>NC_090252.1:32542699-32617779 GCF_037325665.1 Littorina saxatilis | reverse complement strand
TACTTCAACAGCCGAACGCTCCACGCTCGAACCCTGTCGTCTGCAACGACAGTATGTTTGCAAAGAAGAGCATTCCAACTGCGTAGCACAGTGATTAAACGTTTCCACTTGAATTACTGACAAAGAAACCACTTACCTTCGAGGCCCATGTTATTATGCACATGAAGAATAGGTTGGATTCCACTGACGCAAGGTATAATCCATACTGAAAAGCACAAGTACATGTATAATAAAACTGCAACGCCTACCACATATTTCCAGGAATACTTCACAACAATCTGGTTCTTTCCCGGCAACAGCGCGTCGCAGCTACATGCTTTTAATTCACTGAAATAACTTGATGACACTGCCCCACTTTGAAGGTTTTCATGCTAATCACAAAAGCTTGAAGAAGCCATAAGCTTACCGATGTTAACAAAATCCGAAACTGGTCTTCCATTCAGATTTAAACATGGCGCGGCATGAAACTTAGTGCTTGCGCAGTGATCTCGTGATGTGTACGGTCAACATTGTGAAAAAGCGTATTGTTCCCCAATTGAGACGCGTTTGATTGACTGCTTCTCCTCCGAATTTTAATTAACGTGAAGTCTACTTGCGATTTACCAGAACCGATCTACATTAAGGCCGCGAAATAGTTACATAATGGAAGGAACTATTTATGTTGATGCACGGACTTTAGGGGGTAAAAATGACCTGAGCCCCATGTACAGAATGCAGACGACACTTAGACTTGCTTACATGCCCAGATGCAGCAACATCGTAGGAACAACACACACACACTTTTGGGGGAGAGAGAAATGTAATAATATAGTGCCTCGATTGACAATGGGTTTCTCTTTGTCAGTACAGTGGTGATGGTGTTTTTCCCCCTTGCGGTGTGTGTGTGTGTGTGTTCTGCGCCAAAAAAAAAGGGGGGGGGGTCACTGTGGGGGAGGGTTGGTTGGTGGGCGTAGCCTTTTTTTTTATTTATCTATTTATTTTGTATCATGTACTGATAATCCCAGCTGTAACAAAACAGCTTTGCGGAAGAACCTTTTCAGAATAAGGGCTTTTCACGGAGCACTCAAACGGACTCGGCAGCCTCAAGTTATGCACCCTCGACAACTCATGGTCGGAAAAATAAACATAATTCTACAACTTAACCGTTAGCCATTCACCCCGGAATGTCCCAGAAGACCCGACAGAACGGGGGAGATAATTATTGAAGGGATAAGAGGAGAGACGGAACAACTACTGAGGGCACGTCAGCCGCTGTGCGGACAGTACAACCACGCGAATGCTGCGAGCATGTCAACTGTACGCGCTGAACCTTCCAAGGGGAACAACCACTGCTATCAAGTGTCAGTAAGGCTGCAAGAGTTACTCCGCTATTCACATCTGCGGCTTGGGAAAACCACAGAGATAGAGGCTATCTCTTGGGGCAAACCGTATGCGGAAAATGATTTGAGCTGACTGACGTGAAGAAAACATAAAAAATCACTTTTCATTTCACCATAGTAAGCTATTGCTAGCATAAGCAAACGAACGTGACAATACACGCTTGAAATGGGTAACCCTCTCTCAATCCCCCATCCCTCAACACCAGCCTATATCTCTGTGGGCAAACCGTGTGCAGAAATTGATTTGAGCTGACTAACGTGCAAGCTTGTCGACTAAAAAAGAACATTTTACTTCAAATGCAGACGGTCAGTACGTGGGAGATGATGATGTACGAAGTTAGCAGTAGCCTAACAGCGTTTCACTGAATCGCTCTCATTTTCAGATTCACAAATAGTTTGAAGAAATAACAACTGTTGTACGTTTAAGAAAACATAAGATCACTATTCATTTCACCATAGTAACCTTTTGCAATCACAAGCAATAGAAAGTGACAATACATGCTTGAAATGGGTAACCCTCTCACAATCCCCCCTCCATCACCACCACACCCCACCCTAACCGATATATATTGAAATTAGCCTGCAAGGCATAGGACTTATGGAGAAACAACTCGACGTACCTGTTTACATTGCACTGAATAAAGGTCAAGTTCAAATTGGTTCATGTCCCAAATTCAAGGAAGCTTTTACAAGTTGCAAATGGACAGAACTGTGTCAGTACAGGTTGTGATTGAAACAATGCGATTAACACCGACAATGTAAGCTGTCTGTGAAATTCAATCCATTCCGGGGAACTCGATCTAAGGGGCATAACTTCATAGCGGACTGTTGGCGTAATTAATTTGAAACGCTCAACCTGAATTGTTTAGACACACGCAAGACTGTGCTTGCATTTATCTACATGCATCTTCTTCCATGTAAACTACTCTGGGGCGGGGATATAGCTCAGTTGGTAGCGCGCTGGATTTGTATTCAGTTGGCCGCTGTCAGCGCGAGTTCGATCCCAGGTTCGGCGGAAATGTATTTCACAGAGTCAACTTTGTGTGCAGACTCTCTTCGGTGTCCGAACCACCCCCCGTGTATACTACATTGGGTGTGCACGTTAAAGATCCCACGATTGACAAAAGGGTCTTTCCTGGCAAAATTGCTTAGGCACAGTTAATAATTGTCTACCATACCCGTGTGACTTGGAATAAGGCCGTGAAAGGTAAATATGCGCCGACATGGCTGCAATTACTGGCCGTATAAAATTTCATCTCACACGGCATCACTGCAGAGCGCCTAGAACTGTACCCACGGAATATGCGCGATATAAGCCTCATTGATTGATTGATTGTTTTTGGCTTTAATGAGAACGTCTTAAAAACATTAATTAATTAATTATATTAATTCTTGTTTTTTGATTCTGAATTTTGGAACGTTGGCAGTCTCTTTGTTTTTTGATTTGTTAATTGTGCACGTTATCTTATTTGGTTTGTCTACCACCTTTCTTCCTTTGAACTGTTTTACATTTTAATTCACGCATTACCCTTCATGTTTGAAACGACATACTTTGAATCGAACTCATCGCGTTTTGTTTATAACTGACGATCTGTATGTGAAAGCATTTATTGTGACTGAACGTCACACCACCCTACCCCCCCCCCCCCCCCACACCATCGCCAAACCACCTCCTCCCTAACTTTACTGTGACCCTCACATCGCTAGCATCCCCACTCCTTTTCCCTTTTTGTATCGATTAATACTAAAAGATTCTTCAGGTTAATATTTTGATTATGATTTTCCTGCCTGAGTGCGCATTCTGAACAAACTCTCTCCTTGTCTCTGTATCTCGCTGTCTCTTCTTCTCTTTCTTTTGCATACTGATCGTCAGATAAAAGAGGGAAAGAAAGAGGAGTTACCTTATTTGTATTGATTGTTTAAGGTTTTTAATTTATGATTTTCTTGATATTTTTTTGAATGTTCGTATTTTTTTTTATGTGGACTGACCCAAAAGAAGAGATTAGGCGGGAGGGGGGGGGGGGGGGGCGGGTAGGTTGAAAGGATACAAGAAGAGACGAGAAAGAAGAGGGCGCTTCAACCTCGGTGCGTTCAATGCGAATGCCGCGAGCGCGTGCGAGGAACGCGCTGCTGGGATCAAGGGGAACAACCACTGCTGTCAAGTGACAATAAGGCTGCATGAGTTACTCCGCAATTCACAGCCGTAGCTTTCAAAAGCGGCGTGTGGAGAAATAAACGGAGGTGACGTGCAAACGTTTTGACCGAATTCAGACGATCACTCCGTGGATAAAGTTGATGGACGAAGACAACAGTCACAGCGTTTGAATCGCTCAAAGTATGATATAGCATTATTCACGATTAGTTTGCAGGGGTAACTGCGATGAGTTAAATTTCCTTTCAGTGAATTTTTGCTATCATAAGCAAAAGAAAGTGACAATACCTGCTTAAACTGAAGTGGGTAATCCTCCCTGACCCCCCCACCTCGACCGTACCGATAACCGATATGTATTGAGATTGGTAAGGCATAGGCTATATGAAGAAATAACTCGACGTACCTGTGTGCAATGTTTTGAATAAAGATAAAGTAACTGAATGTCCCAAATTCAAGGAAGCTTTTGCACGTAATCTAATTGTGCACACTTTTTTATTTCTTGCTCTCACGCGCAGTCACCTTTGATCAGTTTGCAAATTAAAACTGTGGTAATATTTTGTGACGGATCGAAGCAACATGCGATTAACAAGCATAACGTAAGTTGTATGTGGAATTCGATTCATTCCAGCGTATACTTTATTTCGATGTTCAAGGGACATAACTTCATAGCGGAATGTTGACGTCATGAATTAATTTGGAACGCTAAACCTGAATTTTACCGAAGTTAGACACAAATACAACTTTGTGTTGTTTGCATTTGCATGTGCTTGCATGCATCTTCATGTATGATCTACCTTGTAAATACTCAGTTTCTGCCTTGGATTTGAAAACAAAATCCCACAGGAATATTAAGTGTGCACTTTACCATTTGTGTGTGTGTCTATCACATTTTCTTCACTTGAACTGTTTTACATTTTCATTCACTATCACACATTTCCTTTCATGTTTGTAACATACGTTGAAATTAAACGGGCTTATCACGTTCAAGTTTAGTACTGGCGATGTGTATGAGAAAGCATATTTTCGTTACTAACTATAACTCCTGAATGCATTCCTCCCCGTCACCCCTACCCCATCAGGATTCCCCGCCCTTCAAACTTCTTGTATCATACGACAAAGTGTTGATGATGATTTTTCTGAGCATTCTCTCTCTTTGTCTCACTCTCTCTTCGTCTCTTGCATACTTATCGTCTGATAAAAGAGCAAAGGAGGGTTGTTACCTTATGCATAGTGTTTAATGTTCCCGAAGGTTTTTATTATATACCACCGCCGTACGTATTGTTTCATTCTTTTATTTGTTATTTTTTTCTGTATGCTTTGTTCGTGTGTGTGTGTGTGTGTGTGTGTGTTTGTGTGTGTGTGTGTGTGTGTGTGTGTGTGTTTGTGTGTGTGTTTGTGTGTTTATGAGTGAGTGTGTGTCTGTGCGTGCGTGCGTGCGTGCGTGTGTGCGTGTGTGTGGATGTGTGGTTAATATTTTATCGTTCACTACTAAATATTTTTTATTCATGTATCTATTTATTTATATTTTAATTGATTGATTGATTGACTGATTAATATATTGATTGCTTGATCGATTGATTGATTGATTGATTCATTCATTCATTCATGTTCTCATATATTCAATCTCGTATTTATTGATACATGCTTGCTTTCTGTGACTTATTAGTGTTATGTCTGGTCCCATTCGTACAAAAAAGACCCCTCTGTGGTACAGGAAACAGTGATGACGAAGATGTTTTGTATTTCTCTAAGGATGCCCTGATCCCAAATAAAACCCAGGATAGATCTATAGTAATTAACAATATAGTGATCACGGAAAGAAGGGTAGCTTAACACTCATCTCACTATTTGTTCTGGTATGCACAGAACACTGCTGACGCAAAGTCGACCAACACTGCGGAGAAACCAGAGAAGGGACGCAACTCTGGCAAGAAAGAAGCGAAGCCGAACTCCACCGAAAAGACCGCCACCACTGGAAACCCGACCAACGATGAAAACAAGAAGGCCAACGCTGACGCATCCAAGACCAAGCCTGACGCAGCTAAAACCAAATCTGACCCAGCCAAGACCAAGACCGACGCATCCAAATCCAAGTCTGATCCAGCCAAGCATGACGCACCTGGGGCCAAAGCTGACGCTCCAGACACCAACGCTAACGCCAGGACGAAGACCGACGCCAACGAAGGAGCAGCGAGCAACGACGACCAGGGATCTATCCTTGTTGACGCCAGAGTGCCCAACGCGGAGGGGTGTCTGTACGGACAGCTGGACTTCAGCAGGGTCAAGCCGCGTACCACCGTCATCAAGGACCTGCCCTCCACTGACTACGCCGAGATCAACTTCAAGGCTCCGCCTCCACCAGCGCCGGAGAATTGAGCTTGTCTGCGCACAATGCAGACGTTGAAGGCAATTTTTGTTTTTGAAGGCAAAGTTCTTCTTTGGCTATCTCTTCCAGATCTCACCAGAAATAGAACACAGGGTTGTTGAATTGTATTTATTTATTTATTTTATTTATTTATTTATTTTAATTTTTTTTTTTTTTTTTTTTTGGGGGGGGGGGGGGTTGGGCATGCATCCAAATATTGCCGTGGTTTAATTTCAGTTTAAATTAAAGATGAGCCGATTCGTTTACACAAGGAGGAATATGCCTGTAGTGTTTTGCACAAAGAATTGATTTGGACCAATGGGTATGGATCATAATGGTAGCCTGTAGTGTATTCGGTTAATCTTTGCGTTGCAGATTGTTTCCATTTCAAGTAAGCAATAAGCTATTTCCTTTTTTTTCTTTTCTTTTACTTCGCAGTGTTAAATTAAGTGTTCGTTTTTGATGTTGCTGGCTTCAGTTTTTGGGTTGGATGGCTATATGTTGCTGAAATGACAGTACTGGTTCTATTCGTAAACGAGGATTGTGTCATTGTTCAATTTATTTAATTAAGTGACAATTTCAAGTTAAGAAATGTGTATCTTTTATCTCATTTTATCATATGTGATTGATAATGACGGGAATGTATTCCTTAAAATATTATCGAAACATTGAGCATTGATGCCTTGTATCATTCAAATAATGTCTGAGATCATGCAAGACAGTTACACTATTATCATTAAATTGAAGCTAGAATGTGTGGGATGTTTGTGTGTGTGTGTGGTTTTTTTTTTTTTTGGGGGGGGGGGGGGGGGATTTTGTCACACTTGTTATTTTTACGCTTTCTTCGTACAGGTTTGACTTGGTTCCTGATAGGAAAGGAAAAGAAATTCATCAAAACAACGTTTTTGACTTAGAAACAACCGAGCACCTGATTCTCTTTGAGTACTATGCAGAGTGACAGTGTATATATTGATTATTTTATTAGTGTTTGATTATTCCAGAAGTTGATACATGCCATTTAAACAAATATTTTGTGTGTACATTATTTTGATGTTAACAATTTCCAGATGTCCTTTTTTGTGAACGTAGATTTCAATCTCGGAACAAGTGAAAAGACCATGAGCAGATTCCCTTAAAGGATGAGCTAGACTGACAGTGTGTTCGACTATGAATGTGTTTAAATTTTTTCAGTATTTAATTCATGTCGAATTTGTGGTGCTATTTTGGTGTACATGTTTTGGTGTACATACTTTGGTGTACATATTTTGTTGTTAACAATTTTATGTTGTCGTTTGTTCGTAACCGGAGAGTGTTTTTCTTTACCCAACATAAAATTACATTTTACAAAGGAAAAACATATGTTTGATCTTCTAGTGACGTACATCAATATGCATTGTTATACATTGTTTGGAGGACTGTGTTGAAAATGTCTGCGTAACCAGAGAGTTTCACTTTCACACAACTGAAAGGACTGTGAGCACATATTATTAAAGGCAGCAACTGGTCTGACAGTGTGCCATTTTGTACAGGTGTTTTGCTATTTCAGTATTATATTTATCCTAGTTCGCTTTGCTATTTTTGTGTTGATACTTTGTTGTTTAATTTTTGCATTTGTATTGAAACTGTCTTCATTCTTTGAAAGAGGGTTATTGTTTCGTGATCGACATGATCATATAATTATGTATACCTAATGCATTTCAGTCCCGGTGTTTACCAGTCTGGAACCAAAGTAAAGTATTAAGTAAATCACAGTAACACAGATGTGAAGAGTGTAGGGATAAAGATAAAGGATAAAGATAAGATTCATATAGTCCTGTGAGGTTACCCTCATGGAAATTCGGGCTGCTTTCTCCCTGGGGAAAGCGAGGTAGACGTGTATCGTTCATTTTCGCTGTCTCGAGAAAGGCACACTGTGAACTCGTCAGATTACAGTACGTAAATACTATCAACATGCAATTCAACAATGTTCACTCACAAAGCATGGCACTTACGCCTTAAGTGGATTTTTTAACGAATTAATTTTAGGTGCAACTTGTTGTGCGAGAACATTGTTGAATTGCATTTTGATTTTGATAATGCTGACTTGTTGTAATCTGACAAGTTCACATTGTGCCTGTTTAGAGACAGCGGGACTCATTTTTATATTTAGTCAAGTTTTGTTTAAGCTTCCTATGAAGCAAGACCTTGTAGTCAAGGTTCGCTGAGTTCAATTCTGAAAATCACAGTAGACTACGTATTGTCTCCCTTCACATGTCAATTATGGCGTGTTTTTAACTTTATAGACTATAGTTCTTTTAGGCTCATAAGGTTTGCAGAAGCGTACACAAACATGTGCATTTTGGGTTTTGAAGTGCCAATGACACAGCATTGTCTCCCTTCATAAACCAGATTCGGATTCGTTGTGAACTTCATAGACTTCATCTTTTTGTCTGTGGCCCTTTCGGTTTGCTGCGTCTACCATCCGTTTGGGCTTTTTGAAAGGTATTGCAACAGAATGATACCCCGGCAATAACTTCATTGTATGCTTATAGTAAGTATCAGTTATTCAAGTAGAGTATATCCTAAGTGAATGTCATGAAGATTAAAACACATGTCCTTAAACATTTCTGTCAAGAAAACTCCCTAGACTGTGTTTTGAACGTGTAGTTATGTGTGAACCCTTTTGTTTTTGTTAATAACCTGAATACATTGTTACAATACATATGCCTATGCATGCTTGCTCATACAAATGTGTTCAGATATCCAACTTATTTTCTGAGATTTTAGAACATTTTACAATCTTCATCAAATTTCTTTATTTGTACATGCATTAACTGTTTGTTTTTTTTATTACGTTTTGTGTGTACATATGTCTTTGTTTGTCAAGAAGTCGAAGATTTTTGTATGCGTGATAAGAATTTGATCTCAAGTTGAGACTGTGTCTTATTTGCTCACTAAGACTGTGAACATTTTATCTATCATGTAATGTCGTTTCCCGATCTGTATGTGCTGTGATAACGTGGTAACTTTTGTTCATTGAATTTTCTCAGCAGCTGCTTGTGTTTGTTTTGGGATAGGATTCTATTGCACACTTGTGCAGGTCTACACATCAGTACAAATCATATCTCAAAGATCGTACGTTTTTCTTCAAGTGGTCTGCAAATGTGCAATTCTTAAAATTGCCCCTTTCAGATTATTGACCCTGTTTTGGTTAACTGAGTTTTTCATTGCAATTCATTGCACTTATCCGATTTTGAAAAATAAATTCAAACGTGTTTGTGATGCCATTCAGCTAGAAAATATTATGGGGAAATTTATATTTTGCTGACAGTAACAAACTAAAATGTTTCTTGATGAATTAAGAAGATTGTAGGCAGTGATTTACCGAAATTAAAATTCTACCTACACGATCATGGAAGTATGTCAGTGGCTAAATTTGTGATACATGCAACTCAATTTTAGTTTTTGCTGTTATGAATACAAAAGATGGCTTTCCTGTGTATAAGAAATGAACTTTTTTCGTGGTCCTTCATCTTTGGTTGTTCATTTTGAGTTGCCATAGATATTCCATTATCAAAGATTGTGTATACAGATAATATGTGACAGCACATGGGACAAACATGCAATGTATTATATCAAAGAAATGTCTTAATGTTATGAATGAAAACAAAGAATGTTGAGTAACATGTGAAAACAGTTTCAGGCTATAACTTTTACTTTAGACATTTCTAGCCTCTTGATGATCAGGATTCTAGAACCCAGCTTTTGGGAATTTTAACTGAGGGGGTACTGGACTTGCAGAAACTGCGTACTTCCATGCAGAGTTGTAAGCTAAAGTACCTGTTAATCTTTATGAATTTTGCAAAGATGTTTTAGTGTGTTGATTGATTTGACTCTGCAGGGTCCTAAAAAGCCAAACATATAAAAATTAGTAATTTGTTCACCTGCCGGCGGTATTTAGCAATTAACTGGAAAACGCGTTGAGTCTCTATTATTTCACCTGTCCCCAAACGCGGTCATATATTTTGTAAATATTGATTTTTCCTATAACTCGTTTGATACTTTATAAAACAAAAACATCTGTGTCTTTTTTATGTTTTGTTTCTTCGATTTTTTTCTGAACAATGCAAAACAAATGCATCATACTTTTAAGAGTAAATATTTCTTGCAGTCAAATCTATGTGTATGTCCATTGATGAGTTGAACAGGTTTGAATACAAGAGTCATTCACATAAACTCAGACACACGCACACCGAAACCGTCGCGATATAACCTTGAAGGGTTGAAAACGACGTTGAACACCAAATAAATAAAGAAAGAAAGAAAGCACACCGAAAGATACCCGCAAAGAGACACGGGAGTCCAAAATCTAGGATAGGGAACATAGTAAAACGCAAGGTCAGATATATACATTATAACAGTCATATAAACCGGGAAAATAAGAAGTAATAAAAACTTAGTTTATCAGTGCTGCGTACATTTTTTCTTTGAAGCTTGCATGAACATATTGTTTCTTTTCAAACTTTATTTTGCATGGATTTTTTTTACGTATAAAAGGTTTTTTTCCTCAGTGTCTGTTTGTGAGCGTTTTGTGTAGAATGGATGCATTGATGTATGTCCGATGTGTGTGTGTGTGTGTGAAAAGAGTTCTTGGCAAACTACACTCAGAAACAATTACCATCTCTCCTTCTCCTCAAAACACGAACACAGACACTCGGGGACACAGACAGACCCACACTCGAAAAACCATTATGATTTCCAAAACGATCAAGGAAACACTCACACATAAACTGTACGACCGTGAACTCAATTGGAAACACAACACCACACACACCAAACACAAACCACACACACACACGCACGCACACACACACACACACACTAGCACACGCACGCATGTACACACATATGCGCACGCACGCACGCACCCACACACACACATGCACGCACGCCTATATACACTCCTCTCGCATCTAATGTTTATTTGAAAAAAGCATAAACAGAGAAGTAAACAACTTAAGTATATATGCATTTACAATAAAGTTGGACTGGCAGGAAAAAATCAACATCTTCAGCTGCGTGGACTATTTGAGCACAATAGAAACAAGTCAGAGATCAATATGGTTAAATGAAGCTCCCCTATGTCAGTTCTGAGCTCGCCAGAAACAAAAATCTGTAGTTTATTTTTATATACATGTATGTATATTAAATATACTGGTACAAAAAACAAAGTGATGACTGAGGTGCCAAGACATTGAATATTTGTTAGCCCCGAAATAAGCAAATAAGGCAGTTATTTCTTTTCACTGGCACTTTTAAACACAACAGACAAAAATGACAATTTATTCACAAGAGCCATTACTAATATGGCAGAGTAAATCAAACTGTCACCTTCACGTTTATGACAGAGAGCCTACGGCGCATCCTTTGATGATACTGAGGTACTTTTGCACTTGCTGGGTGTAATTACTAACGATATTTATTATTGTAACGTTGATGGGACACTTTTGATGAACTTAAACATTTTTGTTTTTCTCAGAAATGTCTTACTCGGGAGATCTCAAAATAAGCTCAAAGTATTTTTTATAAATACATGGTAATGTTTTAAAGACAAGCAAGTGTCAGGTTAATTTCCTCATTTGTTAGCATAGCGATTCTAAATTTGTTGTAATAAACGTGGGCTGCATATAGATAAATAAGTTGTCTCCCCTACCTCTAGAATGCTTTAAAAAGGGAGATAACCTAGCCACGGATATATGTTCTAAAGTATCCATACTTCATCGAGGATGAATTCCAAAATTCAACAAGGTGGGTTTTTTTACAATAAAATTAGTGTACACTTTAAAGTTAGTACATGTGAAACCACATACTTATATCGTTTTAATGAGTCAAACGTACATAGTATGTGACATTAGAGTTAACGTTCCAAATGCACATCAATAACCAGACAAAATCAAGAACATCTACAAAATCACTTTGAGTAAGTTGGATATTCTCTCATTTGAGATTCACTTCATTCTAATTATAAAAAAAAGGTCTCTTGGATGTCACTTTTTCTAGTGATAAAAGCTCCCAAATACAACGTTATATAACTTAATTCTTAAAAAAAAGTAGTACTGTGTACATTCGAGTAAAAACTATTTAGACATTTCTTTTGTAATTTAAGCAAATTGTGACAAGTATCTATCAAAATAACTACAGCAATACACGATTAAGACTGGGCAGTGCAACTTCATCACTCCGAATTTCATTAAGGGAATTAAACATAGCAGCATTGTATTGTATCTCTTGTTTGTCTTCTTTAAAGGCCGTTCGGTTGAGGTTATTTTAAAATTATTTTTTTTTCCTGAATAAAACGTTTCCAAAAATGTAAGCTCTCTTTCTGTTTTTTGTTGTTGATTATTTGACACAACAAAAACAAACCATTTATTCTGTAAACAATAATTATTCATCTCTCATTAATTGTAATTGCAATTCGACAAGGCACTTTCACCTTCACCTGTTACACCCTCTTTATGAGTTGAAGCCTAAACTAAAATATTCTGGAATCTTTCAAGAGAAACTCCTTTTCGTGTTAAGAATCATATCAATTAACGCGTGTGTGCCTCCGCTTTTGCGTAAAGTAAACGCATCCTTGCATTGGGACACCTACACAAACTTAACAGCCTGGCTGCTTCTGTAGGAATTGTATACTGAATTCATTTTGCAGAATGATGAGAGTGTTAGATGCAAAACTTATTTACATGTAAATCAAAAATCCCACTATAAACAGAAACCAGTCAAGGTGTATAATATTAGTATGCATCCGAGTAAAAAGATAAGATGTGAGAGCAATACTAGGCCAATGGTTTGTAAAAGAAGGACGGTATCTTTAATTAAATAAGGCACTTTACTTTTTACTGACAATAAAAGTAAATTTTGCATAAATGCACTCGTTTACATTTAAAGCAACGTTTAATCATGCACAAATCATGCAGTTCAACAAAGTCATCTATATATATATATACGACTTGTGTCTGTGTGTGTGTGTGTGTGTGTGTGTGTGTGTGTGTGTGTGTGTGATTGATCGCCATGCACGGCCAAAGTTCTCGATGGATCTGCTTCAAATTTGGTGTCCATATTCAGATACACCCTGCACAAAATCTGGTCGATGAGATATTTCAATACGTGCTCTCAGCGCGCAGCGCAAACCGATTTTGGTGTTTTTTGGGGGATCAACTTCCATAACTCTTCCTTATCTTCTCCATGTTTTCAGCGTTTACCTCCCTTCCTTCGTATGGTGCAGTACGGTATTAGGGGCATCTTCGGATATTCCCGGCGTTCTGTTACTATTTTTAGAAGGTCACCGCAGTGTCCAGAACGCTTTCCTTGGACCCGTAAGTTGTCCTCACTGTAAAAGTGCAAAGGTCGAATCAATTTATAGCCACGCGAAAAATACACTGTCATCTATCTCTATATATTTATACATATAGATATATATATATATATACGGCTTCTGTGTGTGTGTGTGTGTGTGTGTGTGTGTGTGTGTGTGTGTGTGTGTGTGTGTGTGTGTGTGTGTGTGTGTGTGTGTTTGTGTGTGTCTGTAGAAAACACCTGTGGACTGTAGAGTTCTGTTTGTGATGTGGTATGGCTGCTTTTCTGAGTCAGTATGTTCTGACCTTCCTCTGAGAAGCCATAACAGACTAAAAAGGGCTTAGAGATAAGCTCTAAATGTTTCATTCCTGTGTGAGTGGACTTCGCCTCCAAAGGTGATTATGGTGATTCGGCACTCGATTACATTCGGCGTCGTCAACATGAATGGGACTCGACATGATATGATCATGAATGGCATCATGGTCACTGAATCATTTTCGTGCTGTTCCCATTCCACGAATCTGGGAGGGACCTAAGCTTGGAGGATCCATGGTTCGGTTCATTCAAACGGGGGGTGGGTGTGACAGGGAGACTACCGCCGCCCTTCACAGTAGACTCTGCAGAGTTGTGCGATATTTATAGCTCTTTATAGCTCGCAAAGCAACACCTGTGGATTGTAGAGTTCTGTTTGTGATATCGTAAATATTCTGCATCAAATTTGGTGGGCATATTCAGGTGGACCCCGGGCACAAACTGGTGGATAAAAACCGGCGAAGCCGGGTATTCCTCTAGTATATTATACACAGTGAAAGAGAACGGCACATGTGTCTTTCTCTTTCTTTGATAACACATGTATATGACATAAAGCAGGCAGTAACACGTCTGGTAAATAAATAAGCAATCTGAAGCATTAGCACTACAATTTTTGTCAATTTCCTGGGGATTGAAAACGTGGTTAATGAGCACACAAAAAGAAATAAAAGTACATTATGCACCTTTTTTGTGTATCAAGTTGCGCTTTGCAGACACAAAAAACCCAGTGTTAATGCATACTTGAACTGTGTATGCTTGGTATACCATATAAGTATAGAATCTTGTAGACCTTGTAAATAATCATTTCGCAGTATTGTATAAGGTCACCGGCAGTATGTTGTAGGAACAGGCGAACACAAAGGTACCACCATACACTTTTAAAATGAACACATCGGTGAAAGGACTTCAACACAATTAATAACATAAGAACTCTTTAAAATGTTCGATGCATACACACACACACACACACACACACACACGCACACACACACACACACACACACACACACACACACACACACACACACACACACACGCACACACACACGCGCGCGCGCACGGGTACATTCCCTCAAAAATAAGTTTGGTGCATACTTGAACTGTGCATGCTCTATATATCTTATAAGTATATAATCTTGTAGAGCTTGTAAATAATGAATTAGCAGTATTGTATAAGGCCACTGGCAGTGTGTTGTAAGAACTGGCTTTAACATAAAGGCACCATACGTTTTTAAAATGAACACATCGGTGGAAGGACTTCAACAAAATTCAAAACATAAGAATCTTTAAATGTTCATGATAGTAGCAGCGTGTGGGCGGGGGGAGGGGGGGGTGGTGGGGGTGGTGGGGATGGCGCTGGTTTGAGTTGGGTCTATGTGCATTGGATTAACCATAGATGATAACATTTATGAAAGATGATAAGCAGATGATAAACAGTCCTCCCTGCTCCTTGCCATTTGCTACCCCCCCCCCCACACCTTGTAAAATTACCAAGTTTCAAAAGAAGGATATAACCAACACTAGCAGGAATGGTAGGTGGTGAAGACCTCCACTCGCTGTGGATGTCACTCTTGTTCTTCAAACTTCATTAAAGAGAGCATGAGAGTTTCGACAGTTGCTGACCTTCAATAAAAAAAAAACAAATTGACACACTTTTAAAAATAAAAACAAATATGAAATCAATGTCACTTACCACCTTGAACATTCGATGGACAGATCAGCTTGTTATTTAATTCACAAGCAAGAGAAGTCAAGTTACTTAAGTTACAAAACGTGGCAAGTTGCAGAGTGGTGTGGTTAATTTCACTGAAGTTACAACAAACATAACTAACCAAAAATACATTAACTGTTACTTTCAGAGTTACACATCTTACTAAAGCAACAGCAGATTTCTAAAAATCTTATCAGCATGGCACACAAGAAAAGATTAAGCTAAACACTAAACAAATGCCAAGGTCCAAAGGCAATCTAAAAAGCCTTTATCATATAAAAACAAAAATGAGCAAAAATACCCAATACAATCCTTTAAAGAGTGAAGAAAACAACTATACTAGTGATTGTTGAACAATCTCCGAGCTCTAACCCAACCCTCTCCTTCGTGTATATCGCAACAAACAAACACAAACTCTGGTAAGTAAAAAGGAATCATTGACATTGCAACAACAACACAAGTGTAATGCAGCATTTTGTATGTACAAAAAAAAAGACATTACATCTCACACAAAGACCCGGGGTTGTATTTCCCAAGCAAATTGGAGAGCAGGATGAGTGCATACAAAGCCAGTTAACAAGGTCGCTGCAAAACTCAGCTATTTTAACAGACAATTCTATTACAATTCTAAGCGGTCATCTGATTGAGCTTAAAAAACGATTATTCATTCAAGATTCTGATGTGCAAATGACCGACATTAATTGTACAGTCATAACTCTTGTCATTGGAAATACAAATTGAGCTCATGCAATTGTCTATTACTTGTAGAGCTATGTACTCTTTAAATTCGTTTTTGTGTTTGTATTATTTTGCTTTTCAGTTTGTTTTTGCATCGTATAATGGTATGTACTGTTTTAATTGACGCTGTTGTTTGTTTACATTTTAGACACCATATTATGTTTCCATGTAGACTAAACCTGGAACGCAAAAAGGACAGTGATATAAGTGGACATTGTATGTTTGTAGCTGCCACTGAAGGATATATTTCGTTGTATATGCTTACATATATGTCTTCCAATAATCCGCATCAAATTCATGCAAAAAACAAACACAAAATCGAGCGATAACTGGTGTGGTTGAAAACACACACACACACACACACACACACACACACACACACACACACACCCACACACACACACACATACACACACACACACACACGGGCAATTTCCTCATTCCCCCTTTGCAGAAAACAAACACAATCAAAAAACAGTTTGGTGCATACTTGAACTGTGTATGCTTGGTATAACGTATAAGTATAGAATCTTGTAGACCTTGTAAATAATGATTTAGCAGTATTGTATATATGGTCACTGGCAGTATGTTGTAGGTACTGGCAAACCCAAAGGTACCACAACACATTTAAAATGAACACATCGGTGGAAGTACTTCAACAAAATTGAGAACATAAAAACTGTTTAAAATGTTGGATGCCAGCTACGAATAATACTGTTGCACAGGGAAGATATAAAGCAGGTGTAAGTGACGTGAGAAGTGCCCGTGGGGCCCAGGGAGGTGGGCTAGAGGCGGGGCCTAATTACAATGTATTCACCACAGATACCAGCCCTTCTGAAATAGGGGGTGGGGGTTGTGTTGGTGGGGGGTTGGGTCAGCGTACATTGCATTCACAATATATGATAACATTTATGAAAGATAAGGTCTGTTTGAACATGAAACCCAAATGTTCAGCTTGCATGCTCATAGAGGGCGTTATGTTGTGAGCATTTCTAAACTCATTGATGTAGAAGGTATATTTTTGTTGAAACTTTTTTTTTATGTTGAGCAGTTTTCTTATTGATCAGATAAGAGGAACAGAGACTGTATTTAGAACAAACATAAATGTGAGTTCTACCACAAAGAAAAGCCCTGGGAACAAACACAAAATCAAGCGATTTGTTGAAAACACACAACACATAACACACACACACACACACACACACACACACACACACACACACCCACACACACACACACATACACACACACACACGCGCGCGCGCGCGCACGGGTACATTCCCTCAAAAATTAGTTTGGTGAAAACATGAACTGTGTATGCTCTATATATCTTATAAGTATTATACTCTTGTAGACCTTGTAAATAATGATTTAGCAGTATTGTATGCCACTGACAGTATGTTGTAAGAACTGGCTTTAACATAAAGGCACCATACGTTTTTAAAATAAACACATCGGTGGAAGGACATTAGAATCTTTAAAATGTTCATGGTGACTGCGCAGTGGGGGCGGTGGGGGGGGGGGGGGGGGGAGGGGATGGCGCTGGTTTGAGTTGGGTCTATGTGCATTGGATTAACCATAGATGATAACATTTATGAAAGATGATAAGCAGATGATAAACAGTCCTCCCTGCTCCTTGCCATTTGCTACCCCCCCCTCCCCCCACACCTTGTAAAATTACCAAGTTTCAAAAGAAGGATATAACCAACACTAGCAGGAATGGTAGGTGATGAAGACCTCCACTCGCTGTGTATGTCACTCTTGTTCTTCAAACTTCATTAAAGGCAGCATGAGAGTTTCGACAGTTGCTGACCTTCAATCAAAAATGGACACACTTATGAAATAAAAGATCAGTTTGTTATTTAATTCACAAGGAAAACAATGTAAAATAAAAACAGAAGAGAATTCAACTAAAGTTACAAAACGG
The DNA here is from genome assembly GCF_037325665.1 of Littorina saxatilis. Classification (NCBI taxonomy): domain Eukaryota; kingdom Metazoa; phylum Mollusca; class Gastropoda; order Littorinimorpha; family Littorinidae; genus Littorina; species Littorina saxatilis. The sequence goes on along the minus strand of NC_090252.1, from coordinate 32,599,860 downwards.
AGCAAGGCAGGAGAAGCGATCAAGAGTAAACGTACATTAAATAACTAAAACAAAGGTATTTTAAACAAAATAAGACTGCATGACTTGTACATGAGAGAGAGAGAGAGAGCGAGAGAGAGAGAGAGAGAGAGAGAGAGAGAGAGAGAGAGAGAGAGAGAGCGAGGTTATGATTTATATAGACAGACAAAAAGATAGAGAGACAAACAAAACGACAGACAGGCAGACAGACAGACAGACAGAGAAAGCAAGAAAGCGATACACAGGCAGGAGAGAGAGAGAGAGAGAGAGAGAGAGAGAGAGAGAGAGAGAGAGAGAGAGAGAGAGAGAGAGAGAGAGAGAGAGAGAGAGAGAGAGAGAGAGAGAGAGAGAGCACTGGGCGAAAAGTGGCGTTTTGTATCTTACAAAACTACTCAAAATCCCAACAAAACTTCAAGTTTCAATGGGTTTATCACATTTTGGTGTTCACGACAACGCCAGATTTTGATTGGATTTTGTTGAAGTTATCGCTGCGAAATTGCCTGGAATTTCAGCGCGTTTTGCGACGGTCAAAACATCATGTTAAACCATGTTACAGCATGTCTGTAACATGCAAAAATGTCAAGTTTTGATGGCATTAAAGCTTTGGTTTAACGCCAAGTAACATCATGTTATCGTAGACTTAACTTGCAAAACTGCTTGTTTTGGTGGTGTTACAGCTTGCTTGTAATGTGATTAACATCATGTTATTGCTGGTTTAACATGCAAAACCCCATGTTATGTTGGTGTTAAAGATTGCTCAAATGCCTATTAACTCCATGTTATGTTGGTGTTAAAGCTTGCTCAAATGCCTATTAACACCATGTTAGTTGGTGTTAGGCTTGATTATTAATGTAAAAAACACCATGTTATGACGTTCACATAATTGTTTTCACCTGGATGGAATTTTGTGGAAAAGAAAGCATGTTGTTTGGGAATTGTGTGCGGGTTTCATGCTTGGATATTGCACTTTGCTGACTTGTCACAGGTCAATTGACATTTAACAATATTAGTTTTCAAATGCATCATCCTTCACACATTATGTAAACATCTTTAACATTAACACTTTGGTTGTAAAATTATTGCACTTTATTCAAACAGGACAAAAACAAAAATGCTGATTCACAATGTACAATAGCAAAGGACTATTTTGAGTGGAGACAGTGTTCATCCACACTATAATTGGATAAGCTAAAATAAATTATTCAAATCGGTGAAGGCCACATGAAATGAAAACACACCATCAGTAAATTACTTCCCTTGTGATTAAGAGCGTCATACCCATAAAACCATGTAAGTTTTAGCCCATGTGAGTGTGTGTTGGGAGGGGGGGGGGGGGGGGGGGGCAGATGCCCTGTGAAAACATTGGCCATAGATATATATGTGAATTACTTCCCTTGGGTATGAACATTTATGAATGATTAAATGGGTGAAAGAAGGCCATACAAAATAAAAATCAGTAAATAACTAAATCACTTCCCTTGTGAGTAAGAACAGTCATACCAATGTTCCAACTTTTTGCTAAAAATTCGCCCACAATGTGACCTTCAAAGTTGAAAAGGGGTAACTGAACTTCATGTTTGGATGTCATGGAGTCCAACATGTCAGTAAATTTTGAAAGCCCTAGATTCATAAACATCTGAAAACTGCTCAACGTCTTTGCATCACGGCACATTAATAAAAGTAAGAGTTAGTAAGACTGGCCTAACTGCTATGGTGAGGCAGTAATCACTCGTTGATGAATTCTTTTCTTTCTTTATTTGTTGTTTAACGTCGTTTTCAACCATTCAAGGTTATATCGCGACGGGAAAAGGGGGAGATGGGATAGGGGAAAGGGGGAAGATGGGATAGTGCCACTTGTCAATTGTTTCTTGTTCACAAAAGCACTAATCAAAAAACTGCTCCAGGGGCTTGCAACATAGTACAATATATGACCTTACTGGAAGAATGCAAGTTTCCAGTACAAAGGACTTAACATTTCTTACATACTGCTTGACTAAAATCTTTACAAACATTGACTATATTCTATACAAGAAACACTGCTTAATATGTAGGTAAATGCACAACAGGTTGTGAACAGAAAATCCAAAAACGTAAGGTCTTAAAAGCGGGGAAGTTTGAAAAGGGGGGGAGGGGGGGACCTAAAATGTGGCGATCATAACAACCGGCATGGGTGGCCGAGTGGTAACGCACTTGCGCTCGGAATCAAGAGGTTGCGTGTTCGACCCTGGGTCAGGCCGCTATTTTCTCCCCCCTTTCCTAACCTAGGTGGTGGGTTCAAGTGCTAGTCTTTCGGATGAGACGAAAAACCGAGGTCCCTTCGTGTACACTACATTGGGGGTGCACGTTAAAGATCCCACGATTGACAAAACGGTCTTTCCTGGCAAAATTGTATTCTTTCTTTATTTGGTGTTTAACGTCGTTTTCAACCACGAAGGTTATATCGCGACGGGCAAAATTGTATAGGCATAGCTAAAAATGTCCACCAAATACCCGTGTGACTTGGAATAATAGGCCGTGAAAAGTAGGATATGCGCCGAAATAGCTGCGATCTGCTGGCCGATGTGAATGCGTGATGTATTGTGTAAAAAAATTCCATCTCACACGACATAAATAAATCCCTGCGCCTTGAATATGTGCGCGATATAAATTGCATAAAAAAAAAATCAAAACAAAATCCCTGCGCTTAGAACTGTACCCACGGAATACGCGTGATATAACTATAAGCCTCATATTGATTGATTGATTGATAATTTATCTAACAAAGTTCATTCTGAAATCTTCTTCAGCGTTTGATTATGGAGAGACTAAATCCTCAGTTCAGATGTGGTCTTAACTCCTTGTCTCCCAGGTACGGATATATCCGTACCCACTCATATGGCTCTATCTGACCAGGTATGGATATATATCCATACACACAGTCACTATGTACATTGCATCTGTTCTCATTCGGCACATATCCGCATCCTGCTTAGACGGTTAGCTTCAGTCGCTTCCTGTAACGTTGATCTAACGCCAGCATTCTAGCCTGTTGATACACAGTTTCTACAATTCTGAGTGACCTGCTGCAGCACAGCTGGTCTCGGCTTAAAAAATCTTGGTCAACATAGATGGGGTACAAAGTGTTATAAAATAAAGCGTCCTTCCAAAGTCGATGACAGGTCCCCAGAGTATTCACAAAATTATATGGTACTGGAAGCCTTGCATGGCGACGAAAAAGATGTCCACGCCTACATGAAGAAGTATCCTTCACGGCTTCAGCGGAAACAGTCGGCTGGGGATGAGGACTAATGGTGAACCTATGTAAAAAATATAGACAAGAACAAAAATATGTCAATGGGAAAACAAAGAAAGAAGTAGAGAAGGACCTCCCCACCTTAACACAGTGAAAATGAAAAACACATGTGAATGTACTTATGTTTTAAAACCCCCCCCCCCCCCCCTCCAATTAAGACCAATTATCCAAGATATTTTTCAGTCCTCAAAGGAGAATTTCACTGTTCTCACGGAACCCTCAAGAAAACTGAGCTGTGCTAATATATAATATAACTGCAAACATCCCTCAAATTCAATATTGCAAGCCACTATACATTCCTCATAAAGGCACATTCCTTCATGCTCACGTGTGAAAACTAACATAAGTTTACAAGTGTGTATCTATTTATAATAATAATAATAATAATAACGGGCATTTATAAAGCGCCTTATCAGAAGTTCAAAGCGCGTGACAACAATACATGTATAAAAAATTCATACAATCACTGTCAGATTCAAACAACACATCATGCACATCTCACATCCCCAGACTCTATGCTAAGGCCAACAAAACAAAATAGTCTGTTTACGGTATCCCAACCGACCCCACCTGTATCTGTTCCTTGCTGTTCTCCAAGAGACACCATGGTGCAGCAAGCTGAAGGGTGTCCTGTCGTATTTCCTCGAAGTTGTAGTAGGCAACCAGGTCAGGAGCAGGAGGTGGGGGGCGACTGACCTGCAGCAGAATTCAAATCAATTAGTCAAGTCACTATGACATATCTTTATTGTTATCGCCACACCAACCCTAAATTTTTCCTTCCATACTGTACAGGGTCCCCACTGGTTTTTAGAAACAAAATTCCATGACTTTTCCATGACTTTCCATGAGCCTCAATAACATTTTCCATGACTAGATCCACAGGTCGCCATTTCCGAACACGCAAACTGTTTACGTCTTGTCACTGCCAGTTTTGACACTGGCTTGCTTTGCACTGAATTTGAGTCAGTTTCTACGCAGTGTCTCTTCGACAAGCAAGTCAAGCATTTGCTACGCAGTCAGATTATCGGTAATGTTTGCTGGTCCTGTCATTTCACTAAACTGGACCAGCCACTGTTTTTATCCATCTGCACTTTCGATCGTAAATTCCGTTTCGTAACCGTCACTGTGACTTGACGAACTGTCATTTTTTTCACCGCGATACACAGTTCATTGCGAAGATCTTCCTCGGTAATTCGTTCCAATTCCGCATACTTTTTGTTGTCAAGAAACAACTCGAAAGAAAGTTTCAAACTCATCATCCTCCATCTTGCTTGTCGAAGCGCTAAAGTACTTTATCGATGCAAAAACAAAAGCAGAAAACTTCGACGAAACCGACTCAAATGCAGCGCAGACGACACGACGAGATAATGGAAGGAAGTGAGCCTCGCTTTGGCCCAAGTGCCGTTAAAAATACCGTTATTCTCGTATGCAAATACGAACGAGAAGTTGGTCATACGAACAAGCCTTGTGCTGGCGACGCAAATCGCGGGGGGTGGAATGGCTGGGCAACGAAAATCACCGCTGGCGTGCTAAAGGTTAATTTTTCTTTCTTTCTTATTTTTTTTAAATTCCATGACTTTCCATGACTTGAATTGAAATTCCATGACTTTCCAGGCCTGGAAAATTAAAAATCAAATTCCATGACTTCCCAGGTTTTCCATGACTTGTACGAACCCTGCTGTATTTGTTATCCTGAGAGAGAAAAATCCATGTTGCAGACTCAACTGGAAAAATTCCCTTCTCCATCATCTAGTGGACAGAGCTCACATGATTTCAAACAAATCTTTTTTTAAAGTCACATACTTTGTGCGACAGTGTTAGTTTACTGCAACTGTAATTTATAAATAGCAAATTAATAAATATCACTTATCACTATCAGATAATCAGCTAAATGCCTGGCAGATGACCCTCATTCAAAGTGAGTCGTGGCTAAACCATGAAACTAGAAAAACAGGTTATACAGTGGAACACCCCTTTTAAGACCTCCAATAATCTGAGAAAATTCAGTCTTAAAAAGGAGGGAGTCTTAAAAGGGGGGTAATTTTACAGAGGTTATGAACAGAAAGTCTGAGAAAACAAGGTCTTTAAAAGGAGGGAGTCTTAAATTGGGGGGTCTTAACAGGGGGGTTCCACTGTACCACAATATAAATCTCACACTGACAGCGGACAAAAACTGAGAAAACACCCAGTATACATCGGTACTCACAAAAGAGTTACAAGTAGCATCTCCAGGAGCCGAAATCCCAAGCCCTTGATATCTGCACGTTTAGCATCTTGTACCTGGAATAGTATGAAGATAACATGTCATTGTCACCGTCAGTAAATCACTATATATCAAACTTATCAATATCATATGATTACTTACTAAAATAACTTTATGAAGTGATCTAGCACTGTCAATGGCAATAGTATCATGACAGTTTGACAGTGAGATTACGATTAATCATCCTCATTAACAAATAACATTGATCAGTTCTAATGTAGTACCTGTTTGTAGTGAACTCACCAGCAGGAGTATTGCATGTATTAATTGTGCATTACTGAATCCATGCACCCACATAGTCTCTTACTAATTTGCAAAACCATAACGACTTCAAACCTCTGATGAATTACATAACTCATTTATGAAGAGTAGTTAATACTAATAGTTGTAGTACAAACCCAAGTTTGTGTGCGTGTTTGTATGTGTGGGTGGGGGGGGGGGGGGGGGGACGGTTACCGATGGTTCACCCACAAAAATGTACACTTACTAAGTAACACTTAAAGTAACTATTTTCAAAGCTTCTTGCTTACCTTGGAATAGTGTCAAGCAGCTTATGTTGTGTCTAGATCAGCCATGGGATCTTCACACTCAGTGGGGTCAGCCTGCACATGCTGCAAACTGGACATGCCTGCAATTCTTGAGTAACCAATCTGTTGTTGCGGAGACAACGGAACCATGCTCAAGTCAGGTCCAACTGAAATAAAAGCATATTGTTAGCTGATAAATGATTTGGTCAAGCAAAACCATGCGGTATTTTTTTAATAAAATATTTAAATTTAGGCAAGCGATTCACAGAGCGCAGCGCGCTGTGCAGCGCGTCAATTCACAGAGCGCGGCACGTTGTGCAGCGCAGCGATTCCCAGAGCGCGGCTATTGCTCTCACCAGCGCAGATTGTTGATGCGCTTTATTTTTGTACATGTATGCATGATTATCATCAACATTTTACAGTCTTTCTTTGGACACGCAAAAGCAACTTCAGGGCTGCAAGACTACAAAATTGCACTTTATGCAGACTGAATATATATATATACGCGTTCAAATCAACTGGAAAAAAAAACCACGCTGAAAAAATGATCTGCGCATGCGCGAATTCCAAAATGGCTGCTGAAGTGTTAATTGGTGTGACACCGATTAACAGTTCCGCGGCACTGTACTCGGATAATTGTTTAAAAACGTCATCCCAGTTTAAAAACTCAGCTCCTTTCCATATATAGTAGAAGCCATTGCAATGACATGTAGTGATATGAGTATGAGTATGACTGCCAAGTATTCAAGGCCGGTGTCACAAACTGAAAACTCTGCCTGAACAATCCTTCTCATTGCGGTCAATGCGCATGCGCTAACATGGGGAGATTAATCAGGTCGTGAACAACCTAACCCTTAGCCTTACCCTAACCCTTGGTTCGATCGGTCAAAGGGTCGCATTTTTGTAAGTCCAAGATTGGCGCATGCGCATTGACCGCAATGAGAAGGATTGTTCAGCAGAGGTAGGCACGTTTTTACATCGACGCGGCGATATAACTGGTGAATTCAGTTGAAAGAGTGAGAGAGAGAGAATGGCTCAGCTCTGTTTTTCGTTTTATTGACAGTTTTATTTCTCAAATAGATCAGATAGATGTAGCTGTTGTAAACTTTGCGATTGTGAAGGAAATGTATCGGCAGAATACATCGCGCGTCGTGAATCGCAGCATTCCTCGTAGCGCAGCGCGTTGTAAATCGCAACGCTGCACAACGCGACGCGCGCTGTGAATCCACTTCGTTAAATTTATGTATACCTCGCTGATGCAAAAATAATGTACTTATTAACTATTAGCATTTAGCTGGTCATTCAAACCATAGCTTGTTTAAAGCTAGTAGTAGCAGTAGTATTTAGTACTAGTAGTAATGATTTAGTAAAATACTACTATAGTAGAACTCGAACTCCTATTGCTAGTAAATTACTAATTAGTGCACACAAGAACAACCATGGCAGTTGGCAATGGCACTGGCAGAATACGATCAAATATCATTATTAGTCTCACCATGGGTTGACGTCCCATCAAAATGAATCACTGAATGAATTAGGGACTGAATCAAACTTCAGAGACATCATTACAATTTTTCACAAAGTCTGATTTTCAGCAAACAGCCATGTTTACCTGTACAAATGTATCAGTGCTATCACTATCACTATGACTATGAGTATGACAGTGTGGTAACTGGTAAGCTTAGTATTTGGTTCGAGCACAGGCGAAAGGTATCGTCCACTGGACCACCAGACTACTTGTACTTTTATACTCATAGAAAGTTGTGGTCCAGTGAAGGATACCTTCCGCCTGTGGTTCGAGACAGAGACAAAGTTGAAACTTAATTCGAGAAGCCAAACGGCTGACGAATACTTACGTATTTTGAGCAAAACCCACACACGTCGACCACAAGTTGATGTCTGCTGGAGTACGTAGTCATAAAAACGTCCATAAAGCTTGGTTTTGAAACGTTTCTTAGCACGAGTTAGATTTATCCGCCATTTTTGATAACATTTTACTGCACATGTGCGCATGCGCGGTCTGCGCGACTTTACCAAACTATCGCCGGCACAGGCCACTGGCACTGATCTAAAAAGAGAGACTGACAAGTACAGGCACCTTATGGTGACTAATAACCCGACAGGCACAACCATGCTGTTGTTGTACGTTGTTGTGTTTTGTAGTTGTTTCAAGTTCAGATGATGAGGCCGTGTGCCAAAAGCAACTAATTAAAAGTGTGTGTGTGTGTGTAAAGCCGAGCGGTGGTAGCTTCACGTAGCTCAGTCCTAATATGGACCGGCTCCTCAATATGGACCATGTACCACCTCCTGTTCTGAAAAACTAACGGCGCTTGAGCGCTCAAAAAAGTTTTGTTCGCTGTATTGCAGAAACACAAATCTCAAAACCGTTAGGCTTTTTCTCTTTTTTTCACTCAGTTTGGCAGCGTTCACTCTAAATTTGCCGCCTAAAACGGACTCGTTTCTGTCCACAGCCAAAGCTTTTATCACACAAAACTGGCTATGTATGACAGCTAAGACCGCATGTGTTACATTTTATCAGTGTTGACCCCGAGTTTTTACCGTGCAAACAAAAAAATATTAGCAAGATCTCAAAGTATGTGCGAGTCCCCTAATATGGACCACCTTCAACAAATCGAGAAAAAAAAGCTAAAAGCTATTTTCAATAATTCATTAAGAAGCTTGCTGGAAATAACCTATAACTAGCCCTGGAGATTTAAAAAAACAATATAACAAAAAGTCTCCTTTTTGGTGGAAGTTGATAATTTCACTTATTTTCACTCTGTTTTTGATAAGCTTCTTTAGTTTCCTGGTGTGCTTCAAATAATGCTCTCATCAACCCGAAACAGATCAATCTAAAGCATATTTGAATTAGTCTGACTTGTACCCTAAGTTGTATCATGTTATTTTGAAGTATAGGGGGCTTTTTACGGTGATCGTGAAGGCCGCTTCACTGGTCCACATTAGGCGCCCAGGCTCCTAGTATGGACCATTTGTGATTTTGTCTGCATTTAATTTTTGTTGAATGTTTATCAAAGCTATTTCACTCTAATTAGGCCTAACGGTTAACCTAAGAGAAAAGGACTACCAAACACAAAATGAAACTTCTTTGCAAGAAAACAAGCTATAGTTATCAGCATGAAACAAAAAGTGGTCCATATTAGGAGCCCTTCCTAACTGTCTGTGTCTGCGTCGAAGATGTTAACTGTGAATGTGTTTTTAAAAGACATTTGACAGGACGGCATTCAAACCACACGCACCAGACACGAACCGACGAACAAAATACTTCTGACAACAAAATGTAAAATCAATTAACAAGAGTGTAGTAAGATTCCAAATTGTATTCAGACCAAAACAACAATCATAAAAATATACATGGGTTCTTTCATATGTGTGTGTGTGTGTGTTGATGATGATAACTAGTTTTAACGTCCTCTTAGAACTGCAACTTGCTTTAGGACAGGTAGAGTTAATATGCTTTATGTGGGGACAAGACACTGAACAAACATGCAACCAGAGAACACATATATGATCGTGTTATAATTATATCTGGAAGTCTGTTGCGATATTTCAAAATGGGGATGGAAGTGAAGATTGTGTACGCGGAATATGGTTGGACTGGAGCGGTTTTGTAGGCTTATTTTTTTTAATTTTTGTTATGTGGGATATTGTTATATTTTTGGCTGAATAGGTAAGTAAATAGATAACTGCAAAAATAATACAATGAAGAAGAAAAAGCTCGGTGTGAGGAACGGAGATCAGGGTTTTTTAAAACAGATATCCTATTTCAGCCTTCTACTATTGAGAGACACAGCTAGGGTGTATGCTAGCTTCCATTGAAGCGTGCAATGTTTATCTAAAAAAAACTCATGGGGTTTCAGGTTATGTTCGTTGACAAGGGTGTGTAGGTTGCAGAAATCTTGCTGGAGTGATTGGCAGCGGTCAAAGAGGTGTAACAAAGATATAAACTGTCCACATTCACAGAGACGGGGAAAGCACTTGTGAGCGCATCCATGGCCATCCGTGCGAATTCTGAGAAGTATTTTAAGGAGGGAGGTGGGGAGTGTAGGCCTGTTTTGTTTGTCGGGGCAGAATAAGCCAACCATGGGCATTGCCTTCTATTTTCAATTCTGTTTCCCAGTGACGCCAGGCAACTTTGGCCATTTTGTGTTTTGCTCCCGTCTTTGTTAATTTTATGTCATGAAATGCTGCTTGATCTGTAACAGCCTCTTTTGCTTCTCGATCTGTCAGCCATATCCTTGCCTCTGATCCATGTGTGTGAGGGGAAGTACGTAGCCTAAGGGTCAGTTCTGTTCAAGAGGCAATGATCTGGTGACAGAGGAACAATATTTCCGTCTGAAGCTCTTCCCGGTTTCTGGAACCATTTTGAAGAGAAGTTATGCTGGTTTTGAGTCGGAGAGAATCACGACTCTTGTTGGAGGTCGAGGGGGGTCATTGATATAGTGGCATGCTCTTAAGATAACGTAGCCAGCATTTCTGCAGTGAAAATGGACACATCCTTGTTGAGTTTAATTCTTTTTAACTTATTTTGAGGTCAGGAATGACAAAAGCACAGTCAGCTTGGTCATGTTTTTGGGAGCCGTCAGTAAATATTTGTAGGTGATCTTTGTTATTGTTTGAGATTATTTCTTTTACTATTGATGAGACAAGTACAGGGTTATCTTTTTTTGTTACACCCAGATCATGATCAGGGATGATAATGGGGGATTCCATGAACCAAAATGGGAAGGGGTGAATGGGAATGTGGGCCATCCTACCTGGGTTTACCCCCACTTTCTTGAAATATCGGTTGAACATATAGTCTGCTAGTGGGATCGTTGCTTCGTGTATTTTGGGTGTTTTTCTTTTTAGGTTTTGGTAAGAGGCCGAGGTTATTGTGTCGAACTCAGCAGTGAGCTCTTCGTTCACAGCATTGTCAAAAGTACTTGCTCTTGATACGTACTGGGCCGACTTTAGTCTTCTTTTCTTCATCGAGGGGCAGCCAGCCAGCCTCTTGATACACTAGTTTGTTTATGGAGTCTTTTGGGAGATCAAAGATGAGTTAGAGTGCAGCCATTTCGGCTCTTAGGCACAATAATAGCAAACTAAAGAAGGGGAAGGGAAACGAAAGGGAGGGTAAAAACCACGCACTTCTTTACTCAAACTTCATAAAACCGACTGTAAAACTAACACCGGCTATTCTCCTTTCTCAATCATTATCAAAATCGATCCTAAAACAAAACAAGTCGCGTAAGGCGAAAATACAACATTTAGTCAAGCTGTCGAACTCACAGAATGAAACTGAACGCAATGCAATTTTTCAGCAAGACCGTATACTCGTAGCATCGTCAGTCCACCGCTCGTGGCAAAGGCAGTGGAATTGACAAGAAGAGCGGGGTAGTAGTTGCGCTGAGAAGGACGGCACGCTTTTCTGTACCTCTCTTCGTTTTAACTTTCTGAGCGTGTTTTTAATCCAAACATATCATATCTATATTTTTTTGGAATCAGGAACCGACAAGGAATAAGATGAAAGTGTTTTTAAATTGATTTCGAAAATTTAATTTTGATAAAAAAAAATTTTTTTTTATTTATATGTTTTTGGAATCAGAAAATGATGTCAGATGAAGAATAAGATGAACGTACATTTGGATCGTTTTTTACATTTTTTTCTACAATTTTTAGATTTTTAATGACCAAAGTCATTAATTAATTTTTAAGCCACCAAGCTGAAATGCAATACCGAGGTCCGGCCTTTGTCGAAGATTGCTTGACTAAAATTTCAATTAATTTGATTGAAAAATGAGGGTGTGACAGTGCCGCCTCAACTTTTACAAAAAGCCGGATATGACGTCATCAAAGGTATTTATCGAAAAAAATAAAAAAATGTCCGGGGATATCATACCCAGGAACTCTCATGTAAAATTTCATAAAGATCGGTTCAGTAGTTTGGTCTGAATCGCTCTACACACACACATGCACACGCACACACACACACACACACACACACACACCACGACACTCGTCTCGATTCCCCCTCTATGTTAAAACATTTAGTCAAACCTTGACTAAATGTAAAGAGACAGTATGTATTGCATCTAAGCTAAGTAAAACATTATCAGAAAAGGTAGAGCAAGAGAAATCCCAAAACTCAAATTCGAGTCACTGCAGTTCGTACTGTACAAGTTGAGAAAGTTGCAAGTCCAGTCAGTAGCCACCATCTCGGACGGTTGTTTCGGGGAGGGGGGGGGGGGGGGGGGGGGGGAGTAGAACAAATGCCTATCTGTGGTCCTTCGCCGCTTCGAATTCCTTACAGGTCCCACACACATGGGAAAACGATTAACTCGGCCAGTACCCCAGCAAAAGTGCAAAGGAATATAGAAGAAAACTAAAATCTGACCGCGCTAAATAGTCAGGTTAGAATGACCTACTTTCTCTGCTCAACGCACGGGCAATGCAGTCTCTCGTGTACACTGTACTGTGACAAGGCTCATAATTATAGAGAAAATAAGAGATACCCCCAAAAATGTTTGTGCACTGCACTTTTTTTCACATTTATAAACTGATGATCAGTGTGTGTATGTGTGTGTTCAGTTGTGTGTGCGTGTGTGTGTCAGTTCAAGGGGGGTGTGTGTGTGTCACTGTGTGCCCGTGTGTGTGTGTGTGACGGTCAGTCAGTGTGTGCCCGTGTGTGTGTGTGTGTGTGTGTGTGACGGTCAGTCAGTGTCAGTCACAGTGTGTGTGTGTGTGTGTGTGTGTGCATGTGTGTGCATGTGTGTGTGCCGTGTGCAGTGACAGTGTGAATGTGTGTGACGGTGTGTGTGTGTGTATGATGTATGTGCAGTGTGTGTATGTGTGTGTGTGTGACCGTGCTAAGAGAGAAACTAGAGAGAGAGAGAGAGAGGGAGCCGATAATCGTCTGATTCTGCAGGTTCGGCACCAGGCTGATGAAAACGCAGAATAATCCATCAAAACAACACTCTAACATCAAGTTTTAGAAACCAGAAAAACTTATCGAAACTCCATAGGTTTCGTGGTGTTTTGCGCACTGCTGAAACGCGTTTAACACGACGTGAATCGCCGTGCGTTAATGTAGCGAAAACGTCCAAAACGCAGACACCCAAACTCGATGTTTTACTGTGTTTTGCAACCCGCTAAAATCTCAGGGATTTTATTGCGTTACGGCAGTTTTTCTAACTTGATGTGAATCGCACAGGTATAATGCCACAAAATTCAGTTGATTAACTTCATGTTTCATGTTATATGCCACGTTATAGTGCCAAAACGTGACTTTTCGCCAAGTGGAGAGAGAGAGAGAGAGAGAGAGAGAGTGACAGAGTGACAGAGAGAGAGAGATAAACTACTCTGTCTATTTGGAAGCGTTGCCATTGACGTGTTTGCTGTCCAAATCTTGAGTGCTGAGTCTGAAACAACACACACGTGTAAACATATATAGTTTCAGCAACAGGATCTCCAATGTAAAACAGAACAAGATCTATTGAGAAAGTAGATTATATAATCAATAGCGGACTGGACATGTGCAATAAAGATTAACTTCTAAACTTGATAGTTCAGGGGGGAGAGAGAGAGAGAGAGAGAGAGAGAGAGAGAGAGAGAGAGAGAGAGAGAGAGAGAGAGAGAGAGAGAGAGAGAGAGAGAGAGACAGAGACAGAGACAGACAGACAGACAGACAGACAGACAGAGAGAGAGAAAGAGAGAATGAACACAATATTACCCAGACGTATCATTTTCCCCTTCCTGGTTGTCTTCGCAGTCGTTTGCTGGGGTGTAACGTATCTGATTTTGGTCGTCGTTCACAGAGAACCTAGAATGAGAAACCAATATTAACATATGTGACCCTCCACCACGAAATGAGTCGCATGTCACCTCGCGCGGTTCTGCGCTAGGCTTAATATAAGTCCTGGGAGTATCTGGTAACAGTGTGGGGGTCACCTTAGTCACAGGCTTATAACTCAAACAGTGTTCGCTCTTTTCAAAAACGGGTTTCACTACTGGATAGAGTATAAAAAAAAAACTCTTTAGGAAAATGTAAAAATATGAAAATCATGCAAAGGTGACATGCGACTCATTCCGTTGTGGAGGGTCACATATTTTCGATTATGACTGGCCATCATTCTGCATCAAGAAGTGTCGCTCGTGATGACTTTGTTTTGTACAAGCTAGTTATATGTGTTAGCATTTTTTTTTTAATCAATTGTTTTGGTAAAGTTTGTATTTGTTTTTATTTTGTTTATTTCTTTGCAAACATGAACACATATGTATAACACATTGCTTCCATTTTATTTTTCTTCTTAAACAAAGGTATTGAATCTCTCTCTCAAGTGTTGTAGCTGCTCGCGATATGTATGCTGACATTTGCAGGAACATGTAAGTCATTACCAATTGGTGTATTAACCTATCGCTAAACCTGCAAGTTTACCGTACTCACGTTTTCCGGCGTCGATACAGGATGAAGCAGATGACCGCCACCAGAACAACTACTGCTGCAACTGATACTCCAACAACGACCCCCAAACCTGGTGAACATGTAACAGATGCAGTTTGATAATGTTTAATGTACAGACATCGTAGTAGCAATTTAATGTTTGAAATATTTTTCTTGTTGGAAAAAAAACCCACCTCCCAGGAAGAATCATTAAGTTTCAGCACAAACCTATCATCTTAAAAGCTGTTAACACTCCTCATTGTCAATGTCGACACCCGTCTGCAACCGGTTGCTTCCCTTTATATAATAAACGGAACATCGCTTCAAATAAACTATTACATGCTGCAAAGTGGGAATTCTGGATATGAACATTGTTTTGGTGAATAGACGTCAGTGCTCTTCGGTGATTGGTAAATGCGTTTCGGTGTAAGTGGTGCCAACGTTAGGTCGGTCGCACTTTCTAATATGCGTCAAATAGGTGCATTCACCAAGTTAAGGCAACTCAAACAGTGATATGGATACAGCGCAGAGTACACAAACTACGAAAGAGGCGGCACGAAAAACGACGAGTTGATAACGGAACCCCATGCCGGAGAACCCAGGCTCAGCCCCGTTAGCGTAGTTGGTCGAGCGCCTGTCCACAAGTCCGGTACGTCACGTTCAAATCTCACAGGAAGCAAATATTTTGAACATTTGTTTAAAAATCTGTCAGCTTTTCTTTTGTTTTTCTTAACTCGTATTTCTTTTATTTCCTTCCGTCTTTTCATTCCAAAGCTTTTGAGTGGTGTATGGAAGATCGAATTGAGCAAAGGGTTACATACAGCGTGCACAGTTTCCCATTACTCCAGATAGATTATTCAAGACACCATGTTGAAAAGCGTTTTTTGATCAATTACACCTTACCAAATACAAGAGGACATTCACTGTGCTGTAATGATTGCATAACCGCAGTAATAGTGTCAGAAATGCTTCGTACATCTGCTAATTAATTAAACTTGAGTCTTGAGTCTTGAGACGCTACTGCTGAAATATTCCCCGAGTGTGGTGTTGTAATTTCAACCACCAACCGAACTGTATAGCTCTTAAGGTGAATTGGGACAAGAGCATCTTGCATATCATTATAATAGTTAAACACGTGCACATTAGCAATATATCTGTTCAAATATAGCTTACAGGTTTTTGTCACAACCGCATGATGCAAGCTGGAGGAAAACAAATGTCCAGATTAAATTGACAGAATTTAATCTTACCTATGCCTTTCGATTCAGACCCTTCCGGCTGATCTGCAAAAAAAGGGTAAACCGTTACAGTAAATGGTCAGTTTGAGAATCGATATAACACACACACACACACACACACACACACACACACACACACACACACACACACACACACACACACACACACACACAATGCGCGTACAATGTATTGTACGTATATTCTCCCTAATCCTTTGTGGCAATGGCCTGTGTTTTTAAACAATCCAATCCAATCCACCTTTTTCTTGGTGTCTGTCTGTGTGTCTGTCTGTTTTTGTGTGTGTCTGTGTGTCTGTCTGTATGTCTATCTGACTGTGCGTCTGTGTGTCTGTCTCTGTCTGTGTGTCTGTCTAATTGTATGTCTGTCTGTGATTGTCTGTCAGCCTGTCTGCCTGCCTGCCTGCCTACCTGCCTGCCTGCCTGTCTGTCTGTCTGTCTGTTCGTCTGTCTGTCTGTCTCTGTCTGTGTCTCTCTGTGTCTGTGTCTGTGTGTGTCTCTCTATCTTGCTCTGGCTGTCTGTCTCTGTCTGTCTCTCTCTCTCTCTCTCTCTCTCTCTCTCTCTCTCTCTCTCTCTCTCTCTCTCTCTCTCTCTCTCTCTCTCTCTCTCTCTCTCTCTCTCTCTCTCTCTTCTTCACTCACCCTTCCGCAATGTCCCAGCTGTTGTGTTAGTGTCAATACTTCCATCGAATGTAGCGGCTGTGGTTGTGTCACTGCTTTTATCGATTTGTGCATCTTCCCTTGAGCCTGAAAATAAATGATCCAAAAACTAAATTCTTTTGATATATGAATGCAAGTCACACAAAAAGTAAAGGTTTGCTTAAACTCGAAGCTGCATACTTTTACTACCTCATTTGAATACACTGTGCACAATAATTATGTTAATAGATTGTGAACATGTCAACCCCCCCCCCTCCTCCCCTACCCCCCCCCACACACACACACCAGTATCATTCTCCATCTCTAATTTCCGCATTTGGTCAGTTACTTAGATATGACGTTTCTGTATTGCCATATATTGTTTTTGCCTTTAGTTTTGGTCACGAGATTTTCTTATGTAAATTATTTAAAAACATGAGAGAATACACCCAAATGAGCCCAGTTCGATGTTTGACAATTGTTTCTAATTGCAGAAAATAAGAACGAAGTAATACAGGCAGTACTCGGCTTTTCCTTGCCAAGGGGCTGTGTCACTCAAAGGAGGCGTCGTTGCCGGATGTGCATTCACTTAGTTTGGGAGTGTGTAGGTATAACCAACTGATTTGTCCAATTCTTCATACAATGATTTCGTTTAGTCTGCCATATACAACAATGTTTTTAAAGCAGCATTTCATTCAAATAAAAAGAAAGTATGGCCGTTGTATATTTTTTTGTAATTTTGTTTTCGAAATATAGGTAGCGCACCACGAAAACAGTGTTTAAAAAAAAAAAATCACACTATACTCGCATTTATTTACAGAAAGTTAACGAAAAAATGTACATACAGATAATTAATCAATCGATCAATGAGTCTTATATCGCGCATATTCCGTGGGTACAGTTCTAGGCGCTCTGCAGTGATGCCGTGTGAGATGAAATTTTATACGGCCAGTAGATTGCAGCCATTTCGGCGCATATTTACCTTTCACGGCCTATTATTCCAAGTCACACGGGTATAGGTAGACAATTATTAACTGTGCCTACGCAATTTTGCCAGGAAAGACCTTTTTGTCAATCGTGGGATCTTTAACGTGCACACCCAATGTAGTGTACACGGGGGGAGGTTCGGACACCGAAGAGAGTCTGCACACAAAGTTGACTCTGTGAAATAAATTTCCGCCGAACCTGGGATCGAACTCACGCTGACAGCGGCCAACTGAATACAAATCCAGCGCGCTACCGACTGAGCTATATCCCCGCCCATTAATCAGGAAAAATGTTTTGTGTACCAAACTACTTGGCAAATGTCCAGTTTACTCGGATTACAACGCTGTAATTTGCTGGAGTCTCTGAAACAAACTATAGTTTTTTTAAACAGAAAATAGTAGGTTTTTTTTAAACAGTTTAGTACAAAACTGTGCCTTTCTAGTTGGGGTCACGCAATACTACAGATGAAATAACCCTTTTTTCCGGTATGGAATTAGCCATGTTTACCATCACAGTGGCTTAGTCGTTGCCTAACATATTCTTTTGATATTTGTTCATACTTTTTTCAACCTCAGGATTTGTAATAAAGCAGTTGATTAAAAAAGAGAGAATATCTAAGATTGCTAAAAAAAAAATAGCCCGGTCCACGTGTATCAACTGCTTGCAACTGCACTGTGAAGCCCTTCGCAGCCTCTGGCACTAATTTGAGTATTTAGGACGAAAAGACTTACAATATAAATACTAATAAATCACTGCACTCTATTTTTTAGGTCTTAATGATAGTGATTAATTTTTGCAGTCAAAATGTTCATTGAAAAAAGGTCCGGAATTCTTCAAAATCGAGGTGCAGTTCGAGGCCGACGTCTGTTCTTTAATCGTCCCCCCAGTCCCCCAACCCCGTTACAAAAAAGTAAAAGCAAAAGTATCGCGGATTAGATAAACTTGAAGAAGAATTTCGTATCGTCAAATAAGATGAAATCGAAATTGAAAATATGAACAATATTCACTCACCATTGGCAGAGTGTGTCGTGAAGTTGCAGAATTGAAAGCTAAAATTGTTTTCAACCACTTCGCAGTAGTAGGTCCCCTCATCACTGCTTTGAGCACTGGGCAAGTCAAGGGTGAGAGAGTGAGATATGTTTCCACTGAAGACAAAAGGTGATGACGGTGTACACTTGTAGTTATCACTCGCCTTTGGCCAGTAGCAGTCCATCACATGCTCTGTTGAGTAGAGAATAATATTATGTGTGTCACTGAATAAAACAAAACAAGACCCCAAAACATTAGAAACAAAGAAGAACAGACATAAGCAATCAAAAAATCCTGCGAAAGTAGCTTGAAACCACACACACACACACAAATACACATGCACACACACATACACACATGCACACACACATACACACACACACACACACAAACACACACACACACACACACACACACACACACACACATCCTCTAGAAAATGACCAAGATACAATCTGTGCCCTGCAACTATTAGGTATATCCAATACAGGGTGCGTGGAGGAGGAGACACATGGAAGTACCGGGGGTTTGGATGGACTAATGGAGGCGAGAGGGAGGTGTGCGTATGCGTGTGTAGGGGGGGGGGGTGTATAGGAGGAGGGACGAAAGCAGGTTGGAGGTTGAGGGCACACAGATGAACATAATTACTATGTAACTTTTACCCCCTTTATACTTTCCTACAAATGTTAGCAATATACGGTGTCGGATTTGTAGGGGTTGTGAATAGCCTTGCCATCAGCAAGACAAATAACCCACACATGCTCCTTGTCCACGTTACTCAGACACACCCCTAGCTAGTGTTTGGCCCGTACATTGTTTGTCACACTAGAAGCAAAGGTATACACTTTTTTAATAACCCAACATAGTTATTTTTTCGGAATTCGTCTTTTGCTGTACACGCTAGAATCAGCAAAATATATATACCGACCTGGTTCCGAAGAATTACCAACGTAGCGCTGGATGTAGATACCGACCTGGTTCTGAAGAATTACCAACGTACCGCTGAATGTATATACCGACCTGGTTCTGAAGAATTACCAACGTAGCGCTGAATGTATATACCGACCTGGTTCTGAAGAATTACCAACGTAGCGCTGAATGTATATACCGACCTGGTTCTGAAGAATTACCAACGTAGCGCTGAATGTATATACCGACCTGGTTCTGAAGAATTACCAACGTAGCGCTGAATGTATATACCGACCTGGTTCTGAAGAATTACCAACGTAGCGCTGAATGTATATACCGACCTGGTTCCGAAGAATTACCAACGTAGCGCTGGATGTAGATACCGTGACGTGATTTTGTCAAGTCCTCTCCAAAGTCACATTTTAGACTTGCTTTATCTCCTTGCTTTACAGACTGCATTGTGCACGTCGTTTCCTTCCCGTTGGTCAGCACTGTAATGGAAAGATCACATGCGTATTTTGTATGTTGATTGGGTCGAGTTTGAACACTTAGGTCCATACTGAGCAATCCCCAGCGTACGAAACTAAACGTACTCCCTACATAACAGGCAACCATGCTTTCCGATTGTGTATGTGATTCTTTGATTTGAAAACAAAACAAACTAATAACAATATTGCATTCAGGGGAAAAACCGTAAAAGCCACATCTTATTTTTTTCTCAGAATCAATGAACACACGATGGATCAAAGTTTTTGGTCATTAAGCTAAGAGGTAATTGCAGAAAAACATCGGCGAGTGCGTTTAAAGCAGTAGTCGACCCCTGTAAACAGAACGTGAAATCCAAATAGGTCTTTTGCCCAACTGACATGTCTCTCGCATATATATACTCATATGTTTACTTTGGTTAAAGGGATTCATAACCTTGGATGTTTCAAAGTTCGAGAAGTTTCTTTTCGCTTTAACCTGTTTGATTTTATGTCTGTTTGGGTTTCATGCTTAGCATTTAGTTTCAAAAGTTGGTGACTAGCTGTAGTTTGTTCTCCAATTGACCAGCAACGTAACTGCTTTTTGTCAATTCCATAGTATTCTGCTATCCCTCTTCTTTAGGTGTGATAATTGCATTGTTGATTTGTTTACATAATCATAATATCACCAGTGATGGTTTTGTGTAAACAGTCTGATACCCAAAATCAAGTTTAAGCCGTTAGCTTGGAAATAAGCACATGAACCTTCAACACTGCCTGCACTTACAGACACAACAAATACTTCTAATAAAAGCGTTGGCTTTTGAAGCAACCGACTCCTGATACACATTTCGTACAGATGTGGAATGCTTAACAATGTTATTTAGCTTTCTGCAGTCTTGACTTCGAAGAAGCAATATACGAATCTAAATGAACACTCTTTTATTATTACTTATGTGTTGTGTATGTTTGTCTACTTCAAATAGCAATCGAACGAGGCTCGAGTGGGTGTTTTGTTTCGTCTGCAAATAACCGTTTCATCGTTTAACTTGTTTTGTTTATCTGTTTGAGAACGGTCGCTGCAACAGGTAAATCTTTACAAAATTAATTCGCCAGACAACTCTGGCTCAGCACAAAAGGCAGCCAGGTTGCTGTTGTTTGTGTATGTACCCCAGTTGAAAGATATCATGAACTTATGAATTTCAAGTGTGAGGGTTTGCATCATGATGTACGTACAATACACAGGAATTACACCTCAAAACTTTGGCTCTAATTGTACCTTGTAAACGCATGTGTTAAATCCATAAAATGTGTGTATTATTCCAAAAAGGTTTGCTGCATTAACACCTTGAAACGATATCGCCAACTTGTTCTTCTTTTTACATTTAGTCAAGTTTTGACTAAATGTTTTAACATAGAGGGGGAATCGAGACGAGGGTCATGGTGTGTGTGTGTGTGTGTGTCTGTGTGTGTGTGTGCGTGTGCGTGTGTGCGTGTGTGTGTGTAGAGCGATTCAGACTAAACTACTGGACCGATCTTTATGAAATTTGACATGAGAGTTCCTGGGTACGATATCCCCGGACATTTTTTTCATTTTTTCGATAGATGTCTTTGATGACGTCATATCCGGCTTTTTGTAAAAGTTGAGGCGGCACTGTCACACCCTCATTTTTCAATCAAATTGATTGAAATTTTGGCCAAGCAATCTTCGACGAAGGCCGGACTTCGGTATTGCATTTTAGCTTGGTGGCTTAAAAATTAATTAATGATTATGGTCATTAAAAATCTAAAATATTGTAAAAAAAATATGTTTTTTATAAAACGATCCAAATTTACGTTTATCTTATTCTTCATTATTTTCTGATTCCAAAAACATATAAATATGTTATATTTGGATTAAAAACAAGCTCTGAAAATTAAAAGTATAAAAATTATGATCAAAATTAATTTTCGAAATCAATTTAAAAACACTGTCATCTTATTCCTTGTCGGTTCCTGATTCCAAAAAACATATAGATATGATATGTTTGGATTAAAAACACGCTCAGAAAGTTAAAACGAAAAGAGGTACAGTAAACCGTGCTATATGAAGCACAGCGCAACCGCTACCGCGCCAAACAGGCTCGTCACTTTCACTGCCTTTTGCACTAGCGGCGGACTGCGTTCAATTTCATTCTGTGAGTTCCACAGCTTGACTAAATGTAATAATTTCACCTTACGCGACTTGTTTACATTTAGTCAAACGTTTAACATCAACGGGGAATCGAGGTGAGGGTCGTGGTGTGTGTGTGTGTGTGTGTGTGTGTGTGTGTGTGTGTGTGTGTGTGTGTGTGTGTGTGTGTGTGTGTGTGTGTGTGTGTGTGTGTGTGTGTGTAGAGCGATTCAGAGAAAACTACCGGACCGATCTTCACGATAGCTTACATGAGCGTTTGTGGGTATGATATCCCCATACGGTTTGGTTTTGTTTTCGATAAATTTCTTTGATGACGTCATATCCGGCTTTTCGTGAAAGTTGTCACACCCTCATTTTTCAATCATATTAATTGACATTTTGGTCAAGCAATGTTCGACGACGTCCGGACTATGGGATTGAATGTCAGCTCGGCAGCATACAAATTAGCTGATTAGTTCGCTTAGTAAAGTTGTCATTAAAATCGAATTTTCACTAACAGATTTAAAACTGATTGCATCGTATTCCTCAATTTCTCAAATATACATATGTCATGTTTACACTAAAAATGTGCTTAGAATTACAGAAAATAGGTTAAATAAGAACTGCGCACGCAAGCTACGGGCGGAGACGAGCGTGACCCGTCTCGGTCTTTGGGGTTTGTTAGTCGAGACGATCTGAATATAATCTCGGCGATGACTTTTGATGCTGACAGCTTGACTAAATGTTTTTATATCGCTTCACGCGACTTGTTTGTTCTTTCAGATTTAAGAAAAAAATGTTTCAACCAGCGCCATTTGATTTGTTGGCGGTTGGTTTAAACAAATCTTTATTCAATGTTTATCATGAAAAAAACAATACATGGTTTTTAAGATAACTAACTCAAGCATATAATGCTTATTTAAAGTAATCCTGGTATGTAGCCTACATAACAAAGGTTTACATGATGGCGGACTGAATACATTTACTCATTTCAAGCAACGATAAAAACAGAAAAACCTGATACAAAAACAATCAGAAAAGGGAGGGGGTAGTAGTACAGAAGGTGAGGGAACAAAACAAACAAGAGGCGAAGCCTTCAAGGCTCACGTAAGAAATAGACAAACAGTAACACAAACTCAATCACTCCGTCACACATACACACCCACACACACAGTAAGCTTAGGTGACACTGTGCAAGAAAGAGAGACACTAGATCTAGATCTGTCTGTCTGCATGTAGCCTACTTACAGGGACACGACTGCCAAATAGTCTCGGCCCGCTCAAAATAACAATGACCGAGACCACACACACCACGCGAGAGAGAATGCCGTCATGATGCATTAATTGACGTCAAACACTTTTGACCGTGACGTAATCTTATGCGAGCTTTATCCATAGTCTTGGATAACCACTCACACATAGACTCGGAAATGTTAAAGTTTCTACCACAGACATACACACGCACAAACACACACACACACACACACATACGCACGCACGCACAGACAGACAAAAGTTAGCATCGCATAGGCTACACTTCGTGAGCCAAAAACAAGTTGCGTAAGGCGAAAATACAACATTTAGTCAAGCTCAGTCGAACTCACAGAATGAAACTGAACGCACTGCATTTTTTCCGCAAGACCGTACACTCGTAGCATTGTCTGTCCACCGCTCGTGGCAAAGGCAGTGAAATCAACAATCCAGAAAAGCGCGGTAGCGGTTGCGCTGCGGAGAATAGCACGCTTTTCTATATCTCTATTATTTTTAACTCTCTGAACGTGTTTTTAATCGAAACATATCATATCTATATGTTTTTGGAATCAGGAACGGACAAGGAATAAGATGAAATTGTTTTTAAATTGATTTCGGAAATTTAATTTTAATCATAATTTTTATATTTTTAATTTTCAGAGCTTGTTTTTAATCCGAATATAACATATTTATATGTTTTTGGAATTAGAAAATGATGAAAAATACGATAAACGTAATTTTGAATCGTTTTATAAAAAATTATTTTAATTACAATTTTCAGATTTTTAATGACCAAAGTCATTAATTAATTTTTAAGCCTCCACGCTGAAATGCAACACCAAAGTCCGGCCTTTGTCGAAGATTGCTTTACCAAAATTTCAATCAATTTGATTACAAAATGATGGTGTGACAGTGCCGTCTCAACTTTTACAAAATGCCGGATATGACGTCATCAAAGACATTTATCGACAAAATTAAAAAAACATCTGGGGATATCATACCCAGCTGGGAACTCTCATAAACATTTCCATAAAGATCGGTCCAGTAGTTTACTCTGAATCGCTCTACACACACACAGACACACACACACACACACACCACACACACACACACACACATACACACACACACACACACACACACACACACACACACACATACACACACACACACACATACACACACACACATACACCACGACCCTCGTCTCGATTGCCCCTCTATGTTAAAACATTTAGTCAAAACTTGACTAAATGTAACAAAAGGACATGGGGCATGAAGAAGACTTGGAGCGCCAGATAGTTGGGACGAGTGGATCTCGTCACAATAATAATAATTATTAAATGCACAGAAGACACACACGCAAAGTTAATACATTTTGTGATCTGCGAAAATGTCACGCAATTACACAAAGTCAAAGATCGAGGCATAATCAACAAGTCGAAACAAGGACAAAATACACGAGAGAGATTATGAAAAACAATTGGTCAGGCAGCATATGTCTCATGACAGTGTCAAATGAGTATAATTGTTGGCGGTTAGGGGACGCGGGAGATCCAAAAAAGTAAATTTTAAGGGGCTTATTGTCCGTCAGGTCTTAATAGACTTGACCCACAAGTCAGCAGCGAATGTGATAAACGGGTTATCTCCCCTGAAAAGCGAAGCAAGCTTCGAAGATGGCGACGATGGAAAAGAGAAGAATTGTGAGCGAACTGCGAAAGGTGTGTGTGGGTGTGTGTGTGTGATGTGTGTCAGTGTGTGTGTGTATATGCGCGTGCTGTGTGTGATGTGTGTCAGTGTGTGTGTGTGGCTGTGCTTGCGTGAGTTTGTGTGTGTGTGTGTGTGTGTGAGAGAGAGAGAGCGATAGTGAGAGTAGGGTATGGTTGTTGGTGAAAGTTGAGTTGGACGCTGGGGTTGGGCGGGTGTGTGTGTCAGAGAGTGTTGTGTCTGTGTGTGTGGGGGTGGGGGGTGGACTGCGTGTGTGTGTTTATTTGTGTGTGTGAGGGTTGTGTGTGTGTGTGGGGGGGGGGTTGACTGCGTGTGTGGGTTTATTTGTGTGTGAGGGTTGTGTGTGTGTGTGTGTGTGTGTGGGACTGCGTGTGTGTGTTTATTTGTGTGTGGTGTGTGTGTGCCTTTCGCCTTGTATTGAGGAAATTAAACTGCGTTTGCGTATTATGTGTGTGTTTGCAAGCGTGCGTGTATGTTAGGCATATCTCAGTAGGTGTGTGTATGTGCGCGTACGTGCAATGTGTGTGCGTGCGCGCGTGTGTTTATGTATGTACTATGTATGTGTGTGTGTGTGTGTGTGTGTGTGAGAGAGAGAGAGAGAGAGCGATAGTGAGAGTAGGGTATGGTTGTTGGTGAAAGTTGAGTTGGACGCTGGGGTTGGGCGGGTGTGTGTGTCAGAGAGGGTTGTGTGTGTGTGGGGGGGGGGGTGGACTGCGTGTGTGTGTTTATTTGTGTGTGTGAGGGTTGTGTGTGTGTGGGGGGGGGGGTTGACTGCGTGTGTGGGTTTATTTTGTGTGTGAGGGTTGTGTGTGTGTGTGTGTGTGTGTGTGGGACTGCGTGTGTGTGTTTATTTGTGTGTGGTGTGTGTGTGCCTTTCGCCTTGTATTGAGGAAATTAAACTGCGTTTGCGTATTATGTGTGTGTTTGCAAGCGTGCGTGTATGTTAGGCATATCTCAGTAGGTGTGTGTATGTGCGCGTACGTGCAATGTGTGTGCGTGCGCGCGTGTGTTTGTGTATGTGTGTGTGTGTGTGTGTGTGTGTGTGTGTGTGTGTGTGTGTGTGTGTGTGTGTGTGTGTGTGTGTGTGTGTGTGTGAGATAAACAAACTATCAAGAACAAAACAAAACTGAACAAACGAAATGTTTTCCCCCCAACTCTGATTATTGCTTGTTTCGGAGACGACTGTGATTTTGACTTTTTGAGTAAGCCTACACGAACACACAAGCTCAATACAGCCGGCAACAAGTTCGCCGGTCGGGGCAGTGAAATACTATTTCAAATAGATCTATTTCACTAAGAATGGCAATGGATATAGGGCTAGGGCAACATACTTGTTTTTTAAATCGGTGATTGATTAGATCGTCATATTTTTGTGACACTGAGACCAAACCATCAAAAAATTAGCAATAGGCCTTGAATCAAAGTCGTGCGAGATCTGACCTTGCTGCAAATGTACGTGTACGACTTGATTGTGTTGACGTTCAACTGGTAAGCTGGGCGATTGCAGGCTTTTATCCAGCGAAGGCAGCGATCTAGATGGTACAGATGCTTTCCCGGTTTCACAAATGGGATGAATTTCACGCCAACACAGCGTTCAGGATACCTATCATCCGTTTTACATTGTCCCCAAGCACAGCGCTTGTTAGCAGCATTTGTGTGTGTTTGCTTCCTAAAACAAGGGAAGTAACTCCCAGAGTCTCGATATGTGGATATGGTTAATTGCCTATATTGGACGTCACTTGCTACAGTTATGTACCACCCATTGGTTGTTAAAAATAGAATCTTATCATAAATGTACCTAAGCCTATTCATCTCTTTGCTCGGAAATCACCATGTGGAATATCGGTCAGCCGCGTGGCGGCTTTATGTAAAATTCAGTGTAACAGGTGCTTTGTGGTTTGTAGTGCTGTGCAAAGAAAATAATTTTACACAGAGAGATATGCAGACAGACAGACAGACAGACAGAGAAAGAGAAAGAAGAGGAGAGAGAGAGAGAGAGAGAGAGAGAGAGAGAGAGAGAGAGAGAGAGACTGAGAGAGAGAGAGAGGAGAGGAGAGAGAAAAAGAGAGAAAGAGAGAGAGAGAGAGAGAGAGAGAGAGAGAGAGAGAGAGAGAGAGAGAGAGAGAGAGAGAGATTATCCGAGTTATCCGAGAGAGGTACACAATGTCAGATAGCTAGCTTCGATTTACAGAGACGGGTTAGGTATACGGCATATTGAGGTTTTAATTGACAAAGAAACACCAAACTCACCTTCAGCAACCATCATCAATATCACAAGAAAGTGCAGTGTTACCAACATTATAGCAGAGTCTCTGTCAAAATGTATAAGTGAACATAAGTTACTTCACATGAGATATATCAGCACGGCCGGTAACTAGCACACGTTGCCGGAAGCGTAGGACTTTCCAGAAGTCATTCGGAAAAGATGGTTCAGTTTTTGCGGAAGCCTATGCTTTTTACCATCTCAATGCTGCACAATTTAATTTTTGAAAAATTCTGCATGTCCAATGAGTTATACGCATATCCCGTCAGGGTCGCAGACAACCAATGGCTGGTACTGTAGCAAGTGACGTGGGTAATGTGTACGTTACATCGATCGTTCCTTGAGACCGGCTGTGTGTGAGTCGAGACTCGCAACACACTCACATACTCGTTCAGTTTGGTTGGAAGGGATATCGTTATCGTTAAGGGCATCGCCCACCTGCGTCACTTTTGAGGCACTACATCTGCGCGTTGGACTCTCTCTCTCTCTCTCTCTCTCTCTCTCTCTCTCTCTCTCTCTCTCTCTCTCTCTCAGTCAGTCTCTCTCTCTCTCTCTCTCTCTACCCCCCCCCCCTCCCCCCGAGTCTCTCACAAGTTCGAAAGAGCATATGCTGTATGCAATGTCGATATGTTTTGGAGTGTTTGCAAACACTTAAAAGCGTATACAGACCTTGCTTAAGCTTCACTCACACACGCGATTCAATCGTTGAGATTCAATCGCGCGATTCAATCCTGAGCCGATCGCACATCACATCGTAGGCCATTGACCCGTCACACGATGAACTATAGACGAACGATTGACTAAACGATTGACGAACGATAACTCCACGCGAGCGGGGCGGATGTGACGTGTCACAGTGAACACGGCAAACGCGCTTTTGCGAGAGCAGACGCTAATGTTCGAACATCGCTCTACCTTTCTGAAAAATACCTTTCAGCATTACACCTTTGCGAAAAATAAAGTTTCCAGACAGTTGCAATTAATGTTTTCTGACCGCTGTGCACGCCTAAAACGTCTGCTTTATATCTGAGTAAGAAACTGTTCTTCCAATAAGTTTTGAATCGACGAAGAGACGCTGTTCGCCACTGTCCGCCATTTTTTACGTCACGGCTTGAAGGCCTCAACGACTCCCTGCGTCCTGTACGCACTAAAATAGGTACTGGACTGAAGTGCATTGAGAGCGTCCCACGACGCACTTAACCGGCCTGACAAGAGCGGATTGCAGGACCGTTTATTGTGCGTATCGTTGAAACTGTGTTAAGAAAATGTTCTGCCGACCATATATGCACTGACGCAACTTTACGGAGTTAATCTAATCGAAACGACAATTATGTTTGGTGAAGGGCTCAGAGAACTCCCCAAAGTCAGTGTTACATTAAGCGCAGGAAATCGCGCAAGTATTTGGCTAGAAATGTTTCCAACATCCAAATTTCAGACAAATCAGCAAATAGACACTGGAGTTTTAAGTGATCAAAAGTGTGACAGACGGATGGATGGAATCATCATAAAAACCGTGATAACTGGTAATGGACACTGTACAATACAATATTTTACAAAATGTTAGATAACTTGATATAACCATTAACACAATTTCTTACATAGCTATAGAGTGTGGGGAATTGAACCATCAAAGTAAGTACTAAACTTGGTCAAACAATTATTGCAAAAATTTTTGCACGCTAAGAAAAGCATTAAAAATCAATTCATTTTAGTTGAATATTATATGCTCGAAAAGGTCAGCTGTACATATCATTTCTCCGATTGATTGTACTTTGTATAGGCATCCCGTGACAGCCTGTCAAACAAGGTCACCCCTAAAACCGACCTGACAAAAAACATAGCCCCGTAATTTAAAATCTGCAAAAATTCAGAATATGCACAAACCAAACACTTCTGACAAGGCTATTCAATTTCCTGTTCAAAACATTTTGTTTTATGCACCTGACTTCTTTAGTCTTTATGTAGCCTTTTGTCAAAGGCGGTAGGTGTCAACCGTTTCAGAGGCCAAAAAAGGCACGTTTTGCGGCCATTTTTGAGGGGGTCCTCCACTCAAAGAGCCATATATGCTCAAGTTCTCAATGATTTGCTTTGGAAATTTCAGAAGTTATGACCAATAGGCTGACCTAAATCTGTGTTGCTTTTTGCGAATGTGTATAAAACGTCGTATTACGTAACTTTTTCGAAAAAACTAAACAAATATTCATATTAATTCAGGGTTTTATGTTAAAAAATCGTGACTTTGCATGTTAAGCAAAACATGGATGATGCAAAAGGTGCAGATTGAGGCAGATCCGAAAAATGGTTTACATTTGCTGGAGATGGGAACACGCATGAAAAATTATCCATCACCGTCTACTGAGTACACTACGCGTGGAGATTAACAGTCATGGGCCTGTGCTTACTAGCCTGTCCCAGAGCGCTGTGCTCGGTGTGTTGCGCTTTTGTGACCCGCAGCGAAGGAAGCACAGGCCAAGGTCAGTTTATCTCCACAGCTACTGTACCGTACGCAGTACCAAGGACGGTGATCAATACTTTTTCTTGCGCGTTCCCATCTACAGCAAATGTAAACCATTTGCCAACTAAAATGAATTGCGTTTTAATGTTTTTCTTAGTGTGCGAACATTGTTGCAATAATTTGTTGGCCAAGTTTATATAAATATATGTACTTTTGTAAAAATGTCAACACTAAAAAATGTAAAAGGCGGCCCCTGAATGAAACCATGTTTTTAAATATTATTTATTAACTTTATTAACTTCATGAGCACACTTATGTTTTGTTTTATTTTGTTTTGTTTGATTCATTTTGAGCATTTTCGTTTGTTTATTTTGTTCTTTAACTCGGAGCCCTGAACGCAAAGCTATGTATCGTGATTTAAATGTTTCGGCCAATAAACTATCTGTGCCGGAAGGAAAGGGGAAGATTTGTATTAGTTGTTTTCTGTTCAACGAATACCGATCAAAGCAAGATATGAGGACATTGTAATGAGCGTTAAATCTTGTAACAGCAAACGACATTGTTTCATGACCGTGTGCGCGTGTAATGTACGGGTAGGCAAGGGGAAGTTTGTTGTTTTGTTTCGTGGTCTAAATGGTCGGATGTATTATTGAAGGACAATGACTTTACTTACGACTGTTATAGTCATTCTACACAAGTCTCATTCTGTGTTATAGTGCGACTTGCTGCGCAGGTTTTAATTAACCGTCGTCACATTTTGCAGTTTAAACGTTTTTGTAAACTGTTTTGTGCGCAGAGCTAGCAGATGCAATACATCTAAAAACAAATTCCGACATATAATTCTTTTAACTCATGGAAGGATGGGAATAATAGTTTTGCTATGTGGGATCTGTCTGGTGTTCGGGTGCTTCCGGACATGCAGCTCCGGCGCTTGCATGGGTAAGCATAATAATCTTACGATTTTGTATGTTGTTCGCCTTGTTCTCATCACATGTAAAATAGTCTCTTCTTAATTTTCTGATTTAGTTTTTGAGAGTGTTGTGTTGGCTGAATATACTTTTAGGCGTATTATAGACGGGGAATCGAAACGAGAATGGTGGTTTTGTGTGTGTGTGTGTGTGTGTGTGTGTGTGTGTGTGTGTGTGTTTGTGTGTGTGTGTGTGTGTGTGTGTGTGTGTGTGGGTGTGTGTGTGTATGTAGGTGTGTGTGTGTGTGTGTGTGTGAGTGTGTGTGTGTGTGTGGGTGTGTGTGTGCAGGGGCGGATCCAGGGGTGGGGGGGGGGGGGGGTAGGGTTGGCCGGGGCTTCCGAACCACCCCTCCCCCCCCCCGCCCTTACCCGAGAAAACATGTGATCCGCCCATGGTGCTTGTGTGTGTGTGTGTGTGTGTGTGTGTGTGTGTGCGCGCGTGCGTACGTGCGTGTGTGTGTGTGTGTGTGTGTGTGTGTGGACCGATCTTCATGAAACTTTATGTTCATACTCTTCTAAACGATACCCCTGAATGTTTTTTCTCTCTAATGTATTTGATGACGTCATAGCCGGCTTTTAGGGAAAGTTGAGACGGCCAGCCTTCTTTTTTTGAACAAATTGATTGAAAGTTTGGTTAAGCAATCTCCGACAAAGCCAGAACTATATGATTGCATTTCGTTTTATTGAAGCTTAAAAACTAATTAATGAGTTTGGTCATCAAACATCTCAAAATTCTAATTACAAATAATATTTTAGAAATCGGTTCAATAAAGATTTCATCTTAGTCTCTATCGTTTCCTGAATCAAAAAACATATAGATATGTTGTGTTTGGATTTAAAACACGCTCACATGCGCTCCTGTAACTAGCTTTACGCTAAAGCGCTACACTGGCTTGTCACTGCAAGCGATCAGCGGTGCGCTTTTCACGTGAAAGTGTCAGCACTTTCTAGGCAGCGGGAAATCGACATATCTGTTGTCTTCGTGAAAGGCAGTGCGTTCAGTTTCATTCTGTGAGTTTGACAGATGGAGTAAATGTATTATTGTTGCTTCACGCGACTTGTCGTGTTTGGTTTCTCTTAACTTCTATTTCATACTCAATCGTTACTTCGATATTTTCATTGTATTTGTGCTTCAAATTTCAGGTCTTGAATTTACATTTCCGCAGCTGAAAAACGACACATTTTCAGTGCAAGAACATGTGAACGAGACTTTATCATTCGGAGTCACAGGCAAGCGCTGCAGAAATGTTTCATTTAACGTAATCAAAGATACGTGCATTGGTGACTCACCAACAGCTTCGCGAAAGATTTTATGCATGATACACCAAGATTACTTAAAAGATGGAAAGTGTGTATGCGAAAGACACACAGATAGTGGACCACGCTTGACATGCAATTTTACTGACGAGTTTGATCGTGACGTTGGGGAGCTGGTGTTTGAAAGCAAGCCAAAGACGCCCGGAAAGAGCAAATGTGTTAGAATCAACGTCCTATGTAAGTAAAATGAAAATGTATTTGTGTTTAATATTTAAATGATATTTGGTGTGTTGTAATTATTGTATCAAGATATCGATTACACTCTCTTCCCCTATCTCTCTCTCGATCTCTGTGTGTGTGAGTGTGTGTGAGTGTGTGTGTGTGTGTGTGTGTGTGTGTGTGTGTGTGTGTGTGTGTGTGTGTGAGTGTGTGTGAGTGTTTGTGTGTGTGTGTGTGTGTTTGTGTGTGTGTGTGTGTGTGTGTGTGTGTGTGTGTGTGTGTGTGTGTCAGTCTGACAGTATTTCCATTCGCCTGCCTGAATCCCTGCCTTCTTTGTCGTAACAGACCCTACCACAATCAGCGACTTCCAAATCACTCCTTCACATGAAGTTGAAGAAAATGAAACTGTAAAAGTGAACTGCAGCTGGATCAACGGAAACCCACAGCGAAGGATTCTGATCCGAAATCCAAAGAACCAAACCATCGTCTCACAACATCCTAACAGCCAGCTTCTGGACGCAACCATCTTCGAGGGAAACATCACGTGCAGTGATTCCGGACAGTACCGATGTGAGGCTGAGGGAACAGACCAATACAAAACTGTTGACCTGATGGTGAAATGTAAGTGCTTCAGTCACCGTCTTAAGCCACGAAATGTGTCTGAGATAGTAGACTGTCGTGTGCTATTTAATATAATTTACTTTAGCCCATTGGTTTAAAGTCTTTTAATAAGTACAGCAGAGGTAGACTTTTTTCAATGTGACCTTAACTTAAAATTACCTCAGTATAAAACAACTATAAGGAATACAGCAAATTGAGAGTACAGAACGTGAAATTGCTTTCTGAAGTGGCCAGAAACATTCTAAAGCGTTGACCATCGTTTTCTTTTCAATTAGTTATAATAATTAATTTGGTGTTTTAGTGTTTCGTCTACTTCTTCGTTCTTGAGTAGAAACTCCCACGTTCACTCATGGTTTTGCACGAGTGGGTTTTAACGTGCATGGCCGTTTTTACCCCGCCATTCAGGCAGCCATACACCGCTTTCGGGGGAAGCATGCTTGGTATTGTCGTGTTTCTATAACCCACCGAACTCTGCCATGGATTACAGGATTGTTGTGTTTGCCATTAACGTATTCTGCAGGCCCTCCACGCATTATGAACGACACTGAGGAGAAGACAGTTGTACTTGGATCCAACGCAGCGTTTCTGTTTGACGTCATTTCTTACAAGAACCTCACAGTCTGCACGCTGGAAGAACCCAGGATAAACGGAACCATTAACTGTTCTTCTGACAAAACGTAAGCTTAACGTCATTCCCGACTTGTGCATGTACACAGATTAAGGGAAACAGTCTAAAAGTAAATGTGTCAGATTTTGGTTACGCCAACCATTGCGGCGGAGGGGGGGGGGGGGGTTGTTGGTTGTGAGAACCTCAACTGATCTGAGAAATATGGATAACATTGATAAACCTGTTACTACAATCTAAAACAAAATTCAAACAATTCCTCGGAACACGATTTTCCTGAACGACGAGTGCTTTGATATAATTATATGTATTGTGCGAATTCTATCGTTCATTGTGAGTATTAGTCTAACTGATATACACATACAATCTCCATTCTTGGCAGAGCATTATGAGTGAACATTGTACTTTGGCTGGACAAGTATAACGTCCCATTGTGTTAAGCAATAAC
Source organism: Littorina saxatilis (assembly GCF_037325665.1). Classification (NCBI taxonomy): domain Eukaryota; kingdom Metazoa; phylum Mollusca; class Gastropoda; order Littorinimorpha; family Littorinidae; genus Littorina; species Littorina saxatilis. The sequence goes on along the minus strand of NC_090252.1, from coordinate 32,566,050 downwards.
AATTTGCTATTTGATATGACAGCCACAGACGTAATGAATAAACATACGAAACGCATCGGAAATCGAACGTTGCAGATACAACACACTACAAAGTATATTTGCAGCAAAATACGAGAATAGCAAGGGAATGATACAACTGTGTGTGTGTGTGTGTGTGTGTGTGTGTGTGTGTGTGTGTGTGTGTATGTGTATGTATGTGTGCGTGCGTGCGTAAGTGCGTGCGCGCGCGCGCGTGTGTGTGTGTGTGTGTGTGTATGTGTGTGTGTGTGTGTGTGTGTGTGTGTGTGTGTGTGTGTGTGTGTGTGTGTGTGTGTGTGTGTGTGTTCGCCGCGCGCATGTGTGTGTGCGTGTCTGTCTCTGTTTCTGTATGCTCGTCTGTCTGTGCTTTTGTATGTGGAAAACAATTTAACGTGTCATGCTTTGATCAAGCCAACCATTGCGGGTAAGGGGCGGGGTGGGTTGGGTTGGGGTGCGGGAGGGGGGGAGTGGGATGAGGGGAGGTGTGAACAAGGTGGCGGTAAGGGGTTGCTGATATTAGCTTGTAATCATCAAACGTTGCGAGTAAACGTTACCAGATTTGAGAACTTCAACTGATCGGAGAAATACGAGTAACATTAAAAACCTGTTGCTAAAAGTTAAAACAAAGTCAGACATTTCCTCGGAACACGAGGGATATAATATTTGTATTGTGCGAATTATATCGATCATTGTAAGGATATTGTCTAACTGATAATTATACACAGGAAATATCTCCATTCTTGGCAGAGCAGATAAGTGAACATTTTATTTTGGCTGGACACGTACAACGTCCCCTTGTATCAAGCACCAACAATTTGCTAATTGATATGACAGCCACAGACGTAAATAAACATACGAAACTCATTGGGATACAAACGTTGCGGGTGCAACACACTGACAAGTATATTTGCAGCAAAAGTCGAGATTAGCAAGGGTGTGATACAGAAGTGTGTGTATGTGTATGTGTATGTGTGTGTGTGTGTGTGTGTGTGTGTGTGTGTGTGTGTGTGTGTGTATGTGTGTGTGTGTTTTTGTATGTCCGTCTGTCTGTGCATGTGTATGTGCCTGTGCCCGCCATTGCCTGTGTTTCTATATGTATGTTAGTGTATCTATTTCTGCATCTGTGGTCGTATCTCTATTTGCTCTCAGTGAGATAAAGATGAGTGGGACTCCTCCCCGCCTGAGACTGGAGATCAAAGTCAAGAACGCAAGAGAAGAGGACGAAGGAACATGGCGGCTGACCGTAGACAACGGTTTTACTGATAATGCTGGTGTCCCAGTCCTTTCTACTGTCAGCTTCACACTTCATGTATACTCACGTAAGTAAACAGTGTGTTCCTTTCGTCAAAGTCTTCAACCACAAATACTTCCATACTCCTCTTCCTGTGATTTAATACAATTATACATACTCATAGACAGAAAAGCAAGCAGTACGACAAACAGGAAAGCGCATGCATAGGGTTAGTTTTGAACTTGTACATCGGCCTTTGATATTAGCCAATTAGAGCGATTGCTGCATTTGCTATAATTTACTAAATTACAGTGATGCGCTTTTCGTTTAATCGTCCAGGTATTCTTTGTGTTATTGAGATGTTCCGGAAATGGATTTGACTTACTGACCTGCATGTCATGATGTGAAGCTAACAACAACAAGAAATTCCTTCGAGGTAGAAAAAACACCCCCGTTGGTCAAAGGGAAATAACCATTCTTACTGCCACCAACTGAGAAGGTTATTTCCCTTTGACCATTAATATCTCCCTCTATAAGTCCTTGTAGAATCTTAATCCACCAATAACTCCCTAACCGTGTGTTTGACTGGTCCCAATTTTTGTAAGGACCGTCTCAGGAATGTATAAAACCTGTTCACCAAGTTTGGTGACGATCGGTCCGTTCATTCTTCAGATCTATATGCGAACACAAACAAACAAACACATGGAGCGAATCCTATACACACCCCTATATACCGGGGGTGTAAAGACTCGGAAGAAAAAAACCCCGTTTCTTCTTCTTTTCGTGCGCATTTGGTCTTGTGGTTGCGTGTACACACGAATAGGGATCGATTAGGCACAAGCAGGTCTGCACATAAGTTGACCTGGGAGATCGGGAAAATCTCCACCCTTAACCCACCAGGGCTGCGGCCGGGATTTAAACTCACGACCTTTCGTGAATAGTCGCTATTTTGTTCTTGCTCTGGATCGCGCGCGAATGTGTATCTTGGGAATTAGTAAGATGCAGCTCATGTGAAGTATATGTAGCCCTGTCGCGGCTGTACGTGTTTAGGAGCAATACGCATTCTACACTGGCACAGCAACAAACAGTATCAAATGTTTGGACAAATGCTGGCTCTCTATGGAGACACCTAGGAAGTTCCCTAGCGGTAATTGTAAGTGTTCAATCAGAAGGGTGTTTGTACTCTATGTAAAAGCATGGCATGGTCTGTAATCGGAACTGATAACTTGGGCCTTTAAAATGAAGTTGGTGAAATAAAACTCAAGACAGCAATACTTTAGCTTTGTCATAACTTAATCAATTATTTTTCTGATAGTAAAAAAATGAACGTGTTAAGAGTCCGATATGCTCCTAGTTGCCGGTTACATTTTAAAACAAGATTGAATGTTGAACAAATTCAGCATGTTACACATTTAGCAAAAAAAAAAGGATCCATATTGCATTATAACTCTGGCATCTGACATTTAACAACTTCTGAAAGTAAACGTAGGTTGTTTTGTTGTTGGTGTTGTTTTTCTGTGTCAAAAGTGTCAACAGTGGAAGATATTCTCCCATTCTATTCAAACAACACAATAATTAGAAACAAGAATTATTTGCGAACAACTACTCTACAATAACAAACCTCCACTTACTTTGTACATTTATAAGAAAATACCATGTAGAATTTGGGATAGCAGTGGTCTGAAAAAAACTATTGATTTACTTAAACATATTCAAACAAAAAAGAGTTATGGAATGGTATTAGGGTATTATAGTATGGTTGTCAAACTCGTAAAACTATCAAAACATGTAATGTAAGTTTAGTTCAAATTTCAACATTTCAACTTTTAAACGGTCTCAGTGTAACCGATGCGAAAGACTCTTCTCCAATGAACAGGAACAAGAATGTATTCCGCCATATAGCATAACAGCCATTGGAAATTATCCTGGTGCGGAAACACTCATACATCTATTCGCTCCGTGCATAAAGCCAAAAGGCTTCCAACTACAACAACAACAACAACAACAACAACAACAACAACAGAATATCTGAATGTATATATGATAATGTGACCCTCCACCACAGAATGAGTCGCATGTCACCTTTGCATGATTTTCATATTTTTACATTTTCCTCCAGAGTTTTGTATGCTCTATCCAATGGTGAAAACCGTTTTAGAAAAGAGCGAAAACTGTTTGAGTTATAAGCCTGTGACTAAAGTGACCCTCACACTATTACCAGACACTCCCCGGACTTATATTAAGCCTAGCGCAGAACCTCGCGAGGTGACATGCGACTTATTTCGTGGTGGAGGGTCACAGATGTGTAAGTAAAAGGCACATATTGTGAGTACGAATGCTCTCTCTCTCTCTCTATCTCCCTCTCTCTCGACCTGCCCATGTGTCCGGATCAAGATAAACTTTTAATCTGACTTTCGTTTTATAATGACAGAGTCTCCACCAATCAGCCCCGGCATGTCCGCAATGATTGGAGTTGTGGGATTCCTAACCCTTGTCAACGTAGTTCTCGTGGTCTCCGTGGTTTACTTTAGGAAAAAAAGTAAGTTAATTACACTTCTTTTTGCAATTTTTTTGTTTGCTTTTTCTATCGCCTCTCTTTCGCCAACATCAGCAACAACAGTGCAGCAGCAGCTTAAACACCCACCACCTGTCCAGATGTCGAAGAGATGATAATGGTACATGACTGTAGTTGAATGATTCACAGAGTGGTTGCGTTATTGAAGAATTGATTTATTGATTGATTGTTTGTATACAGTTGTGTCATTTGTTGTTATAGGGAGTGAACACGACCGCGGCAACATGCATTGATCAGCTGTATGCATGATTTGTGATTTAGAAAAATGCAGAAGAATCTCTAACCCATTTTCCCCCTGCAGATATACTCATACGCACTTAATTATGTCCATCTCTTTCACTCGACGCGTGACGATGTTTAATTCCCAGGTCAACGCAAAGGCGCTATAAATACTACACGTAACTCAGACAGCCAGGGTGACCCAGACCGAGTCAGTGGTCACAGCTATGAGGAGGTTCCTGATGCAGCTGCCCCCAGACCACCACGCTGCCATCACCATGGACAAGGTCAGTTGTGGTACATCTGAGCGCTGCTGTTATGTTATTATCTAAGTATGTGTGCGCGCGCGCGCGCGTGTGTGTGTGTGTGTGTGTGTGTGTGTGTGTGTGTGTGTGTGTGTGTGTGTGTGTGTGTGCAAGGGTGGGAAGGGGGAATAGTGGATGGGTGTAACATCTTAGCAGTGTGGTTAAAAGTCAAATGTTTTCACATTTTATTCTGACACTTAGATTCGTAAATCTGTAGCTCATTTTTTTTAATTTTTTTTTAGCAAACATGCTTCAAACAAGGGGAAATACAAAGCCAGTTTCACTCACAGATTCTGTCAAAGGCTATATCTTTCAGGACAAACATCACGGCCTGGCAGATTGCCTACAGCACCAACCGGACCTGCTGTTGACAGCCAGCCTGATGATTACCTGCATCCTGTTAACAGCCAGCCCGCTTCGAGTCGAACCAACCAGCCACATGACGCCCCTGGTGTGTGCAGTCCCTTGTCTTGCATGCTTTATCCTCTTAAGACAAGTCGTTATTACTATTGACCCATCCATCAGTTTAAGTTATAGAGAGTAGGAATTTAAAACCATGGTTAATACACAGCACATGATGCCTTTCGTAGGACGGAAGTTTCCTTGTTGTATGTCGTTTTGAACAAAACCAACTGCCCAGACGTTTACCACAATCAACACTTTGTTAGCAGTAATTGCGGCAGTATTTAAAAAAACGAAACAAAACAAAACCCCGTTGAAAATGGCTAGTCCATGGGGGGGAGGGGGGGGAGAGTTATGGCCCTACAGATTGGCATAGTCCGGTAACAAATAAATGTCTCCGCTTAGTCTATCTCTTTTTATTCTTGATTTTCTTTGTGCTCCCTGGTGTGGCTAATTTAATTCCTGCAGTGGTTATTGTATTTTTTTTTAAATCTGCCCTAGGAGGTAACATTTCTTTTTTTCTTTGTTTAAGGTCAAACGTTTCTGAGTAATACACATTTTCGTTACTTAGATAATCATTCGATTGTTAAAGTTCATCAAATGTATAATCTCAGCCTGTATGCATGTACATTCTACGTCACAACAATTGAGTCTCTTTCTGTTTGTTTCCGTTTGTTAGATTGAAGTTTATTTTTCCCAAATACGGTTTCTTGCTCATGTAACGAATGCATGCGGTATGTCTGGTAACAAATTAGGAGAATACAAAAAGAACTTCCTTGAAATTTAAAGTTAACCATATCAGTGAGTCATTTTAATCCCCAATTATCCACTTCTCGCATTCAAATAATTATACAGATTCAATATTTTGCTTTGAGTGGGCAGTTGAGCAATTATGAACACCACGTGGTCGTTTGGACTTTGACCCGGAGGTGTGACCTAGATGTCCTTGTGTAATAAATATTTCCTGCTGTTTATTTTACCTCTTCTTCTCCAGATTGTTCATTGTACTGATATCAACGAAAATTCGTCCGTCAAAAGTCAGAGTTTAGTAACTTATTATAAACCTTGATCTTCTTGACACAAATTAAATCTAATATACATTCCTTCATCATGAAAATGACAGTCCGAACAATTGAGAACTGAAAGGTATCTACATAACGAAACCAACGAATTGCTGAAAAAAATCAGCTAAAGGGGCAGGTGCACATTTTTATGCAAGTATCTTGCGGAATTGCATTCTGATGGTGCTTACGTACTGACGTAATCTCCAAAGATCACGCTGTGCACTTTCAGGGTGAACGGAGCTTATTTTTATACTTTTTATGTAGCAGGTTATTGTGTTCCATTACTTTCATACTGTCAATCTACCTAATGTTATTTTGCTTATTTTATCTTGATACTTTTTAAATTTTAAAAGATTTCATTTTAGTGTACTTTTGTGTTTTATTTAATTACACATTAACATGCTTCTTTTTCTTCTTTCTTGGTATGGACTGGGTTCATCCGAACGTCTGTAGTCCAGACCAAAGCTAATTGAAGCCCGACGGAGCGAAGCGACGGAGGGCTTCAATTCGACTTTGGGAGGGCGTCAATCCACGATGAAGACCGAAAAGTTTCAAATGGAAGCATGTTAATGTTATTGTAATTCAATCTGACGACGATCTCTTTCCTGCTTTCATGCGGTTGTAAACAGACAGAATTGGTTCTGTTCTTACACTACTTTCAGTCCACCTACCTGCAAGGGTCAAGTCCCAAGAAATATGTCTCTGTATTGCTATCGTATCACTCTGCTCCTGTTTTGTTTTCTTTCACACACATTTTCCCTTCTTTTTTGACGGGTTTCTGGACAGCAAACTCTAAAGCAAAATCTTTTCATCACAAAAGCGATCTTTGGAATTGACTGACGTAGTCCGGAAGAATTCATGCATCACATTACGTCACGTATTCGACGTCATCACTTCGCATACCTTATGGTCTCGGTATTTCGTTGGCCTTCATATTTCCTACTTGTAAAATGACCCTCAAAGCTAACCGAGACTAGTTGAGGCTGTATCAATGCGCCTCGCCAGCAGGTTGTTAATGGATTTTTTAGCGAGTGGTTATCGACAATTAATGACCGGTAATTTTTAATGAGTTGGGGCATTCTGACCAATCACAGGATTTGTTTCATTAAATCGCAAACATGATTGAATTACAATTTACGTTAGCTTGTTCTTTATGTTTCTCTTTCTCTATCATATCATGTTTTGATCTTATTTTAAACTCAAATTTTTTTTTCTAAGTTTAGTTTCATTTTATATATATAGGGCAGAGACTGGTGTTGCAAAACCGTTTGGAACCAAACTAACTCACATATGTAAAGAATAGGCTATACATCCAATGTCAATAAGAAGCGACCAGTAGCTTTTGAAAAGTTGCCAAATTTTCTTGTGGCTTTTTTGTTTGATATTGTTTTTTTGTTTGTACCTTTATCATTCACCAGCACGGTGCCCTCAGTGAATTAGAAAACAATGCAGACTCGTACAAGTGTGCACCAAACCAGTGGCAAACGGGCGTCGACATAAACAAGAGACATGCTTATTGCTTGTAAGATAATGGGCTTGTTGTATGACCCATTATCTCAAGATGACACCTCTCAGTTGTGATGAGTTCAAATGACAATCAATATTGCGGCTTCTCGTCAACCGAGACAGACCCTGAGATCCTGTCCAAAGCACTGAAGTCCTGGTTGTAGCAAAGTGTTTACGCTAACTTATCAATCTCATTTTCTTCCAGCAGCTACACCGAGAGGACCGTATGATTCTCTGGAGATGTCAGACGTCGGGCTCCGGTCACCCTACTCCCAGCTCGAAATGTAGTCACTGAGACCGTGGCTACCGGACCACATCGAGACTCAGTCAACGGTCCTTGCAACAAATTGTTTTTATGCAGGAAGTGGATGATTGTATATCAGATTCATCGCACGTTTTCTGTGTGCTTCTGAAGCACTTTCAGTCAGCCGACATGCGCATGAATGTTTACTGAGTAATTAGGAGGCAAACTTGAATCGGTCACGAGTAGCTTTATATGTTAAAGAGACGTTTAAACCATCAAGAAACCAATCATGAATGCTCTGGACGGCTGCAGTTTTAATTATAACAATACTCGAAAGATATTTAATGTAATACAAATGTAAACCATCCCAACACGGCCATTCAGACTACCAGTCAAGTGAATTGTATGGACTTGTGGTTTATTACAAACACCACATTTATTGCAACGTTGTCACTGACTTTATTATCAGATGGTAGGAATTGAGTAATATTTGGCACAAGACCAAGTGCGAACGGAAACGATCCTGTAATCCATGACATGGGTTACAGAATCACGAAAATACCCGGCATGCTTCCCCCGAAATCGTCGTATGGCTGCCTTAATTGCGGGGTAAAACGGTCATACACGTGAAACCCCAATCATGCAATTGCATGAGTGAACGTGGGACTTTAGCCCATTAAGGAAGAAGGAGAAGAAAAAAAGTTATTTTTGGGAGGGATTTTTGTCCTTACTAAATGTTCCTTCATTTTGTTTTTATTCGTTTACCTTTTAGATAATCTTGGTTTTTTTTGGTTGTTTTGCATGATTGCTTTGTTGTGAAATATTTACCCTTTTGTAACGTGGTTACTATTCGTGCACTTTTTTGTAAATTATTTATTGTTTGAATTGTTTAATATTTTTTATTTGTGCATGCACTATAATTGTTTTTTTTGTAGATAAGTTTACACTTTTGCTATATAGAAATATAACAACATTACTCATTTTAGGAAAGTGGAAAGTGCTTTCATATATTTGACATGTTTTGTCAAGAGCCAACCATTTTTGATAAGCCTTATTGTGAGCAGCCTATGTTTTGTCAATTTCCAATAAACGGCTGTGTGTCTTAAACTTGCATTTATAGGGCGATGCACAATACAGGGTGGCCATGTGTGATGAATACTTTTTGTTTTTAATCCACATTTATTACCTTTACGTTTACACACAAAAAAGCCTAGATAATATACATCGTTTCGATGACAATAATCAAAATATTGCAAGATGAAGTACTACAATTATTCAGGTAATACGACCAGATCAGCTGAACACAGCATTTCTAAAGGGGTTGAATAGCACCCACGAACATATTGAAAATAGTCGATCGAACGTGTAATTTGTGGACACACTGATACACTGGAGGTGTACATGTCTCAATAAACTATTTGTGATTTTACCATTTATTTTTGTCCTGTCCTTTCAAATTGACACACACACACACACACACACACACACACACACACACACACACACACACACACACACACACACACACACACATCAAAAGTGACCAAACTTTATTTATGAAGAAACAAAAATAATAATAATGAAAACGTAGAATAAACTATGCATAGATTCGCGTTGTTGAGCAAAGGAGTGTCTTTCCTCAGATGAGCAAAACAAGCGTCATGCTCAGAACAGGTGCACGCGCTATGAAGAGGGTAGTTCATACAAAATGATCTATTTTCAGTTTGCTCACACGTTTTTATTTTTTTTACCAGATTTTCATTTAATTTGAAAGTGAAGCATACATAGCAGTTCTTTAACATCGGACTTAGTCTTGCAAATGAGCACCAATGACTCCAAAACGCAAAACTATAACAATAGCATCAAACTCTGAATAAGGCACCTTCGCAATTTGCTGCAAAAACCCTGGTCTGTCGATTATCAGTTTGCTGTGTATAACATTAAAATGACTTGATACTTTCAAACAAGTCATCTTTCTGTGCACATTCCAGTCAAAATATATACAACATTTTTTGATTAAATTGACAAAATATTATGTTTCAGAATGTGTTAAAATGTAACAAGATCAAAAGCATAGAGCACTGCTAGTGAAAAAAAGCGCTGTGCTTAAAAATGATGCACAACTGATTTGAAACAAATATTTCTATAATTAAGCTTACATTCAACGTTAATCTGACACTGTAACATGCCCATGTTCTTTTTCTGTATGTGCCATCCTCTTTGTGGATGAGGGCATACATCAGACATTAGTGTGTCCTTAAAGATACACTCTTACACAAGTTAATGATCATGTAACCTCAATCAGGTCGGTACATAGAGTAAGATCATGTTTCCACTTGGTCACATTAGCACAACTCGAAAGCCTGTATGGTTCATGTGCCGAATGTGATTTGTTTGTTACAAAAATAATGTTGCTTTAATTCAATGCTTCCTGTTGACAACAAATTGACATTTTGCATAGTAGAACATTAATTGGCATAATAACATGTATAAATCATGCAAATTACCTTGCATGTAATTAATGGCAAGCAGCATTTCCAACGAATACGATGTTGTAGTACCAAGTTCTTGCATATATCTTTGCTTTCAAAACAAACAAAGAAGGGCTTGCAGTATTTGATAAAATGCTCCGTGATTCTCAAACAGGCATGCGGACATTTTTACTGTGATTTCATAAACATTTTGCAATACCACTGACTATAACTATTTCACTCTCATCTGTAAAGCAACAGCACAAACAACACATTCTAATTAGCATGGCGCAAACGAACAAAAGTAAGCTAAACGATATGACATAAAAAAGTCAAATGTAAGTCAAGAAAGAACCTATCCAGAAATAGAAACAAAATTCTGCTGCAATATCCATATTGTAATGTTAAATATGACTAACTAATTAGGTATCTACTTAAAACTATACCAGAAAACACAACTGTGTTCTTTTCATAGCTGAAAACCAGTCAAAGTAAGTGAGTGGAGGGCAACTCTTTTTTAATCGCAAGTAACCACTGTGCAGCATTTTGTGTTTTGAAAATAGGAGCAACAAAATTCACACAAGCTCAAATAGGTCCTGATATGTTCCTCAATATTAAGATTTTAACCCAGATCAGTGCTCTATAATTATGTCATCTAAAAAGTGAGTTTAATAATCAGACAGTTGTTTTCAGATTAAAGGCACAGTAAGTCTCCCGTAAACCATCACTGAGCTCCCCGAGCCTCTACATGCAGTACAAGCATACTTCCATTTGAACGCTCACCGAACGGGAACATCCTGGCTGCATTCTGTCGAGAGTGAGACAGTTTCAAAGAATTTATTTTCGTGGACTATCCGAACGGACAATCAGGCGCCTCGTTTTGGCGCTAGACCTAACTTTGACAATTTAAATAATAAATTGACAGCTTGTTACACAAACATTTTTAAATCATAAAAGAAATATGTTTTCATCAAGACAAGATCAGTACAATTCGAAGTTTTGAAAGTTTGAAAAAAGAAAAGCTCGGAAACGTGTCACGCAAAACGTCTTTCTAATAGCAGACGACGGTTCTGCATAGCGCCAGTTCCTCTGAACGGTTCCACCGCTCTAGTTCCTGTGACTCGCAGCCGTTTGTTGCGTTTTAGGTTCAGAGGTACACAATAACGTGCTATTACAGATAAGATTACAGCGAGTCGCATTGAAATCACAAACTGACGACTAAATTGTGAAAAAAAGTAAACTGGATCACACAGGTTTACGATGGTTCAAGGTAAGATAAACCAAGCAAACATACATTATTTGAAATTGCTCGCTCTTTACGGAGGGCACCAAGGATGTTCTCAAGCGGTGAGTGTTTAAATGAAAGGGTGTTTGTACTGTGTGTAAAAGCCTGACAGTGTCTGTGAAGATTTACGGGAGGCTGACTGTGCCTTTAATAAAACCCAAGAAAAGTAAGTTATTGGAGGTTGGATTTTGGACAAAACTAAACAGTTATTTTTTCAATCTCTCTGGGTCAGACAGATCCATCACAAATCTAAGTGATCACCTGTCCGACCTGCACTGAAAATAAGGGCCATTACAGATTCTGAGCGTCCAAACACCAAGTCTATACTCTGTGCGTTAAAGACAGAAATATGACCTTAGAAACATAGACATATGATTTGTTTTCATTAAACTAAACTGTTAACTAACGTTGGGGTCCTTGGATTAACCTTTCGTCAAACATTAAAGATAAAATCTGATGCTTCCAGCATTTAACCCAAACAAAATGAGGACGGAGTTTGAAAGTAACATAAACAAAAAAGTCGTAGGTCGTCAACACCCCGAGTTAAGGACAAAAGGCCAGTTTTGTAAATGGAAGCTGAAAATAAAACAACAACAACTACTACTCCTTCTACTACAACTACTATACTACTACTACTACTACTGTTAACAAAAGCGGCGATTGATGTGTTGATGTCTAGGTTTATTTCTTTTCATATTTAGCATTAAAAGGATGAAGTTAATATGTACATCACATCACACAAGTCATTGTAACTTCTGGCTGATCAGCATGCAAAATATAAATTGGCAGAGTGTTACAACAACTCTTGACACGTGGAAGTTATGAACAAACATACAAACACCGTGAACAACCAAGATAACGTTGCCATTACAAATAAATGCAAACCTGAATAATGAAACTAGCTTCTTAAATAGAAAATAAAACAAAAGCCAAGAAACAACGATCATATTGACATTAAACAGCTTGCCTTTTTAATTTGCCCTTTCTCAGTTCAACAACATAATTATAGCACCAAATATGTCAACTATGACTTCAACGTGGATAATAAAAAAGTGGCAGTGACAAAAAAAGACGTTTTCTAGAAATTCCTGTAAGTATTTTTAAATCATACGTTAGAGTTGCGTCCCTGACGGTACAGAAAACAACAACACGCCACCGAAAAATCCCGACAGAGTTATTTCCTAACAACGTTTAATGAGATCGGCAAGGTGTGATAGTGGTACGACGTCACACTAGGCAGTGTAGCATGTAAGACGTCACACTGGGCAGTGTAGGATAGCTGTAAGACGTCACACTGGGCAGTGTAGGCTATAGCTGTAAGACGTCACACTAGGCAATGTAGGATATATAGCTGTAAGACGTCACACTGGGCAGTGTAGGATAGCTGTAAGACGACACTTTCTTTCTTTCTTTCTTTATTTGGTGTTTAACGTCGTTTTCAACCAGTAAGACGACACACTGGGCAGTGTAGGCTATAGCTGTAAGACGTCACACTAGGCAATGTAGGATATATAACTGTAAGACGTCACACTGGGCAGTGTAGGATAGCTGTAAGACGTCACACTGGGCAGTGTAGGCTATAGCTGTAAGACGTCACACTAGGCAATGTAGGATATATAGCTGTAAAACGTCACACTTGGCAGGGTAGGATATAGCTGTAAGACGTCGCACTAGGCAGTGTAGGATATAGCTGTAAGACGTCACACTAGGCAGTGTAGGATATAGCTGTAAGACGTCACACTAGGCAGTGTAGGATATAGCTGTAAGACGTCACACTAGGCAGTGTAGGATATAGCTGTAAGACGTCACACTAGGCAGTGTAGGATATAGCTGTAAGACGTCACACTAGGCAGTGTAGGATATAGCTGTAAGACGTCACACTAGGCAGAGTAGGATATAGCTGTAAGACGTCACACTAGGCAGAGTAGGATATAGCTGTAAGACGTCACACTGGGCAGTGTAGGATATAGCTGCAATAGCTTCAGCTCAGGTAGAACAAAATATAACATGCATTGTAAAACATAATCAGCTTGCCTAGCTGTGTTTTGGGCTCATTTATGCAGTGTAAAACAAAGAAGATCCTAAAGATACCTTCCTCCCGTGCACAGTCGAGTTAACTATCACATCATTATCTTTGTTCCCACCTCTGCTTCTTTCCATCTGTAAACTAGAAGGGGTGTTTATTTTCGATAACCACTCAGCAACAACAACAAATAACTACCCAGCAACCAGCCCAAATCATCGATCGCTCATACGTTGAGAAGCTACATATAGTGATCACTACTTTTAGCAACTAAAAAGTTCCAAACGTTCGAATGTAAAACATGTACATCCATGGAGCAGACAACACAAACATACCGTATTTAAACAAACAACCACATGCTTGAACAAACAAAATCTGCTATAAAATTCCATGAGTTCGGTTGCTTTCTGAATCAAAACCTACATTGTACAAACCATCGGCTCGAGCAAAGTCTCAAGGAAAGTAACTCTCATACTTTGTGTAGAGACTAAAGTTGCTGCCTTTTTTTGATTTCTACACACTCGGCCATTTCGACAAAAAGACTGCGATTTGTCTGTCAATTATCAACTATATTTCATGTAAACAAAAAAGAACACACGATCGGGTGCGAAAGCAAATGCACACATCCTTGAATTTTAAGAGAATGAAGCGGTTCCATACCCTGGTTTGCCCCAGAAAACCGAAATTCATACAGTATTTGATGTTGGAACACGGGGGAAAAAAACACATTTCTTTGCAACACAAAAACATGAAAAGAATACAACAGTTCAACGGCGTAACTATGTACATAATTTTATCCCGAACCAAAAAAACTGCTGTGAAGTGTTAGCAGAATTAAAGGTACTGAACTTGTCAAATCCAGGTGCACGGAGCCCCTGGGGCTTTTAGTCATACCTCAGGCAGCTATCCGTTAGAAGAACTACCAAGTTTCATTGACTTGCACCCAAAGAGTCAAGAACTGCGATTTGTTTACGAATTAATTTCGTACTCGGACCCGGCTGGTCTTGACCTATTTTTGGATCTAAATTTAGATCAGGTAGATCACCACATCATGCACAAAAAGACACGTCACTAGCAAACTATGTCAGACATCATCATGAGTTTGTGTAAAACAAAATGGAGGCCGGAATCACTCAGTTGAATCGAACTCCGACCAAACACCACGTAATAACTAGGTTAATTTATGCACTCGCGTGAACAAGAAACTGTCGAGCTTCACAGATGTCGTCGTTGGGTAGTTTTGGGTTTGTTTTACTACCATAGGAGGATTTTTGAACTGTAAATGCACTCAGCTGCAACAAAAACGCAAAACGAAGGCTGTGAGCTGCACTGTGCCTTTAAATGATTTTCACGAAACTGTTTTCATCTAAGCTCTGCAATCACAATATGTACAGCGAAAAGTCTTAACAAATGATGGAAAGGTGCATACTAAAATATTACTGAACTAAAACAAGATGACAGCTCTGTGCATTTTCCACTGGAAGAAAGGCGACGCAAAGTTTACGTCGTCACATGCTAGTATGACCTGCTCGCTTGAACATCTGGGCCGCTTTTGGGCGCTGTACTTACATTTCAAAAACTAGGTTCACAACATGGCTCCCTGATAGTGTGCACTTTTGCAACATCAAAATAATGACCCAAAAATATGTTTTGTGTCTTTTTGCAAGACCAGCTTTTTGGTCGGTCGGAGGGGAGCATATCGACTTCTGTCTTATCTTTATGGATCAAACCACCAAACATCTTATAATTATTGGAACGCAACGTTAATTGTGGTATGATGACAGCGCAACTTATTCCGCTAAACGTCTTTGATGAGATTTGACATTATCCAGAAAAGTGAAAATGACGTGACGTAACACAATTTCTGAAATGCAAGGCCTCCTGGTGCTCCTATGTGTTGCACACAAACAATCTTTTTACTTGCTGTTTAACACCTTCCAATTACTTGATAGTTCACTCAGAAATATCTACTCTGCTGATATTGCCGTTTTTTGCAACAAAGTGTTTTTTTCTGAAGTGCATTTTTCATAAGAACTGGACTGCTTTGCCTTAAAATTGCGTGTAGCTGCTGCCATTTTTGGGTACCAAGAAAAGCTGTTTCAGAGACTATATAATAATAATAATAATAATAAATGAGCATTTATATAGCGCAACATCATAACTTTACAATTATGCTCTTTGCGCTTGACACATTTAAAATTAAAACACAGTTATACAAGCATTTACATCTACATTCATAGTCAGCAACGCTTAATTAAAAACATACACCATCAAACATACATTACAAAAGATTCTTCCACAAACTAAGTAATAAAAACATGAATAAAATAGGTAGTGAAAACAAGAAAATACCAGCTGAATACCCTTAATCAAACAGAACATGTTATCAACAATACTGAAAACAGCCCTAGATGTTTATATACATTATCGCATTTTCACTAAAACAACAAATACACTACATGTAGCCTACTGATGGACTAAGAAAACAAAATCAGGGGTTGTATTTCTTGAAGAGGTGCGTTTTAAGTGCTCGGTTGAATGCTTGGGGTGACTGAGAGTGGCGGATGTGAAAGGGGAGAGAATTCCATTGTGTGGGTGCGCAGAAAGTAAAAGTGCGTTGTCCGTATGTTTTGGTTTTGGTGTGTGGAATGGTGAGGATGCGACAGTCAGAAGAGGCACGGAGTTGTCTTGCTGGAGAATAGACGGTGAGGAGTTCAGAGAAGTAAGCAGGAGACGAGCCAGAAAAAAAGTTAAAGCAGAGGGTGGACAGTTTGTAGTCAATGCGGGCTTGAATAGGTAACCAGTGCAGTGTGTGAAGAAGTGGTGTTGCGTGATCTCGTTTTCGTGCTTTCAGAATGAGGCGTGCTGCCGAGTTTTGGACTTTTTGTAGTTTATGCAGGAGGTACAGAGGACAGCCAGAGAGAAGAGAGTTGCAGTAGTCAAGTTTAGAAAGAACAAAGGCACAGACAAGAGTGTTAGTTGTTTGAGAGGAGAGTGTGTGGCGAATGGTGCTGATCTTACGAAGCTCAAAATAAGCTGCTCTACAGACTAAAGATATATGTTTGTTAAGGGTCATGTCAGATGAAAGGGTGAATCCAAGGTTTCTAGCTGATGGTGAGAAAAGATTGTCGGTGTTGCCTATTTGAACAGAAACAGGTTGGGGAGAGGGACATGTAGTGTTCTTCTTTTTGCACAGTAAGACTTCAGTCTTATCATCATTCAGCTTAAGTTTGTTATCGACCATCCAAGATTTAACATCAGTGATGCATGTCTGATTGGTCTGGATGGCGGAATGTGTCTCTGCAGGGGGACTGGGTTTATACAGCTGGGTGTCATCAGCAAAAGACTGATTTAAAACAGAATGGACAGAATGCATCTGTCTGTCAAATGAAACCAAATTTACCCGGGAGCCCTGTTTGTTACTCGTCTAATAGGGCATTACATGTTCACCAAAGCCGAGGTTACTAAAACAAATATATAATGGGACATTCTGGGGAAATTGTGCCGCTGTAAGTACTCAATAATAATGCAACTTTTTGATTATTTCGATTCATTACATCATCCAAAATGTTTGGAATGAAGCAAATGAATAAAAATACAAGAATTACGGGTTAAAAAAAATTTTGCCGTCGAAGCGAATCGAACCCGGTGTAATTTACACGAGAAAATTACTCCCACAAGATTTGTACTCCGGAGTAAACATTTCGTACGAAAATGTTAATCCCTTTACGAAAAAACTACTCCCCTATAACACGAGAAAATAACTTCCAACGACAGGTGTGTTTTGAGTAAACATTTCGGTCGAAAATGTTACTCCCCTGACAAATAAATAACGATTAAATTATTCCACCCTAACACGAGCAATTTACTGCCCACGCAAGGTGTACGCAACCTTTACTCCACTGTCCCCTGTTAGTCCTGGTGGTGGAAGGGTGGAGGGAGGGTAGCGCGACATTCGTTTGCGCGAGATCACATATTGGCATTATCCCTTCGCCCGCATCCAATTTTTGCCTACGAGATTTTTACTGTAAGGAACAATTTGGGGAGTCAAAATTTCGTAGAGGGAGTAACTTGTTCGTACATTGGGGAGTTCTCGGAGTAAGAATTTCGTACGACATTTTTACTCTGGAATAAATTGTTCGTGGAGTAAAAATGTCGTGTTACACCGGGACCACAAAAGTAAGGAACAGCGAATAATCGGGCGCTTTACCAACTGTCGAGCTATTCTGTCGCACTGCAGGCAAGGGAGATTTTAACTTCAAATATTATAATTTCAAGCGTAACCGATATTGCTGCTACGAAATGCATTAACCAATCGCCAAAAGGCGCTAACGTTATTGCATAAAAGGATTACCCTTCCCGTATTCTCGATGACATACAAAGGACTTAGTTCTGGAGAACGACGATCTATGGACGGTTTATTATATAAAGGGAAGCAAGCGATAAAAACGGGCGTCGATAGAGCCAATGAACTGTGATGTCTACTTGTAGTGTTTCATTCACTTGTAAAATACCTTATTGTCCTTGGAGAATGAATTCGCTCACAGAAGTTCGGACTTCTATCACGAGGGATAGCGTGCAGAGACAGAATCGCGCCACCCAATTTTCCCCCTTGCATGCGTGTATTCGTGTTCGTGCACACAGGGATGTTTGGACACCGAGGAGAGTCTGCCGAAAGTTGAATCTGGGAAATAAATCCCTCGCCAAGCGTGGGGAACAAACCCACGCCGACTGTGATTCGACGTCTTCAGCTTTCACCTTCACTACAGAGCTTGCAGCTCAGTATTTTCGCCATCCGCCGATCTGCAAACAGATATTGACAGGGAGATAAATAAATGTAAGGGTTTCATGGTTTTGTTATAGTTAACATGTCAGGTCGTAGCATACATTCTTTAGAGGATACATCTGACAGGGAATCTTAAGATGAATGAATGTCTCAAATTGAGAGTATAAAGTAGTGTTGCTGAATATTGAGACAGGTTGCAGAGTAGAGAGTTTACACGGATTACAAGATCTTTCCTTCTTCGCCCCACCAATAATTAATTGACAATGCGGGGAAGGAACGATGAAAAGAAAGGATGAAGATCATAAACACGACGGATTCAGTTCACAACTTACACAACAGATACACAAGGGAAGAAAGACTAATGATTATGGATAAGACAGTATGAGGGACTCTGTCGTTAAAGGCACAGTAAGCCTCCCGTAAACCATCACAGAGCTCCCCGAGCGTCTACATACAGTCCAAGCATACTTCCATTTGAACGCTCACCGAACGGGAACATCCTGGCTGCTTTCTGTCGAGCGTGAGAAATTTTCAAAGAATTTATTTTCGTGGACTTAGCCTTTACCAATAATGGCGCCTCGTTTTGGTGCTGGCTGTTATGAATATTCAATACCGGAAATCACGCCCGGACAGTAAGCCTCCTGTAAACTACTGTCAGGCTTTTATAGTACACACAGTACAAACACCCTTCCATTTGAACGCTCACCAAACGGGAACATCCTAGGTGCCCTACGTAAAGAGCGAGTAATTTTTAAAGAATTAAATTTGCAGATTGTCAAAAATGAGTTACTTCCCTTCGGGTCTCATTCAGAAAAGCCCGGAAGCAGGGTCACGCAAGGGTCGTAGCAGACGACGGTTTATCAGTACATATCGCCGTTCCTCTCAACAGTCAAAAGCCATCGCTAGAGTTCTTGTGAACCACAGCCGTTTGTTTCGTGCATAAAAACGTGCTATTGTAGATAAGCTCACATCGAGTCGCATTCAAATGACTAACTGACGACTACATGGTGAACAAGAGGCGAAGCCTTCAAGGCTCACGTAAGAAATCGACAAACAGTAACACAAACTCAATCACTCCGTCACACATACACACACACACACACACACACACACACACACACACACACACACACACACACACACACACACACACACACACACACAGTAAGCATAGGTGAAACTGTGCAAGAAAGCGAGACCCTGGATCTGCCAAGTAGTCTCGGCCCGCTCACAATAAGAATGACCGAGACGTTCAGTAATTCCTTTGCGTGACGTCTAACCCTCTTACGTCATAATGTGGCGTCTTCAAATAGTTTCTATCACACACGTCAAACACTTTTGACCGAGACTGACGTAATCCATAGACTCGGAAATGTTAAAGTTTCTAACACACACACACACACACACACACACACACACACGCACGCACGCACGCACGCACGCACAGACAGACAAAGTTTATCATCGCATAGGCTACACTTACGTGAGCCAAAAAGGGAAACTGGATCACACGGGTTCACGATGGCTCAGGGGTAAGATAAACCACGCAAAAATAAATTGAAAATTGTTCGCTCTTTACGGAGGGCACCTAGGATGTTCTCAATCGGTGAGTGTTTAAATGAAAGGGTGTTTGTACTGTGTGTAAAAGCCTGACCGTATCTGTGATGGTTTACGGGAGGCTTACTGTGCCTTTAATGTGACTTTTGGTCAAAATCTGTCAGGAATGAAGCAGTAAGTAAATGAGGTAAACACGAAGTGCATGAGACACAACAATACCATGATGGAAAGAGGGATATAGAAAAAGAACGAGAGAGAGAGAGAGAGAGAGAGAGAGAGAGAGAGAGAGAGAGAGAGAGACAGACAGACAGACAGACAGAGACAGACAGAGACAGACAGAGAGGGGGGAGAGACAGAGAGGGGGGGAGACACAGAGAGAGAAATATAGGGAGAAGGAGAGAGAGACAGAGGGAAGGACAGAGAATCAGAAAGAGACAGAGAAAGACAGATTATTATATAATTATATATATACAGAATTGGAGGGAGAGAGAGAGAGAGAGAGAGAGAGAGAGAGAGAGAGAGAGAGAGAGAGAGAGAGGGAGAGAGAGAGAGTGAGAGAGAGAGAGAGAGATAGATAGGGGGAGAGAGAGAGAGAGAGAGAGAGAGAGAGAGAGAGAGAGAGAGAGAGAGAGAG
Source organism: Littorina saxatilis (assembly GCF_037325665.1). NCBI lineage: Eukaryota > Metazoa > Mollusca > Gastropoda > Littorinimorpha > Littorinidae > Littorina > Littorina saxatilis. Next base: position 32,545,730 of record NC_090252.1, on the reverse strand, counting down.
AGAGAGAGAGAGAGAAAGAGGAACATGTTACCCGTCGAGGTGGTCTCCCTTGTTTCTCCGTGGAAGGTAACTCTTTCGCCCTCGGCTATCGGTATACAGAATAGAACGTAATTAGAGATAGCATATTAGAAGGTTTGAATTCCTCCCTTCACGATCCTGCTCTGCGTACGGGTGAAGTTGACTAGATAAGCCTTCTTCCCCTGTTTGTAGACTATATAGGCAGGACGTGGATGACACATCTAAACAAGTCGCGTAAGGCGAAAATACAACATTTAGTCAAGTAGCTGTCGAACTCACAGAATGAAACTGAACGCAATGCAATTTTTCAGCAAGACCGTATACTCGTAGCATCGTCAGTCCACCGCTCATGGCAAAGGCAGTGAAATTGACAAGAAGAGCGGGGTAGTAGTTGCGCTAAGAAGGATAGCACGCTTTTCTGTACCTCTCTTCGTTTTAACTTTCTGAGCGTGTTTTTAATCCAAACATATCATATCTATATGTTTTTGGAATCAGGAACCGACAAGAAATAAGATGAAAGTGTTTTTAAATTGATTTCGAAAATTTAATTTTGATAATAATTTTTATATTTTTAATTTTCAGAGCTTGTTTTTAATCCAATTATAACATATTTATATGTTTTTGGAATCAGAAAATGATGGAGAATAAGATAAATGTAAATTTGGATCGTTTTATACAAAAAATATTTTTTTTTACAATTTTCAGATTTTTAATGACCAAAGTCATTAATTAATTTTTAGGCCACCACGCTGAAATGCAATACCGAAGTACGGGCTTTGTCGAAGACTACTTGACCAAAATGTCAACCAATTTGGTTGAAAAATGAGAGCGTGACAGTGCCGCCTCAACTTTCACGAAAAGCCGGATTTGACGTCATCAAAGACATTTATCAAAAAAATTGAAAAAAAACGTCTCGGGATATCATACCCAGGAACTCTCATGTCAAATTTCATAAAGATCGGTCCAGTAGTTTAGTCTGAATCGCTCTACACACACACACGCACGCACGCACAGACACACACACATACACCACGACCCTCGTCTCGATTCCCCCCTCTACGTTAAAACATTTAGTCAAAACTTGACTAAATGTAAAAAAAAGGTGTGAATTTTCAGTGGCAACTGTAATGACGTATTTGTTGTCCACATGCTGTGATTTGTCAAGGTAAAAGTTTTTGTTTTTTTACTCTCATCTGTGTGTGTGTGTGTGTGTGTGCGTGTGTGTGTGTGTGTGTGTGTGTGTGTGTGTGTGTGTGTGTGTGCGTGCGTGCGTGTGTGTGTGTGTGTGTGTGTGTGTGTGTGTGTGTGTGTGTGTGTGTGTGTGTGTGTGTTTTGTTGTCTTTGTGTCCTTCTTTGGTAATGTGTCACACATGGCCTTACATTTGTATTGTGTTTAAAATATGTTTTTTCGCCATTTCCTTGGGCATTTTAGATTTTCTGCAAAATCGTGTGAGCAAACATTAATTTGAATGTTTAACTCATTTTCGATGCGATTTCTACATTGTTACCAATTGTCATGAGTCACAAAAATACACCTATTCTAAGCATTATAAGTGCTCAAGGCAGTCTGTCACTCAAACACAACTTCTTTTATGGACGTGTTTCTCTGTCTAAATGATAATTAATTCCCTAGCCGTACTCACCGTTTTTTGTGTCGAACATAAACGATGACGCAAACAGACACCAGTGCGAGCACAGCTGTTGCCCCGACTGATATTCCAATAATAGTGTTCGACTTTAGTGAAGAGGATGCATCTGCATTCAAAGAAAACAAGTCGCGTAAGGCGAAAATACAACATTTAGTCAAGCTGTCGAACTCACAGAATAAAACTGAACGCACTGCACTTTTTCAGAAAACTCGTAGCATCGTCAGTCCTTCGCTCGTGGCAAAGGCAGTGAAATTGACAATCCAGAATAGCGCGGTAGTGGTTGTGCTGAGCAGGATAGCACGCTTTTCTGTATCTCTATTCTTTTTAACTTTCTGAGCTTGTTTTTAAACCAAACATATAATATCTATATGTTTTTGGAATCAGGAACCGACAAGGAATAAGATTAAAAATGTTTTTAAATCGATTTCGGACATTTAATTTTAATCATAATGTTTATATTTTTTAATTTTCAGAGCTTGGGTTTAATCCGAATATAACATATGTATATGTTTTTGGAATCAGAAAATAATGAAAAATAAGATGAAATTGTTTTTGGATCGTTTTATAAACAAATGATTTTGATTACAATTTTCAGATTTTTAATGACCAAAGTAATCAATTAATTTGTACGCCTTTGCAAAGTCCGGCGTTTGTCGAAGATTGCTTAGCCAAAATTCCAATCAATGTCATTGAAAAATGAGGGTGTGACAGTGCCGCCTCAACTTTTACAAAAAGCCGGATATGACGTCATTAAAGACATTTATCGAAAAAATGAAAAACAACATCTGGGGATATATTTCCCAGGATTTCACGTACAAAATGTCATAAAGATCGGTCCAGTAGTTTACTCTGAATCGCTCTACACACATACACACACACAGACACACATACACCACGACCCTCGTCTCGATTCCCCCTCTATGTTAAAACATTATTAGTCAAAACTCGTCACGTTACCCTAAACCAACTTATATTTTTTGTTTGGCCTTAAAGTTCCGTGTCGAAAAAAAGAAGAAACGATTATTTGTAATAATTATGTCACTACACCTTGAACGTATTGTGTGTATCCTTTTCGACTTAAGACTTTCATATCGATCATATATTGCACACACACAACAAATATATAGATCAACAGTCATATTCTGCTGATCGGGTATACAAGCCATTTAAGAAAAAAAGAATCTTACTGTTTTCTTTAAAGTCCGATTTGTTTGCTTGGAATTTGTTCGTGGTTACCTCTGCAACAGAGGAAAACAACTTGTAGAAAAATCTGAGGCTGAGTAAAAGAAAAACAAATACTTCCGCGAACGCACACACACACACACAAATAAATACACACACACACACACAAATAAATACGTATA
>NC_090252.1:32530199-32540199 GCF_037325665.1 Littorina saxatilis | reverse complement strand
GAATTACCTCCAGCAGTGGTTTTTTTATTTTTGTTTTTTTTTTACACACGATGCAAATAAAACAAAGAGGACAGGATGGCGATTGCGCCGTAAAATAAGATTTGGATCAATTCTGTTTCAGACTGAATTTGTCGTGGCGATGTCTGGACATCGAAAATAAACTACAACAATGGGGAACAAATTCTGATAAGTCAGTTTTGACATGCATTTGTTTGTTTTTCATAGTCGCTATTCATGTTCACATATATGCAAAATAGTAGACATCGCTGTAAGACTTAGCATACATGGGGGGGGGGGGGGGGGGGGGGGGGGTAGATAAGGACGTTATTGTTTTTGCAAGAGGCTGGACGGGGTTGTCTGACAAAGGTTGCTCCTGAATGAAAGGTGTTTTTGATTGTAGTTCGAGTGTAAATCACTGCAGAAGGTGTGACACAATTGTGCTTACTACGGTTGTCTCCCTTGCGTTATCTGCATTCACATTATATGTGTCCAAGTTGCACCTTTTGACATAACAGCCTAACAAAACTAGGTACTTTTCACAGCAAATCTGCATGTGATTATATTTACATGTTTGTACCTCTTTTCCTGTGTCTTTTCCTATGTCTATGGTGCTGTGTCAGTGTTTCTCTCTCTCTCTCTCTCTCTCTCTCTCTCTCTCTCTCTCTCTCTCTCTCTCTCTCTCTCTCTCTCTCTCTCTCTCTCTCTCTCTCTCTCTCTCTCTCTCTCTCTCTCTCTCTCTCTCTCTCTCTCTCTCGCGCTACCGGATAATTACGGCGGCATAGCCTTGACCAGTGTTGTAAGCAAGATTGATACACACATTCTCAACAAGAGATTGTCAAAATGGGCTGAGAAAGAGGAAACAATTAGCGAAGAACAACCCGGCTTCATGTCAAGTACTGTTGATCATATGATTTTGTTATATGGCATTGTTCAGAAGTATTTATTAAAGAATACTAAACTGTACATAGCTTTTGTAGATTTTAAGAAGGCATTTGACTCTGTGAACAGGAATGCATTATGGGATGTTTTGAGGAAAAGTGGTGTAAACGAGAAAATGTATAAGGCCCTAACAGCCGTTTACACATCAGTGAAAGCATGTGTGCGTGACCGATGTAATTATTCTGATTATTTTGAATGCCCAAGAGGGGTGAAACAAGGATGTTGATTGAGCCCTTTGATGTTCTCCTTCTTTATTAATGAACTGGCAACAGAAGTGTCCTGTAAGGGAAGACATGGTATACAGTTAATACCTGGTGCAAACGCAGATATTCTTGCTACTTTTCGCTGACGATGTGGTTTTGATGTCTAATTCTGTCATAGGTTTACAAAACCAACTGAACAATTTAAAAAGAGAAGCAGATCGCCTGTGCTTATCAGTTAACTTGGATAAAACTGATGTCATGGTGTTCCGTATGGACCTTGCAGCTCACAAGAAATGGCTCTATGGTGGCGAGGCAGTCCGAGTAACCAACTCGTACAAATACCTCGGCATGTTGTTTACTACAAAATTGAGTGGAAATGTTGCTTTGAGTGAGATGTCCAGAAAGGGAAAGAAAGCAGTCATTGACATACAGAGAACAATGAGAAAATCGAATGTTGCTGATCCAGTGGTGTTTTGGAAGATGTTTGATGTGCAGGTAGAACCCATTTTAACATACGCAGCCGAGGTTTGGGGGCTAGAGAACGACAAGCCAATTGAGCAAGTTCAGACTCTTGCTATCAAAAGTTTTTTTTAAATGTTCCGCTGCATTCTCAAATACAATGGCGTACGGGGAAATAGGCAGATACCCACTTTTCATAAAAACTGTTGTCAAATGTGTGAAATATTGGTTTAAGTTAACAAGACTTCCGCAAACCAGAATTTGTAAACAAACCTATGAAATGCTCCTTTTGCAACATGAATCTGGCAAGCACAACTGGGTTTCCAATGTTAAGAACGTGTTAACTGAAAACGGGTTTGGCATTGTTTGGCTGTGCCAAGGGGTTGGCCACGATTAAGGTTTTGGTTTCCCAGTTTAAAGATCGACTGATTTGTATGTATAAACAAAACTGGCATTGTGAAATGGAGACAAACGAGAAGTATCAATGGTTTTATTCTTTTAAAAGCGTTTTTCAGCCTGAGAAGTACATATTATGTGTAGCAAACAAATAGAAAAGAGATGCGCTTGCTAGATTTCGGTTAAGAGCCTATGGTTTGTTTGTTTGTTTGTTTGTTTGCTTAACGCCCAGTCCACCACGAAGGGTGATATCAGGGCGGTGCTGCTTTGACATTTAACGTGCGCCACACACAAGACAGAAGTCGCAGCACAAAGAGCCTTTGGGCTGAGGAGCAATGCTCAGTGGTTTTTAATACAACAGGCACGCGACAGCGCATGCCCGATGTGTGATGGAGGCTGTGAAGACGAGGCACACATTCTTTTTCACTGAACAGCCTATGCTGATATCCGTGCAAAGTGTAACGTGTTAAAAGGTTGTTCTGAACAAGCCTCAATGGAAGATGTAACCCGTATCTTAGCCCTGGATGAAGAAAGCGTACTCGAAGCAACTGCACAATTTATTTCTAAGGCACTAAACATGCGCAAAAGAAACTATACTGAAAGACATAAATTCTGCAAATAGTGCATTGAACGATTTTGCTCTCAAACGAAAATCAGATTGAACCTGTAATTAATTTTGTAGTTGACATCTTGAGTGTCGGAGCAAATGTTTCACGCTGTCAGTGTGCGCTTTGCAGTATTGCTGATCCAGCCACAGCTCACTGTGCTAATAAAGACAATGGGCTGAACGGGAGACAATAACGTAAACAAGAAATTCCTCCGAGGTAGGAAAAACATCCCCGTTGGTCAAAGGGAAATAACCATTCTCACTGCCACCAACTGAGAAGGTTATTTCCCTTTGACCATTAATATGTCCCTCTATAAGTCCTTGTAGAATCTTAATCCACCAATAACTCCCTAACCGTGTGTTTGACTGGTCCCAATTTTTGTAAGGACCGTCTCAGGAATGTATAAAACCTGTTCACCAAGTTTGGTGACGATCGGTCCGTTCATTCTTGAGATCTATATGCGAACACAAACAAACAAACAAACACATCGACCGAATCCTATACACACCCCTATACCGGGGGTGTAAAAAGATAGTGTATGGCCCTATAAAATGCAACTGGCTGTTTGGCTGTATCAGATATCGCAATCATGCCACGACTTGATGAGGAGAGAGACAGCAAGCGATTGGGATGCTTAGAGCTGGCCAAAGCATTGAACATGATGAACACTGAACGTTTTCCGAAATCATTGCGCTTGGACTCAGTCACTTTTTTTGAAAAATTGTCATTTCATGATGTTCTATTCAAAATCAATAAAGCGAAGGTTTATAAACACTAAAATGGCCAATAAATAAAATATTCAAACATTGAAAACATTCGCCACTGAGTTGATTTTTTGTGATTTTTTAAAGTTCAGTTTGCGGAATATATGCCTCTCGGTATATATGAGTCAAGCTGTATAATGTAATTTTACGTACGCAAATGTTGGACTGGATGGTCTTCTCATTTAAATCGGGTTGCGTTTACATGTATACGCGTGGATTTACACGTGTGCGGGTGTAGTCTATGCAAACGTACAGTATGTGTGTGAGTGTGAGTGTGAGTGTGAGTGTGAGTGTGTGTGTGTGTGTGTGTGTGTGTGTGTGTGTGTGTGTGTGTGTGTGTGTGTGTGTGCGTGTGCGTCTGAAGCCATTGTTGTTTTTGTATATATATATATGTATTTAGACATGTTCCTCTACTAGTCGCGCGAGGGTAACGCCGACTGGTGGTTTCTTGGTTTTAAATATTTGTGGTCTGCAGATTGATTGGTTTTATGAGTGTGTGTTACTGTCCTAGACCGAACAATTGGATCAATATTTTCCTTTGTGTGTACATATTATGCCTTGCTTTTTACCCCTAGTCTTAGATATTTGTGTTTACCTTTGGCTTTCGTGCCTGTGTGTCTGTTTGCTCGTACTCATAAACTAGTTTGCTATGTTTTTGTTGTTATTAATGTTTTGTTCATTCGTCCTTTTACCCCTTTTATAAATGATGCAGAAATTGTTGTTTACCTTGTCCATAAGGCTTTTATTAGCTAATGACAATAAAGTGTCAAAGCGTCTCTCTCTCGCTCTAATTCACTTTATATTTTATTTGTCTCTGTCTGTGTGTCTGTCCGTGTCTGTCTGTCTGTCTGTTTCTTTCTCTCTGTGTCCGTAACTGCTATCCTTATGTAATAAAGATCAATTGATCAATTTTACGGGTGGGGATGTGGCTCAGTCGGTAGCGCGCTGGGTTTGTATTCAGTTGGCCGCTGTCAGCGTGAGTTCGTCCCCACGTTCGGCGAGAGATTTATTTTTCAGTCAACTTTGTGTGCAGACTCTCCTCGGTGTCCGAACACCCCCGTGTGTACACGCAAGCACAAGACCAAGTGCGCACGAAAAAGATCATGTAATCCATGTCAGAGTTCGGTGGGTTATAGAAACACGAAAATACCCAGCATGCTTCCTCCGAAAGCGGCGTATGGCTGCCTAAATGGCGGGGTAAAAACGGTCATAAACGTAAAAGCCGTGGGAGTTTCAGCCCATGAACGAACAAACAAACAATTGATCAATTAATTAATCTCTCTCCCTCTCACTCTCCGTCTTTCTCTCTCTCTCTCTCTCTCTCTCTCTCTCTCTCTCTCTCTCTCTCTCTCTCTCTCTCTCTCTCTCTCTCTCTCTCTCTCTCTCTCTCTCTCTCTCTCTCTCTCTCTCTCTCTCTCTCTTGCCTTTTCTCTCTTGCCATGTACAGTAAAGTATTCAAAATTGTCAGAATCAATGCAAAGTACCATACCAGATTCATACACATTATTCAGGATATGGAAAAAAAATCACGTACCAATGGCTAGGAGTGTGTCAAATCTGCAGGGTTTGTAGCTGAATGCGTCCTCCAGCACTTCACAGAAGTAGTTCCCCTCGTCTCTACCTTGAGCACTGGGCAAGTCAAGGGTGAGAGAGTCAGATATGTTCCCATCGAAGACAAAGGGTGATGTCGGCGCACACGTGTAGCTATCGTTTTGCCAGAAGCAGTCCATGACATTGGCTGTTGGATTAAACAGTGTTTTATTGAACAATTCATATAGATCTATACAATATATAATGATCATGTTCTGTTGAGTAGAGGACAAACAACAACAAATAATACAAATAATAAGGATGATAATATTAATGACAACAAAAAATGAAACAAAAGAGAACACAGTAGATCAGATCAGGGTCAAACAAGGCGAACAAGCAAAGACAGCTATGGGAAAGAAAAGTCAAATAATATGTGCACTGTGCAGAAGCTATACGAGTTTACTTTATTTTGATTTTTTGCATTTTTGTCAAATATTACTGGTAAGTGTTTATTGGCTGTCCTGTTTCAGGAGTGATCATGTAATATTCCAATAAAAACCTTTTTAACAATAAATATAACCCATGGACCTCCGCCCAAAAGTATGAAACGATTATGGACTCTCTTTAATCTTAATTTTACTGACGTATATATTTGCTTATAGTTACATCACAAGCTGGTGTCAGGTTGATGTACCTGGTTTAGAAGAATCGCCCACTTTGCGTTGGACAAAGATTTCATGATGTGATGTTGCCATGTTTTCTCCGAAAAAGCACTCCAGTTTTGCCGTCTCTCCACGTGAAACAGCTTTCATGTTGCATGTTGTTTCTTGCGCGCAGATAAACACTGGAATTAAAAGAGAGTACTATGATATTGTCAACAGTTTTTATTCAGAGGTTATTTTTTGGAGAGTTGGCCTCTGAATTTAATAATAATAATAATAATAATGCAAACTTTTATAGCGCTATTCTAGAAAAATGTCTACTCTTAGCGCTTTACAATACATACATCGACCAAGCATACTATACACGCACAGGCAAAGAAACCGACCAAACATAACCAACAAACTATACATGCACAGGCAAAGAAAGCGACCAAACATACAATACACGCACAGGCAAGATAACGACCAAACATAAACAAACATACTATGACCAAACATAACCAACATATTATACGCGCGCAGGCAAAGAGAACAATCAGCACATGTAATAATTACTGACAACTAATAATGCAGGCATACAATGACAGTCCAATACACAGCCTAAGCACAAGAACCACAGTAGGCTTCTATATAAAAACGCGTCAACGGTACTATTTACACACACACAAACAGTGCTGACACAAAGCGCAGAAAATATATATACACGTTATTTTAGGCGCTAGGTAGGGGGTGAGGTGGGGCGGGATGGGGTGGGTGGGGAGATGCTGGAGGGGAAATCACTTGCGCTGAAAGAGGTGTGTTTTGAGATTTTTTCTTGAATGTAGTGAGAGAATCTGTGTGTCTGAGAGGCAGTGGTAATCTATTCCAGGTCACAGGGGCTTGATAGGCGAAGGACCTCTCGCCACATGTCTTTGTTTGCACTGTGGGGAGTCGGAAGAGTCGAGTGTCGGCGGCGGAGCGAAGCTGACGAGAGGGGGTGTAGAGATTGAGGAGTTCTGACAAGTATTCTGGGGCAGAACCAGAAACGACGGCAAAAGAAAGAGAGGAGAGTTTGTATTCGATCCTTTTAGTGATTGGCAGCCAGTGTAGAGAGTGAAGAAGGGGTGTGGCGTGTTCATACTTGGAAGATTTGAAGACCAGGCGGGCAGCGTTATTTTGGATCCTTTGAAGTCTATCTAAAAGGTACTTAGGGAGACCGGCCAGAAGAGAATTGCAATAATCTATCTTTGAGAGGACTAAAGAACACACTAACGTTTTGGTTGCATCAGCGGTGAGGTAGTGACGGACTGAACTAATCTTGCGCAGCTCTAGATAGGCGGACTTGCAGATGTTAGAGATGTGTTTTTGGAAAGAGAGAGTTGGATCGAGAGTGACGCCAAGGCTGCGGACAGACGGAGAGAAAGAGATAGGTAGTTCGTTGACAGTGAGAGAGGCAGGAAGAGAAGGGTGATTGAGAAATTTCTTGGGACAGGCCAGCATAACTTCGGTTTTGTCACTATTTAACTGGAGTTTGTTTAAAGACATCCAATCACTGAGGTCCGCAATGCAATCTTGTGTCCGAGATACCAGATCGTCAACTTCAGCAAGGGGGGCAGACTGATGAAGCTGTGTATCATCAGCGAAACTCTCGTGCGACAACGCATGGCGACTGATAACATCGGACACAGGGGAGGCATATAGAACGAAAAGTATGGGGCCAAGCACGGACCCTTGCGGGACACCGTATTGGAGAGCTGAAGGTTGAGATTTGATGCCGTTGACACAAACGGTCTGCGTCCGGTTAGTAAGGTACGAACGAACCCAGGAAAGGGCCAGATCATGAACACCAAAGGAGTGCTGAAGCCTGTGGAGCAGAATTTCGTGGTCTATCGTATCGAATGCGCTAGACAAGTCCAGTAGTGTTAGAATGGAGACCTGATTTTCGTCAAAGCTAAGAAGGATGTCGTTTACAATCTTCAGAAGTGCTGTCTCAGTACTATGGTTTTTCCTGTATGCAGACTGATGGGTGTTGAGAAGGTGGTTTTGCTCTAGGTGAGTGAGAAGTTGTGAAAGGACAATTTTTTCAGTGATTTTTGAAAGGAATGACAAGTTCGAAACGGGCCTAAAGTTTTTCAAGGAATTCTTGTCAAGTGAAGGTTTTTTGATGAGGGGCCTTACTAATTTAATGAAGTTCGCTGGAGTTTACTAATCTGCAATTCCTGTCGTCTGACACGAATTTTACACTATTCGTGTTTCTCCTTGCCTGCAATTGAAACGACAGAAACAAACACCTCTGTCTTGAACGCAACGAAAGTACAATAAACAAACAAACAAACAAACAAAAGTACAACAACTCTGTTTTCTACTCAATTTTAATACTGCAACTTAATCATTTGCAATTTGGAGGGTAAAAAGTAGAAACGCTCAGTTTTCGGGACTAAACTCTAACCCACATAATTATGCCTAGGGTAAGTTCCCCTGATAAGTGAATCGTGTCAGGCGTGTTGTATTCTGAAAGTCGCACCCAAGCGTTTGTAAACTGATTGAAATGATAGAATATCTGATTTAGGTATTGTGTTAATAAGAAAGTTAAAACTTTTGACCCCAGCTTCCCGTGTTTACGATAACACCGACGGGATCTTGAGCTTAATCGCATGCCTCCACTGCAAGCTGTACGGAGGAAATGAAGACCTGGAGAAGACGGCTTCATTCGTCTCGCTGTCCGGGCTGACAATATAACTAGTGTGATTGACAAGAAGAAGAAGAAGCACCCTGGCCCGCTAAGTTAGTTAAACAGACTCGAAAAGTAAGCTGAAATGGGATAGTTGTTTCCACTCACGGGGCAAACAGTGAGTTTAAAAAAAAAGTATGTTTGTTTTGTTTAGCAAAGGCTGAATGCAGCTTGCCACATGCTGCATGCAATTTGAGATAATTTGTACCCTAATCAATGCTGTCGACATGGATGCATAATTATACAGCATCAGTTTGGTGGTTTCACTCGCACATTGCTGTGCAAATTAACTGCATTTTCGACAGTAGTAGCCTACTTTGCACAATGCTGTGGGATGTGGAGCACATCCCAAAGCTTTGAAATTGCTTCACTTTTAAAACGGGTGCAGAGGCCAAGGAAGAGATAACCTTTTGAGTATTTTAAGCAGACAGTATGAACACGTTTTTATCTTTAAAGAAGCTGCATCTTGTATTTTTTTAGTATTTTTGTATTTTTTTTCATGTGCCCCCATGGGGTTTCTAGAAATAAAATTTGACTTGACTTGACTTGACTTGCAAATTAAGTTAGGTGTACGTTTGAGAAGAAAACCTTCTTTTGTTCTTACTCACATTCCAAATGCGCGTAGATGGGGAGTTATTTCTAGAATATGTTTCGGGCATTCCTGGACAGGAGTGACCCATACTAGCTGTAAAACCATTACACACGTACAGGCAATCGATCGTCTCGTGTCAGCTGCTTTACGTTTTATTAGAATAATTGTTATAGCATTTATGCACTGACAGATATCCTATTACACAAATATCTGCATACAAGCTGTTGCATAAAAAGACAAAGCTTATCTGTCTGTTTCTTGTCACGGCAAGGCTGATTGCAGCGTGCTACATTATACGTAACGGGCTGTGTGAACTGATACTTAGGCTGGTGTGTGTGTGTGTCAAGACCGGAACAAGTGTGTGGAAGGGAGAGGCTTCAAATACATGAGAATGGGTAAAGGGTTTGGCAAGGCGGAGGGTAGGGGGTGGGGTGGTGGATGGTTTGGGGAATCTTTCCTCCCACTGTAGAAATTTAGCATTTGAAAGGGCTGTTTGGGGTCTCACCTTGAGAAAAAAAAGTCAATTTCCAGGCTGGGTGAGAGGGGGGGGGGGGGGGGCTTCCGGAACCCAGGACCTCCCTCCCTGCCCCCCCCCCCCCCCAATAGATCAAGCCCTGCGTTGCACACAGACCGTTGCATGCAGCAAATCCGACTCGTGTATAACATGCTTGTAAAGAATCATTTCGTCACAACATTTTTTCCCAGGAATTAAAAAAAAAAATCTAGTATTGAGAAACCGTACACGGGTAACATGTTGTATTGATAGGTTCTAGTTTCAGGTATAATTTGTCAGGTAAAGTAGCGGCATACATGTTCAAGTATATATGCATGTATGAACAAATTAAGCAAGCACAAACAAGAAACGTAACAGCATGTCGCAACACGGTCAGTACACAAAATATGCGTCGGCAGAGTGCTGGTTTTCACCGATTTGCTTTTGCAGACAATTATCAACAGACTGATTGAGAAATGGCAGTATTATTAAAGACGTGATTATATGCCACCCATCTTGAGTAAACACTCAAAACTTTTCTTATTAGCAAAAAATATAAAGGTATGGTCGACTTGTCTAACCTGTCACGCACACACCCATCCCACCCCACCCCCCACCCCCCCCACACACACATACACACA
>NC_090252.1:32522699-32527699 GCF_037325665.1 Littorina saxatilis | reverse complement strand
AAAATCACCAATTAGCATCAGTGTGCGGCAGCTAGACAAAATGAGTTGCAAATCGGTTGTGTAAATGCTTACGGATGTGAAAGATAAATAGTTCGTTTCAATTTAGATATCACCGTGACTCCTTCTTCCCAGAGAAATGTCGAGGTTTAAATGTATCACGAGTTCCTGACTAATATAATCCAGCATTTGTACGTCTTTTCCTTAGTTAATCTATACTTTTCCTCACTTTCTTACTCTTCCCAAACATTTTGCCTGGATCACTTTGAGTTTTTAAATCTGTATGCACTAGAAGAGATATATTTAAGCTCCAAATAAAATGTCCTTTGGGTACCCTCGAACCAGCAATTTACGCAAAAACTTGAGTTAAATTTAGTAGGAATAAAGAAGGAAACTGCCCGGTAGGGCCCAGCCTTGAGGAAAACAAAATTGCGCAACGGCGACAAAAAGCTGCGCGCAGGATCGATATGTGTAGGCCTATGCATATATGTGGTAGTATTACACAATTACCAATAGGCCTGCGCCGTAAGTCAATACGATCGGAATTTTCCGTAAGCTGCAAATAGCCATTCAACAATGAAAGCCATTTTTTTTAAAAAGGGCATTTGCCGCCAACAATTGTTTAGGTTCTGTGATACCAATAGCCAAGTTCTTATTTTTAGCTTGACGATGATTCATACAAATTCAGATATTGCAGACATTAGTAAGTAACGTTGGTCGCACATAACACATAATAAACTTTGGAGAACGAAAAGCCGAATACATTCTGCAATAGTGACCCAGTCTTCGTACCAATTCTAGGATATTCATACCCATGTGACTTGTGATATTTTTCTACATCCCGGTTGTATTTATCCTGTTGACTGTATTTTAGTGTGTGTGTGTGTGTGTGTGTGTGTGTGTGTGTGTGTGTGTGTATGTGTGTGTGTGTGTGTGTGTGTGTGTGTTTGTGTTTGTGTGTGAGAGAGGATTGCACAAGATCTCCTTCAGGGACAACTACACCATCAACAAAATAGACAGTGTGTGTGTTGTATCTCACAGAGCCCTAGATAACGAGGAAGGGCGGTGTCTAAGGCTGCATTGCTCTCAAAGCCAATTGATCTATCAGTCACATTTTTTCAATTGACATTTTCGTCTTCAGGGGTAACGCGACACCCGCTCAAAAGGAACGCGCCCCCTTCATCAATCCGGCGGAAATGGGAGGTTTCAATAGAAAATTACACAACAAACAGAAGAGGCAACAGCACCTTGTTCATGCGCGACACAAACCCTAATCTATTATTCAATCGGAATGCATGTATTGCTGTCATGCATACTTTACAGTATTCAATCTATATCGTACCTGTCAAAACGTATAGCAGTCAGGCATGTTTGAGCATCGTTTTTAACACAATCATCCATCATCAATCACTGTTTAGTCGTGTTTACTCGGCCATCAAATTGACACTAGTGATCTAGTCAAATGCAAAATAAAACAAGTCGCGAAAGGCGAAATTACTACATTTAGTCAAGCTTCCGAACTCACAGAATGAAACTGAACGCACTGCATTTTTTCACTAATACCGTATTGCTGATATAGCATTGTCAGTCCCCGGTGTAGCAGCCTATTTTGACACAGCCCAGTTTGACCGGGAGGTCATTCTAGGCTAGCCTATTTTGATCAGGAGGTCATTCTGGGCTAGTCAGTTTTGACTCCCCCCTCCCCCCTAGTCAATTTTGACCCCCCTTCAAACTTTTAGAATGAGATGGGGAGACCGGGGCTAGTCCGCCCCCGGGGCACATCCGTCTTTGTCTGTTTATTCTTACGTTTGCCACCTTTTAGTCATTCACACCATGTGAGAGTGGTGTCCCTTCTACCCACCATATCCTGCAGAAGTTCAAAGGTTGCGCGCCCATGTATCGTGAGTACAGATCACAAAAAGTGGTTTTCTTCATTTTTTGTAACATGAATGCATTGGAGTTGACTTAGGTTTTGATGCATTACCTCTGAGAACAAATATTTAGTCTTGGTGTCGAATGAAAGTGCGTTAATTTAAGGTCGAGTTCTGACGAAAGTTTTGCTTCTTCCTTCCCATGTTGTGCTCGCTATCTGGCACTAGAATTGCCTGCCCGTGCGGGGGCAAGTCCGCCTATTTGTCATGGGGCATGTCCGCCGTGAGCAGTATGTACAACACATGTGCATGCGAACATAAAAACTGTCTGCACATTGATATCAGCTACACATTTGTCTTGATGTAAAATAAAACAAGTCGCGTAAGGCGAAAATACAACATTTAGTCAAGTAGCTGTCGAACTCACAGAATGAAACTGAACGCAATGCAACGCAGCAAGACCGTATACTCGTAGCATCGTCAGTCCACCGCTCACGGCAAAGACAGTGAAATTGACAAGAAGAGCGGGGTAGTAGTTGCGCTGAGAACGATAGCACGCTTTTCTGTACCTCTCTTCGTTTTAACTTTCTGAGCGTGTTTTTAATCCAAACATATCATATCTATATGTTTTTGGAATCAGGAACCGACAAGGAATAAGATGAAAGTGTTTTTAAATTGATTTCGAAAATTTAATTTAGATAATAATTTTTATATATTTAATTTTCAGAGCTTGTTTTTAATCCAAATATAACATATTTATATGTTTTTGGAATCAGCAAATGATGGAGAATAACTTACTTACTTACTGCCTTTCACGCCTGGTGGCGTGTAGGGCAGCGACAAAGGACGATGGAGAATAAGATGAACGTAAATTTGGATCGTTTTATAGAAATATTTTTTTTACAATTTTCAGATTTTTAATGACCAAAGTCATTAATTATTTTTTTAAGCCACCACGCTGAAATGCAATACCAAAGTCCGGGCTTCGTCGAACAATACTTGACCAAAATTTCAACCAATTTGATTGGAAAATGAGGGCGTGACAGTGCCGCCTCAACTTTCACGAAAAGCCGGATATGACGTCATCAAAGACATTTATCAAAAAAATGAAAAAAACGTATGGGGATATCATACCCAGGAACTTTCATGTCAAATTTCATAAAGATCGGTCCAGTAGTTTGGTCTGAATCGCTCTACACGCACGCACACACACACACACACACACACACACAGACAGACACACATACACACACACATACACCACGACCCTCGTCTCGATTCCCCCCTCGATGTTAACACATTTAGTCATAACTTGACTAAATGTAAAAAGCAGTCTTCTAGTTCATCAAACTCGCCAGTTATGCTACCAAAAGCATAAAAGTAGGCGGACTAGCCCCGGTCTCCTCGCCAGTTATGCTACCAAAAGCATAAAAGTAGGCGGACTAGCCCCGGTCTCCCCAAACGTAATTTTTTGTTACATTCTTTCGTATTTTGTCATTGGCATTTTCGAACCTGAATATTGAAGGGAATTAAAAAAGCTTTCACACTAAAGCCTGCCCACTACTAGTCTTGTACATACTATGGGATGAGAGCGGCGGACTTGCCCCACCCTGTAGGCGGACTTACCCCGACTTGGGGCAAGTTCGCCGACGTTAGGGTAGGTCTACTTAAAGCAGTATGTACTTCTTCTTCTTCTGCGTTCGACGGTTAAAGCAGTATGTACAACAAATGTTCATGCGCACATAAAAACTGTCTGCACAATGATATCAGCTACACATTTGTCTTGATGTAAAATAAAAAATCAGTCTTCTAGTTCATCAAACTCGCCAGTTATGCTACCAAAGGCATAAAAGTAGGCGGACTAGCCCCGGTCTCCCCTACATTAAGACCTTTAGAAACAATAGTTATGCATATATGTATACAACTACGTATATCTAAGGTTTGGGGGGATGTGTCATTCTGGGCTAAAATCAGCTAGCCCAGAATGACCCCCCGGTCAAAACTGACTAGGCCAGTCAGTTTTGACCCCCTCCTTCAAACTTTAAGAATGAGTACTTTACGACCTTTTAAAACGAATTGAATGTAAATGTGGACAATATTTGTTGCAAAATGATATTGCCCAACAACAACAAAATTGAGAAAGAAAAAAAATTCTTAAAAGTTTCGACGCTTCCCTTCAAACTTCAAGAATAAGTACATTAGGACTTCAAAGGACGAAATGTATGCATATATGTATGCTTCTATGTATCTCAACAGGTTTGCAGGGATGTGTCATTCTGGGCTAGCCATATTTGACCCCACCCCAGTCAGTTTTGACCTCCCCTTCAAACTTCAAGAATAAGTACGTTAGGACCTTTTAAAACGAAATATATGTTTATGTGCACAATATTTGTTGGTAAAAAAATCTTCTTTTTTGTTTAAAAAACAGGAGAAAAAGTGTCAAAACTTGACTAAATTGTTTTTAAAAGTACTTCTGAAAAGTACAAACTTCTGATTAAATGCTCAGAAATGTTCTTTGAAGCACACTTCATACAATCTAGTGAGGTTTCTTCCCGTTCCCGTTTATACCGCTGCAAAACTGACGCAATATCTTCCTGTGTCCTATCTGTGTCATCCCCATTACTTCATACACATGTTTGTGTTAATAGTTTATTCTTCTCTAAGAACGCGCTGCGCACAGAAATGCTCTGCACACAGTATTTACACATTTGCAAGCGTTCTAAATTATCCTGTTCGGCGGCCATACTTATTGGAAGGCTTCCACGGTAACGGCATATCAGATTATGTCATCAAGTTAATGATTCTGCTCCGAAAGTCACATCTGATACACTTTGGCCTCGAGATGTTTATCTCGCTAGGAAGCAAATTGTGTGATTTTGTAAAGACCAACCCGCCCGTGTCTCACACTCGTTAACAACGCGACATCCCTCAGTTGTGAACATTTACAAGAAATCAACAGCCTGGGTGATTCCTGTCCCGAGAAGTATTTTGTTGCGGAATGATTCTAATATGTTATACCCTTACGTCGAATATAATAATTTAGCAAAAAATCACACACCTACACACCTGAAATCTACTCTACAGAGGAAGCAGGCATGCAGTCAATACAATATGATTGCATTTGAAAGCTTA
>NC_090252.1:32465199-32515199 GCF_037325665.1 Littorina saxatilis | reverse complement strand
GAACATCACAAAAGATCCCCTACGAATGTGTTCTTTGTAATGCATGTGTACATAACGACCCCCTTTTTTTAACGACCTCTTTTAAACGATCCCTTGGGTGGCCGTTACAGACAGGTGTCCCTGTACTTATAACTCTCAAAACCCGTTTATGTGCAGACAAAGAAAAACCTGCAGTTGAAGCAAATGACACCTGGACAGTGGTCATTGTGTGCGTCACCTTCTCTGTGGCCTCTGCAGTCCTGTGTGTCGGCATTGCTGTGACACTGCGTCGTACCAGGCGGCGAAAAAAAGGTAAAACCATATCAATTCAATTCCATTCAATTCAATTTAATTCAATAATACTTTAATATCTGAATGCAAGAAACAGACAGTTTTCTTTTGGCTCGTGTGCAAAATGACAACACATACAAACACACTCCCAGAACATATAGACACATACCTTTGGGTATTCGTGTTCTATTTTATTCCTCCATTATCAGCTACAGTAGAAGCTACAGCAGCTTCTAAACCACCACCTGCTGTAGTGATAGTGGTGATAATGTTAGTCGATTGATTTACAGAGTGGTTGTATTATTGAATAAATGATTGATTGATTGATTTTTTTTGCATTCAGTTGTTTCATTTGTTGATATAGGGAGTGAACTTCCCGCGGTCTATTTGACGACTGCGGCAACACGCATTATCATCGTAATGCATGACTTGTGATTAAGAAAAGCGCAGACAAATATCTAAACCACACTCCCCCCCCCCCACCATGATACACATATGCACTTATTCCCGTCAATTTCACTCAACGCGTGACGATGTTTGATGAACAGGTCAACGCAAGGGCGCTGTATCCAGAACACGCAACGCAGATATCCAGGGTGACGGACCCTCAGAAAGAGTCAGTGGTCACAGCTACGAGGAGGTTCCTGATGCAACTGCCCCCTTGCCACCACGCTGTCATCAGCATGGACATGGTGGTACCTAAGCACTGCTTTCATATGTTATCACCTAGATGTGTCTGTGTGTGTCTCTGTTTGTGTAGGGCTGGGCAGGGGGATGCATGGGTGGGTGTGAAATCTGAGCAGTGTGGTCGAAAGTCACATTTTTCACATTTCAATCTGACAGCTGTTTTCCTTATTTTATTTTAGCGAACATGCTTTAAACTCGGGAAACACAAAGCGATTTTCACTCTCAGATTTTGTCAATTATTGTGTTATCTTTCAGGACAAACATCACGGCCTGGCAGATCGCCTGCAACACCAACCAGACCTGCTGTTGACAGCCAGCCTGATGATTACCTGCATCCTGTTAACAGCCAGACCGCCTCCAATGGAACCAACCAGTCCGCTGACGCCCCTGGTGTGTATATTTCATTGCCTTGCATACTTTGATTCTCCGTCATTATTATTAGAAATTGATTGTTTTTTTAAGCGTAACAATAGGGTCCGATATTTAGACGAGACAAGTATAATGTCGACGAGTCACATTATACTTGTTTGAGTCAATATATCGCACCCTATTGCTGCGCTAAAAACACAATTGTGTTTATATTGCTATTCTAACATGATATTATGTCTTAAAACATGTTTTTATCAGCGAAAACCACTTGCATGGTCCATGTTGTGATAATTGTGATAGTTACAGTTCATCAAATGTATGGTCTCGGCCTGTATGCATGTCAATTCATCGTCACACTAATTGAGTATATATATCTGTTTGTTTTTCGTTTGTCTGATCGAAGTATCTTTCCCACAGGTCTACGGTTTCGGGCTCATGTACATAATAGGTGTGGTATGCCTCGTGACAAATGAAGAGAATACAAGAACTATTTTCTTAAAATGTGTAATTTACCAATGCAGCGGGTCGTTGCAGTCCTCAATTTCCCAATTACAGCATCCCTGTTACAGTTATCAAAGCTACAGATTAAATATTTCCCTTTGAGTGGGCAGTGGAGAAATTGTTAACATCAGGCGGTCGTTTGGACTTTGACCCGAAGATGTGACTTAAATATTATTGTGTAATAAATATGTCCTGCTGTTCATTTTAACTCTCCATCTCCAGATTGTTCATTGTACTAACATCAATGAAAATTCTTCCGTCAAAAGTCAGAGTTTTGTTACTTATTGTAACCCTTGATCCTTCTTGACATAAGTTAAATCTATTGCCCATTCCTTCATCGTGAATATGACAGTCAGAACAATTGAGAAATGAAAAGCATTTTCACTTGAAGCAAAAACAAATTCAAACAAAAACAAGAGGCAAAGCCTTCAAGGCTCACGTATGTGAAACTATATGTTGAACACACACACACACACACACACATGAAGATGAGATTTTTTAACTTTGGAATTCTCATGCAATACATGTACAAGTAATGCATAGGAATAAATCTTAACACACACACTCACACTACATACTCGCATCACATATATTACAGCACACTTATGCACACTTTCAGTTTCAGAATTTATTCAATTACCTCTGTCAACTTCAGGAAACATTTTAAAATACGCAGACTAGACACAATGACTTCATGCACAAAGTCAATTTGTCTGGTTTTTATCAGAAGAGTTTTTGTGCTATGTATAGAACCTGTTCACCAAGTTTAGTGACGATCGGTCCGTTCATTCTTGAGATCTATATGCGAACACAAACAAACAAACAAACACATGGAGCGAATCCTATACACACCCCTATACCGGGGGTGTAAAAAAAGAAAGCACTCTAGTGGGGCCTGCGGTAACACTGGCAAGAACATATTTTACATACAAAAAGAAACACAAAACAAACATACAATAATGATCACACAACGGCGCAGATAATACAGCACGAGGTACCTGTGATGAAAGGACACCTGAACTAGCCCTAAATTGCAAGTGGCCTTTTACTTTTACAACAGGTAAATGTTTGTCAAGATCAAAGGGACTACAGAAATTGTCGTTTCATGGGGAGTGTCCATTCGTCAGAGGGGCCTCACATTGCAGGTACCATGCAATGTACAGTAACAGTAACTTACCATAAGCATTTGCTCAACCACACACACACACATTCATGTGAAAACAGCACCTTGAAGTAAAAACAGTGGATTCCCCTTTTGAAAAATTGAAGGGGGGGGGGGGGGGGGGGGGTGTCCACAAAATGGGGGTTAATTTACAGAACAAGTCAGAAGATACGAAAAAAAATTCTGAGATGACACGGGATTGTGAAGAAGTCCAAATCAGGTGGTCTTAAAAAAGGGGCGGTTCCAATGCAGTGGCCTTTTAAGAGGAAGCTGAGACAAAATGTCCAATACAGTGGAACCCCCCTTCTAAGACACCCCTCTTAAAATGAAGCAAGTAAAAAAATGGGGGTAATTTTACACAGGATATGAACAGAAAGTCTGAGAAAACAAGGTCTTGGGGGGTCTTAAAAAGGGAGTTCTACTGTACCATGACTTGTAGTAGTACAGTTACCACTCCGTGTAAGTATTATCACAGAATACCATGACATTGTGCAATCTCCACCACCCCAGTGTTCAAGTAAAGTCACATTTCTCCTTGTGAAAACATCTCACAATCTCAGTCAAATCTAGCACGCTGTATTTGGTAAGAACATGCGTTGAATTTGTCACAGGCCAACATTCAAAATGCTGACTGCTTGCCAAAGCTAAAAGTCACTTTTACAAAACAAAGCTTTGTCATGTCTGAAAGTGAGACGGTGAGCCAAACATTTTTTATAAGAAATGTGCCTTTAAAATGATGGTTCATTCTTGAAAAGTCATAAAAAAGTCAAATATGGGAATCATTACACAAGAATCACACTCATTTTATCTTTTTCTAAAGACTCTTCCACACATGATACATTGCAGTGTTTTAGTGATGTGTAGTTCCTAGGCCTTGGTCTGTTTTCTATCACGTACACATACAGTGGAACACCCCTTTTAAGACTCCCTCCCTTTTAATAATCTGTTTTCTGACTTTCTGTTCATAACCTCTGTAAAGTTACCCCCAGTTTAAGACTCCCTCCTTCTAAGACCTCATTTTTTCCATTTTTGGGAGATATTACAAGGTGGGTTCAACTCACTTTTGAATCCAGGTCTAACTGACCTTTTCTTTTCTGTGTCTGGGAACAACCTGAATTTGAATGGGTTGGGTCTACCAGAATAATGAATGATTTGCCAGCACTGAAAATAATATTTTGATTAAATTTTGAAGGACGTTGGCAACTGACAAACCGCGAACTGGTGAATTATCTCCCCTAGACAGTGCCTGGTAAATTGCACACCATCTTTAGCCCTGGATCATGATCACAGGCAATGTTGAATACATTTTGAGAGGAGTTGCCAACTGAAAAACCGCTAAGTTAAGAATTACCTCCCCTTGGCAGTGCCCAAGGACGTATCACCTTAACTTACAAAATAAGATGAACTGATTTAAGTGATTCAAACTTCTAATTTTTGACAACAGAATGACAATACAGATATTGATTTGAAAACATGATACATATAGTGGGGAAAGGAAAGAAGATCATGTTATCCATGGGGTGATTTGTCCATGATCCAAGCCTTCACACCCAGAAGTCTCTCTGATGTGTCACTTGTCCTGTGGGTTACCAGCTCCACATGCAGGGAAGAATATGAAAGATTACACGGAATAGCCTTGAATTTCATCATCGTTTTCCTCACGCACAGTGTTAGGGTCAATGATAGCACAACACTTCATGCAGCATACCACAGTCCTCTCTAAATGATTCAGAAATGTCACCAATTTTGTTTGAGAGTACACTATCCGACATGTTTGGAAACCAGAGAATGGCAATGTCCACAAGGATGGAGCCTCAGCTCCAGGAGAAAATGAAGACATTTCTGTAGCAGCTGCTGTTGTTACCACTTCAGTTGTGTTGTCAGTCCAGGATTATGCCCAGCTACTTGTAGTTGTACTTCTGAACCACGCAGGCTTGCCTGGCACTGATAAGCAGCGGGTCATGAGGGGTGGGTGGGGGTGTCGAGTGTCCCGCAATTTATTCCACCCCTGCTCTGTGCTTGCTGTCATCACTCGCCACCATGTCGTCATATCCTAAGATCTGTAACCAATAGCAGACATGCATATATAGCTGATAAAATTGTTTTCAAGTTCTTCTTCTTTAATCTTGAAACTGAGTTTTGTCAGGCTTTTAGCCATTCAAACTGTTCAGCATGGGAAACCCTGAAAATGTGCAAAACGCGCCAACTGACTTAGTTTGATGGTCAGACACCACCGACTGTTCAGTATGGGAGACCCTACCAGGCACCCTGCACATTAGTTGACTTAGCTTGATGGATTATGGAAGCACGCAAGCCACCCCACCACAACACGGTATCAGTTTCTGGGGGCAGTTACTTACCTCACATAAGTGACATGACTTTATTGTTCAAATGTATTGTCATAGTACAATTATACCACTTGACAATACCTGGAGACAACTTGACTATGATATTCAATTAATCAATTTTAAAAACAAAGCAAACACCTTAAACTTATGCGAAATTGACAGTTATAATACTCACTAGCCTAAAATTACAATTACTAAACAGACCACTGATGAAGCAACAACATGAAGCAAAATGTATCAACATATTTTATTTCCAAATCACACACTCAGCATACAGCAAAGCTATTTTGACGCTCCTTTTGTGTCCTGTGGGATCTGTACAGTTAGTCACTTGCAAGGACATGAACATTCATTTGAGTGTTATGATGAAAATACATCAAGCACAATGAACTATAAGCTCATCCAGGCATGTTGTGTGTTACTACTGTTACACCCCACAAACATCTGCAATACACTAATAAAGTCTGAAAAGTTAGAATATTAGTAATAGTATAAAGGTAGGTACTCACAAAGATGTTGCTCGTGCAGAAATCCAAAAATATGCTGAAGATCAAACTGTCAGGCTCATGATTGTCCAGGTGGCAGAAATCGAAGAGGATGATGATGCGCTGAAAATAAAAATGTAATTGTACTTTAAACTTGGTCAGGTTTGTCTGAGCGCAGGAGATGACTGTCTTTTTGTCTGAAATCGCATTCAATCTGATGTTCAAAAGAAACAATGGTTAAGCATAAACTGACAATGCAATGATGCACTGAAGTTGCGTGAAGCAATATAAAAACATTCAGTTTGCAGTCACGCTAGTTCATTTTCAGAACCACTAGCCAACTAGTGCAAATTGATTTTGACTTTCAGGGCTGCATAAACTACATTGCCAAGCACTACAAACCGTCCTAACCCAAAAGTATGGAAACAAAGTCTTATCTGACCAATGCATGTACTAACAGTTAATTTATTAACTTGATAATTAAGTAGAAGTGCAATGCCAAGGCATATCCCCCCCCCCCCCCCCACGAAGGACAAATCGCCCCTTTCTCTCACACAAACACACAGACACCCCACACACACACACGCTCAAACCACGTCACACACAAACTCACTCACACACACATCATCCATGCACACAATGTATTATTTATAAGCGGGGGTTCTGCAAATAATCAGTTTCAAGTTTGACAATGTGGCCTTTCTTTACAAGAAACGACGCTTCGGATCAATAGTAGGTATCAATAAAATCGATCACACTCAGAACAGACGGAAAATATACCAACATCAATCACTTTTCTGACTTATAAACTGGTCAAACGTGAGAAAATATTTTGGAGATACTAACACGACAGATATTACGTGTAAATGCTTTGTTTTGAGGTCGGGCGCGGTCGATTGTGGTTGGGAGCGATCGCCGGGCACGCACGGTCATGCGGTAATTAGTCAGACCGACACAGTTTAGGGGCACACGCGCTCAAACCACGTCACACACAAACTCACTCACACACACATCATCCATGCACAAAATGTATTATTTATAAGCGGGGGTTCTGCAAATAATCAGTTTCAAGTTTGACAATGTGGCCTTTCTGTACAAGAAACGACGCTTCGGATCAATAGTAGGTATCAATAAAATCAAGTGTAAGTTGTAACACATGTATGTTTAGATGATTTTGACTCAGTCATCATTGTGGATTGACACGTCAATCCGACCTCGAAGTTTCACATGTTAATGTGTAAGTATTAAATAAATAAAGCATAGTTCTATCTGAAACAGCAAAAAAGTGCAATCTCAACCACATAATCATTGACCCTCACCACCTTATTCTGTTCACCGACTCAGGGCCTAGCATTAGAAAAAGAGAGTTCAGCTTACAAACTACAAAGGTAGGGGTCTGTGGCAACACCCCTGGAATTTGAAGAGGTTTTGTGATTTTGCATCTAAAACTAGCCCAAAACTAGTTGTAAATGTAAGTACAGTAACATGTACCAGTATTCAGTTTTTTTGCCTGAAACTAAAAATGCCTACCTTCTTCAAACAAACAGGGCACTCCGACCTCGAAGTTTCACATGTTAATGTGTAAGTATTAAATAAATAAAGCATAGTTCTATCTGAAACAGCAAAAAAGTGCAATCTCAACCACATAATCATTGACCCTCACCACCTTATTCTGTTCACCGACTCAGGGCCTAGCATTAGAAAAAGAGAGTTCAGCTTACAAACTACAAAGGTAGGGGTCTGTGGCAACACCCCTGGAATTTGAAGAGGTTTTGTGATTTTGCATCTAAAACTAGCCCAAAACTAGTTGTAAATGTAAGTACAGTAACATGTACCAGTATTCAGTTTTTTTGCCTAAAACTAAAAATGCCTACCTTCTTCAAACAAACAGGGTGCCGAACAAACACAGTATCACTCAATGTCAGCAATGCCACTCCTTGTCTTGAAGTTGTTAAAAACTGTACACACTGGGCATGTCTTTAGCGCAAATCATGTCCTTCACTTGCTAGAGCCACAAAACACCCACACAGAGGATGCTCGTGCGATGACAGACCCAGGAAGTGCTTGCTCAAGCAAGCTGTCAAACCGATTGAGAAACGGCGCACAAAGCGAGAGCTGGGGCTGTTTTGGGGTAAGCTTATACAGTTTGGGAATAACAGGTTTTTGCATTTCGTACACCAAATCGAGTTTCGCGTAAGGTTAATACTGGAGATGTCATTTCGTCGTAAACAGTGCACCGAACGGTGCACAATGCTAGGCCCTGGTTCCCCCGCCGAGCAGCTGGCGACTATAGTAGCCGGGCTAGTCTCAGATCGGCACCGCTGTTTCAAGTTTGTGAGCCTTCGAACGGATCACAATATTTTCCTGTCGAGCCGCAATTTTAGAAGGGGAAATTCAGTAAATTCTTAACCCTAAGGCAATTCGGCGGCAGGCACGCGCTTGGCGCCCTCAAATGTTCCTACCGTGACGGCTACAGGCCGGGTTTCACCCTTCTGGATCTAGAAAAAAACACAGGAACTCCACTAAATGAACTCCACTGACACTGAAGTTAACTGAGAATCCTCCCCCCCCCCCAGACACACACACTTTTCAAGTGGTTGACATGCTAAATACCGTGTACTCACAAAAATCGAAGAGCGAAACAGAACTCGTCTAGTACGCCGCAGCCATATGATGTAAAAGGCACGCTATCCCACAATTCCAGAAAACCGTGCCGGTTTGACTAATCATAACGTAATGATATTTTGTTGTTGTCAGTTCAAAATACACCATAACACCCTTATCGATCACTTTTCTGACTTAAAAACTGGTCAAACGTGAGAAAATATTTTGGAGATACTAACACCACAAATATTACGTGTAAATGCTTTGTTTTGAGGTCGGGCGCTGTCGATTGTGGTTGGGACCGATCGCCGGGCACGCACGGTCATGGGGCCGGTAATTAGTCAGACCGACACGGCAGTTCAGGGGCTCTGCTGCCGATCTTGAAATTCACATAAATCTAACGGGCCAAGAACAACTTGAAGACATCCAATCATTACAGGCATTTTAGATCTACTAATTTTACTAGCACTGTGTCATCCGTGTCTGCTGAAACTGATAAAACAAAATATAAAATACCGGTGACACAAGTGGAAAACACTAGATCTGTCTGTACTTACCGGGACTGCCAGCCGGCCGTCGATACTCCGCTTTCAACAGCTCTTCCTCGCGCCTCGCGCAGATGATTGGAAAAAAACGCTGTGCAGATCAAACTGTAGGAACTCTCACTTTGGTATCTTCTTTAGTCTATTTTTCTGGAGCTTACAAACCGAACCCGGTGAAATCTTGTTCCCCGATTCGGCGAATGCAGAGGTGGGACTGAGTGAATCTGTGTAGGCTACCACAATCCCTCGCGCGACCCCTGACCTGATCTTGACCCCCTAACCTGGTCTACATACCAAACAGGACACAAATCAGTCAACTGCTTGTACCCCTTCAAAACCCCCCCACCACCCGGTTTCTTTGGATACACGCTTTAACTACACACATGCCGACGCAATGTTGACCATTGCTTCAATAATTTGAAGATGGTGCTTGAAAATTAACCAGGTGAAATGAGTATTTCGGTGTTTAGCCAACAATGTTAAAGTTTCTACCACAGACATACACACATACATACATACATACGCACGCACGCACAGACAGACAAAGTTTATCATCGCATAGGCTACACTTACGTGAGCCAAAAACAACTAAATTGGGCAGTGCACATTGTTATGCAAGTACATTGTGGAATTGCATTCTAATGGTACTTACGTACCGTATTCTGCAATGATCACGCTGTGCACTTTCAGAGTAAACAGAGCTTTTTTTTTTACAATACAATACAATACAATACAATACAATACAATACAATACAATACAATACAATACAATACAATACAATAACTTTATTAATCTCTAAAAGAGAAATTACATTGCTGAGCGTTTCTAAACTTCTTATGCAGCAGGTGGATGTGCTCCATTACTCAAATACTGTCAATCTGCTTAATGCTATTTTGCTTATGTATCTTCGTTTTACTTTATACTTTTTTCATTTTTCTTCATGTTATTTTAGTGTACTTTTATGTTGGCCTTTTCTAGCTTATCAAATTCAGTTTTTATCTTATTGTAAGCTGAATTATTTTGTTTAATATTTATTTTATTTTTGTTTACTTTTTTGTGTATCTACTCCATACAAATGAAGAATAGGTTGCATAACAGCCAGTGTCTGTAAGAAGCGACCAGTAGATTGGGAAAAGTAGCCACATTTTGTGTGGCTTTTTTATTTGTTTTATGCTTTGTCAGTGTACCTTTATGATTCACCAGCACGGGCGAATGGGTACCAATCGTGAATTAGAAAACAAGGCAGACTCGTACTATACAAGTGTGCACCAAACCAGTTGCAAACGGGCGTCAACAGAAACAAAAGAAATGTGTATATAGCTTGTAAGATGATTGGCTTGTTGTGTGACCCCCTCTCTTATGTTGACACCTCTCAGTTGTGACGAGTTCAAATGACAAACACTTTCGCGGCATCTGGTCAACCGAGACAAACCCCGAGCTCCTGTTTGTAGCAAAGTGTTTACGGTAGCTAATCAATCTCATTTTCTTCCAGCAGCTGCACCGGTAGGACCGTACGATTCTCTGGAGATGTCAGAAGTAGGGCTCCGGTCACCCTACTCCCAGCTCGGAATGTAGTCACTGCGACCGTGCAACTGGAGCACATCGAGACTAATGCAGTCAATGGTTCTCAAGTTTTTCATACTGTGCATCCCTGCGTCCTATATGAACAGAAGCCGACAACACGCACTAGAAATTCCTGGAGGGCATCCCACGATGTGTTTGTGTAAATATTGTGTTGTTAACAATTTGCAGATGTCATGTGTTTGTTAACGTAGATTTCAATCTCCGAACCAGTGAACAGACCATGAGCAGATTCCCTTAAAAGATAAGGTAGACTGACAGTGTGTTAAACTGTGATTTTGTTTTTATTTCGTTCGAAAATTGTAATAATACATTTTCATTTAATTAATATAATTACCCAACTCACATATAAACATTGACATCTTATAAAGCATTTTTTATGAACAGAGGTCTGAACAACCAGCTTTTGGGACATTCAGCTGAAGGCACCGGACTTGCAGAACATGGATGCAGAGTTGTGAACTAAAGTACATGTTAATCTTTAATGACCATGTAGAGTCGTACACAAATGAAAATAAGTGATTTGTCAACTGCCGACTGTTTTCAGCAATTAACTGAAACAGAGTGTGGGGCGTCTCAATTATGTCACCTTTTTTTATTGCCATTCTTTGTTTTCAAGGTCTTTGATATTCACACTGTGTTCATGTGATGTTCAAAGGAACTACTGTGTAGTACACTCAGTCACACTCCTTCCTACATTATATTCACTACATGCAGTATAATACATATAAGAATATACACTCAGATAATACCGTTCGTTCCACGTGGCGTTTACGTTATAATTACACAAGAAATTACAACTATTGTATATCTATTCACAACATTATAGAGCTACACAAGACATTTCTTCTTCCTTACTAAATAGTTCTGTATCAATTTTAGCATTGAGCAAAAGGAATCAAAATAAACCAGTGCACAATACACACATTGTAGATGTAAGAACCCGGGAGGTTATATCCCCTATGCAACATCCAACTCTTGTATGTGAATACTTAAGCGCTCCGTGTCCAATGAACGAGTTAGGTTTAGTTTAATTTATGTACGTATTTTATTTTATTTGTTGTTTTTGAATGTTATAATAAAAAAATAACCTCTTTGCCACTTGACGCATTACCTGACTACAGTCCTGTATCATTTTTGTAGAAATGATAGACAGAATACGAAGCATTGACCTTTAAACGCGTGTATCTGTTGATTATCCCAACCCATTCACAGCTCGTTTAATGCGACTCTTCAATCTATGTAATTATCTCTCCAAAAATCACATTTACAATATCTTTATCAAGATGAATTTATTGCCTGTGTTTTGATATCCCATTTACAATTCCCTCGTTTGGAACCGGTTTTTTATTTAGGTAAAACAAGTACTGTTTTGAGGGTATAACTGAATCACTTTTTAAAGCGTGTATAAAGGGTTTGTTTGTTTGCTTAACGCCCAGCCGACCACGAAGGGCCATATCAGGGCGGTGCTGCTTTGACATATCACGTGCGCCACACACAAGACAGAAGTCGCAGCACAGGCTTCATGTCTCACCCAGTCACATTATTCTGACACCGGACCAACCAGTCCTAGCACTAACCCCATAATGCCAGACGCCAGGCGGAGCAGCCACTAGATTGCCAATTTTTTAAAGTCTTAGGTATGACGCAGCCGGGGTTCGAACCCACGACCTCCCGATCACGGGGCGGACGCCTTACCACTAGGCCAACCGTGCCGGTGTGTGTAGGAGTTGTTTGTGGACTTTGAAATATTCTATTTGTATATATTGTTTGGTAAGTACATTGATTAACTTTTTATTCCAAAAAGGACATTTGTTAAGGTTACTTGGATTGTGCTGATTGCATTCTGGTACACCTCTTTGATTTTGTTTTCTGATTCGCTTTTGTTTCCTTTTCTCTGTGCCATATGTTTCTGTTGTTTTTGTTTGATTTATGTGTGAATTATCTGTTGTGAATATTGTACACGTAACTCTAATGTACTTCAACTTTACTGAGTTTCAATCTCTTTTTCTCATTAATATTGTTTGATTGTGCACAGCTAACGTATTCAAAAACATTTTCAAAGTTTTAAAGTTTAATCATCACACGTTCACGTTTAATATGAATAATTAAGACAATGCAAATTAAAAGTATAAAATGTATTATGTACGCTAATACATCTTGCTGCAACAAGATTACACATAATGCTCAATTGAAAAGAAAAAGAAGGACGGGGCCGGTATCAGGAATGTATAGGAGAAGCAATGTTTGAGTTGTGTGCACTTTTCGGGTGTCAGTTTCAGACATATGTCTTCCCGTGCAGACCATACTGTAACAAAAACACGTTAGGTCTGTCCAGATTTGTGTGTAGAATAAGAGCACTCTTCTATTTGGAAACATATAAACAATCAAAAGCCTGTCTAGTTTTGTGTGTGCAGAAAAGACATTATTTGATTTTGTATCTAACGTCTATAAAATCAATTAGGGTAAAATTTACAGTCAGGAAAAAACCAGCCAATCTGTTTAGATTTGCTGTGTGTTTGAGTGCATGGAAGGATAATCGTATTGTATGTGAAACTTGTACAGACATGTCTGTGATTTACGTGACCATGTATAGGAAAAGGAAGGTACCTACAATGCGCTACTATATCTGGCTAACTCTATAAATACACTCGGACACAATTAACGCAAGATACCTACACATGGACACAAATGAGTCCAACATCCGAGGAAGGGGAACACAATATATCACAAGTTTAATTTTGAATTATACTATGGAAGACTAGACCACAAGAAGTAATTGTAACTGTAGTGCTACAAGATTGCAATTTTTTTTCTGTGGAGTGTGTGTGGATATAGTGTTACTTTTTAAACTTTATTTTGCATGGACATTTTTTCATTATAACGTTTTTTTCACTCAGTGTCTGTTAGTGCGCGTTATGTGTATGTATGTGTGTGTGTGTGTGTGTGTGTGTGTGTGTGTGTGTGTGTGTGTGTACCTTTGTTTGTCTTTGTCTGTTTCTTGTTACCACGCTAGTGTCTATACTGTGTGCTTATTTGAATGAACAGTACATTAATTTTTTTTAAGTCTGAACATACTACTGCACCCATCCATGCACGTATGGACACACACACACACACACGGACACACACACAAACATAAATGCAGAGACAGGTACGCAAACATACATCCGTAGACAAACAGACAAGACAGCCAAACACACACACACACACACACACACACACACACACACACACACACACACACGTACGTACTCACACATTGCACGTTTGACTGATACATTTATTTGTTTTAAAAAGTAGACAAATGGGATTGAAAAACGTACAAAAGATTCAAAAATGTGAACCATTGATTGAGCATTTACAAATAAGAAACCTATTTTCATCAAAGAGGGGCAATTGCAATTCCAGAATTCATTGAAAAGAACTGGCACATGACATTTGCATAGTATTTGATGTCTTTTTTTTGGGTTGTGGTCTTTTGTTATTCCTGTGTATAATTCCACATAAGGTTCCTTCCAAACGTAAACATATCTTTCAGACCTTTCGAAACTCAAAATTCATTCTGTATTGTTTAACCGTAGAAGCAGCAACTAATGTATTGGTAATATATTCATCGCCCTTTACTTTATTGGCGGTACCGAGTAGCAGATGACTATGAAACCAGGCAAAATGTTTTCCTTTACATAGCATGCACATCCTGTACTAGACATGATTAGATCAGCATCTGGAATACATTTTCTAAACCGTAGTTAACGTAATGTACGTATCATTGAAAATTAACAACTACATAAACATGTATGAGTTTTGAATGACTTGCATCACTCTAGCCAGGTGCCAGAATACTTGTATCGTTTTGCAGGTTTCTATGCAAAATAGTAGCACTTTCTTGAATCCAACGTGCCAGATAATTATTCTCCGAAGTTGCCGCATACCTGTGTACGTATTGGCAGTTCAAAATGATTGAATATCCAGGGATGGCCAAACCGTCGGCCGGTCGCCAAGGGCGAGTAAAATATCCGCTGAGCTAGTAGAAACCGCCTGGCAACTCGCCCGGCTGGCCAATTAACATTCTGGTCAAATGCGACCCTTTTGATTGTAATATCGGGGTTTAAAGCCATATAAACACTCCAGATCAACTGTGGTATGTACCGGACCAGCAACATTTCTGCCGGGTTAGTGACTTTCTTGAAGTTACTCGCCCGGCTGGCGAGTTAACATTTTGAGATTTGGCCATTCCTGATAGCATTCCTTTTTAAAAAGTAACTTAAAGGCGACAGCAATTGTTCCTCTTTCTTGAGAAGTGTGAAATAAGACTGTGTAAATCAAAATGATTCATTATAAATCAGACGTCTGAGACATGTGAAACATGGTAAGAAATACATGCTGCCGACTTGCTTTAATCGCATCAAGATGAAGTATGTCATACTAGAAGGAATCTACTATCATTACTATCAGTCGTCACGCGGTGATATATATGCCCTTCGACCTTTTCTTGGGGATATCCCACACTAAAAATAGAATATGGGAATCTGGGAGAGCTGTTCAAGGGCACTTATACACTATATTCGATTTTCAATACACGAATCAAAACCTTTGGGATAAATCAAAAAGAATAACATACCAGAAGATAGAGTTCATAAAAGAAGAAAAAAAGTTGAGAAATTAAGAAAATAATGTTTTACAAAAGTCTTGTTATTAACGGGACTCGAACTCGAGACCCCTGGAAATGGAGGCAAACGCACTACCACCCTGCCATCAAGGCACACGAAATGTAAAGACATGTTACGTATTTACAGAATAAAAGAGAAAACATGTTTGTGTATATGCATAAGAAACACATCATAGCAAGAAAAGTGTAATTCATTCAACAGTGTTAAAAGCCGGGTGTAAAACAGTACTACGATTTCTTGAGCAAAGCAAATGACTAATGTACACTATACAAAACCTTCACGATTTTGATAACAATGGGTCCATGATTCAGAAAATGTGCAATGATATTCTGCGAAAGGGAATAGATTAACGAGTGATTTTCATTTTAACTTTACTAAACGGGACGATCATTTTCAACAAAATATGGTTTCGGGTACATATCGAGGGATAATTGTACGTATTTGGACGACTAGTACACTAAGAAAAATAATTGCCTCTCATGGACAAATCTCAAAGTACATGTATTGTGCGCGCCTTAATGAGGAAGCAGGTACTCAAAAATAACGTTCATCAATCTCACAAGTACACACGCGATAACGGGCAAACACAAATTTTATTGACCGTCATTCAGTGTGCGTTACGACATTGCGTTGTATAATTGCGTTGCGTAATTGCGGTACCATATGGCGTTATTGCGTTACAAATTTAAGTTATTTTAGTGCGTTATTGCGGTAAAAATACTAGACAGAAAAAGAAAAAGAAAATAACAAATCATCAGACATTATGCAAATATATCAAATTCATAAACAAACACAAGAAGCAAAAGGCAAAACAGCAAACAAACACAATAAAGTTACAATACAAAAACACTCGCAGACTTATTATTCAACATCATGAGAGGGTTGCATTCATTACCGTTAAACAATACACTACACACTAAGAATTCTCATGAAACTTAGCACAAATAAGCGTTTCCAATCCAAGTTGGTTACCTTACAAAACATACGATGCTGACTCAAAAGGCCAAGACTACAAGGACAAACGGTCATACAAAAAGTCGCTCAAAAACAACGTTCCTTTGTGAACAAAGTTACCGAAAGAGATATTTCCTCGTCCAATTTCCCCCATAGCGTCACACTGAATAAGCTCGCTTACAAACAATCAACACTGAATGCATGCGCTTTTGCCTATCAACCTTCAACGTACGGCTTGGATATATGTCAGTGAAAACATCTCACTTAAAACTTCGTTGTTCACTGAAAACACAAGTTATCTTCATAAACTTCAGCGACATTCTAGCGTCTACATATTATTGCTGCACGGTTAGTCAACAAAGAATACTAATACGAACACACAATAACAAAACACAAACACTTAGACACTAAACATTTCAGAAATCTAGCTCACGTGATACAAAACAACTCATAAAGTTATCCACAAAATGGCAACGAGAAAAATACAGTACAAACAAGTCACAACAAAATTACCTTATGCGCTGTGTAAATTGACCAGCGTACCAACTGTTGCTTCTCATGAAGTGGACACAAAACTATTCAAAAAGCCATCTATAAAACGGTGTCCAAAAACAGCTCACTGGTTAACTTTAGAAAAGTTACATGAAATTTCCAAACGCTTCCATAAAACCCTCAGGTCAACTAAAGATAACAGGTAAAGCGGTACTATACATTGAACACAAAATCTAACATGGAACAGTCCATTTTTCGGGCCTTAGTCATAACGTTGACCAACCAAAAACATTCATACAAAAACGTTTGGGCCTATGTTCCCATTACAGCCAATCCGTGAATGATGACGCGAGTAGCGCGTGCGCATGCAAATTAAATGGTACAATCCATTCTACAAGAGGGATAAAAGAAAACCTGACATTTACTCTGGAAACACGTGAGTCACACGCATACCTGTAGTTTACAAGGCACTCACAAAAACAGGCGCCATGAAAAGACACGGTGTTTATCCTCTAAACCATCGAGGGGCTTGACAAAAAACGTTATGTACAAAAACAGGTGAATGCATGCCAGATCGACGTGCACATGTATTCTAACTCTGTAGGTGTAGTTTGCTTGATTAAGATTATTTTGTGCGCTCGAGTGTGTATATCACATGATAAGTGGTGGTTTGGGGGAATGTTTACTTACTGAGTTCAGTCAAGTAGATGCGTAATCAATAGCAAACCGATTATGTGCAATACATCTATATATATATATATCCCATGACCTCCCTTCTTTGTCTCTGTTACTTCAGTATGGGTATATATGTTGTATTTTTATAGCTCAATAAATACATCATGGACTCAAAAAAATATATGATAGTGCAGATTCCGATTTGGGCGAAGAACTACTTTGCTCCCGACCTTTGACCTCGCGCCGAACAATGTGACACATTTGTATGAAGTTCTAAAATCGTATTGCACGGCTCAGAAAACCATATCAGTTGCACGCAAAAATGAATCTCAGAACTGATCTGATGTATGAGATGCAATAAGCAAAAGTTTCTTTCATTATGAAAGCAATGCAGGTCGAAAAAAACGAACATTCAACTTACAAGATAACCAGATGCTAGCGAACCAAAACAAAAACACGAGTACCCTCCCCTTGCATCGTTAGCAGACGACTTTTCAGAATCTGTCGGTAGTGTGTTTTGGTGTGCGCCTTCAGCTATCAAACATCGGCTGTTTCACGTGTTTTGCGAGCAAGTCTACTCTTTTGCCTGGCTCTGCAGTAAGTCCACATATTTTTCCGTAATCCAGTCATATTCCTTCAAAATGCAATCAATCGGCGGTGACAGACGTGTCGGTCGCGTTTTCCTCACTGTGTGACCCATACCAGTTTAAGTTCATCCATGCAAACACACTCGCAAAACAGTTTATCACGTAGATACATTTCAAATAGGGAGCAAATGGTTAAATCTAAACCTACATATTTGTTCCCTAAAATTTGCTTCTCTGTCAATAAGCCTAATTACACACGTTCGAGAAAAACAACGTGGAATCAATTCTGAATCGAGTAAGCCAAATGGGTCCCAAACCCGTTTCGCCCGTTCTGCCGACCTGAAACGCAAAACAAAAGAATTGTGCGCTTCAACTAAATTAATTTCTATTCGACTTCATTACTTTCTTGCAACTTATGAACCTTTACTTAAAGCTTTTAAATGGTCTGAAAGTAGTGTTACGGCGTACTTATCGATGCACTCATTCGTTTTATTTTTTCAGCGACGGTCACTTAGTTTAAGGTTGCAAAAGGGCTAAGTCTCGCTGGCAACAGTTTTACCCTGCACAGATCGCAACAGTGCCGCTAGTAGTCTACACTTTGTGTTTGATGGTAGAATGGGATATACAGATTACAACACTCGTGGTTTTTTATATGGCTTGTATTTCAGTCAAGACCCAGCGGGAATATCAATCGAGAGCCACTCGCCAGAGGCTCGTGTCTCCCGATGATATTCATCCGCTGGGTCTTGACTGAAATACAAGCCATATAAAAAACCACTCGTGTTGTAACCTATACATATACGACTTGTGTCTGTGTCGCGATGCACGGCCAAAGTTCTCGATGGATCTGCTTCAAATTTGGTGGGCATATTCAGGTAGACCCGGGACAGGACACAACCTCGTCGATATTTCAACACGTGCTCTCAGCGCGCAGCGCTGAACCGATTTTGGTTCCACCTCAGCTATTTTGGTTCCACCTCAGCTACCCGGGCCCCCATACCGACACACCAAAGCCAAAGTTCTCGGTGGATCTTTTTCAAATTTGGACACCGTATTCAGCTACACCCCGGACACAATATCATCGATGAGATATTTCAACACGTGCTCTCAGCGCGCAGCGCTGAACCGATTTTGGTTTTTGTGTTCATTTCACCATTATAAGTAACTCTTCCTTATCTTCTCATCTTCTCCAGGTTTTCAGCGTTTACCTCCCTTCCTTCGTATGGTGCACTATAGTATGAGTGGGGCGTCTTCGGATATTCCCGGCGTTCTGTTGCTATTTTTAGAAGGTCACCGCAGTGTCCAGAACGTAAATTGGACCCGTAAATTATCCTCACTGTAAAAGTGCAAAGGTCGAATCAATTTATAGCCACGCGAAAAATACACTGTCATCTATCTCTCTATAGATACGGCTTCTCTGTGTTTGTGTGTGTGTGTGTGTGTGTGTGTGTGTGTGTGTGTCTCTCTATGTGAGCAACACCTGGGGATTGTTCAGTTCTGTTTGTGATGTGGTCTGGCGGCTTTTGTGTATTTGTATGGACAATTACATATGAATCCTAATACTCACAAATTACTCAGGTGAGTCAAAAACAACATTTACCACATGCGTTATGGTTGTCGTACCAATGTACGCGTAGAAGGTAAATTACTGTAAGCTGCCGTAGAAGTAATACAATGTGTAAATAGATTTTTGAAAATGCATTTTGGATAATAAAACGCTGAACCATGGTACATACAAATGATCAAACAAAACCCCTCAATAACGTGGCATTAACAGTAACGAGATTAAAAAATATGCCAACTTCACTGTAGGGAACAAGGCAGTGTTGTAGCTATATTAATGGACGGTGTGGAGCTGCCGTTTAATGGTCTAAAGAAAGAAGCATTGTAATTCCTCGAGGGTGTGTGTGTGTGCGTGTGTGTGTGTGTGTGTGTGTGTGTGTGTGTGTGTGTGTGTGTGTGTGTGTGTCTACCTATACCCGTGTGACTTGGAATAATAGGCCGTGAAAGGTAAATATGCGCCGAAATGGCTGCAATCTACTGGCCGTATAAAATTTCATCTCACACGGCATCACTGCAGAGCGCCTAGAACTGTACCCACGGAATATGCGCGATATAAGCGTCATTGATTGATTGATTGATGTGTGTGTGTGTGTGTGTGTCTGTGTCTGTGTGTGTGTGTGTGTGTGTGTGTGTGTGTGTGTGTGTGTGTGTGTGTGTTGTGTGTGTCATCTGAATTTGGTTCAAAATATGTTTCACCTGACCAGAAGGTGGACAGGTTGTCCGCTTCTCGTTCAATCCTCCCTCAAAGCCGCTTGCAAGTCTACAAAAAGACGGCCATCAATGCACAAACATGGTGACTGCGAAGCCCTTTTTTCTTGGCTGTCAATCT
This sequence comes from Littorina saxatilis, assembly GCF_037325665.1. NCBI lineage: Eukaryota > Metazoa > Mollusca > Gastropoda > Littorinimorpha > Littorinidae > Littorina > Littorina saxatilis. The sequence continues at coordinate 32,494,876 of NC_090252.1, read as the reverse complement.
TTGATTGTTCAACTGTGTGTGTAGGTTGGTATTGCACCCGGTAATATGATCTTTGCAGCTGCCTATCTGCAAGCACACGGCGAAACACAAATATAATTGATATTCAATACACCAACATGGATATGGTAGGATATATAAATGGACTTTTAAACTAACAAGGAATCAGAAAGAGGTCTACACTACCCGTCATAAAAAAGTAGGCAGATACCTATAGCTGTAGATCTTTGTGATGCGGCCAGTTAAAATTAAAACCAAGTATATTGCCAGAAAGGTAATTCATTCCCCTAGCGTATGAAGTAAAGAGTTTGGTTTTTCATGCAAAGCAAACTTGCAGACGCTAAAATACACACAAAATCAAAATAAGCAAGAGTGACCCCGTTTGTGATCGCAAATGGAAGAACAACTCATTTTCCACCCATATACATTTATTTGGTTCAGCTGTTATGCCTAGCAGTGTTGTTTTGTCATTTTGAAGAAGGCTGGTGTCGGCCTCGTCAGAAGCCGTAAAAGGCTTGTTTTGGCATCATGTTTTGTGGGCTATGTGGGTAAAAATCCCATAGTTTTGTAATGGCTCGTTATATTGCTTTTACGTTTGACATGAGTATTGCTAACACAATTGCAAAAGAGTGTGTAAAATATCATTGCGTGTTGATGAGTACGTGTTTTATGACAGGAATTATAGAGAAAGAGAATAATTCGCTCTTTGGGCCAACTGTCAATTGTACCTTTGACCAAGCTATCAGTACAGTAAAAACTAAATATAAAGATGTAACTTGGACTTAACTATCAGTTGTAGGTTAGTACAAACGTTTAGTTGTGCCTTTGGTTAAAGTTAGTTTCAAACCCTGAAACTATCAGATCTTATTTCGAGAAAACTTCAAGTTGTACTTTTGACCAAACTATCATCTGTAGTTTCGACCAAGTTATCAGTTGAATATTGGACCAAACCGTCAGTTGTATATTTAACAAGTAAACTGTAATTACGCTGACGTATTCTTTCATGACTTTTCCCCTCAGAAAATCTGTCTCTCGCTAGAATCATTTCATGTAAACAAATCATGCATAGCATAACGAGGTTTAACAGACATATCCAAAAGAGCAACTTGATTATAGCAGGCATTTAATTGTCATGACAGTGTTTGAACACAAAATGCATGACAGTGTGCATGCTTACACAATTAACTCTTGAATTTGCTTTTTTATTAACTGGAGAAGCTACCGTATCTGTATCCTAATCATACAATAACTCTCAGATGAATTTTGAAACATAATTGCACACTGATTTGCTGTACCACGAACATATAGCACGTATTCTGCAGAAAAAAAAACCCACCTTATTTAGGCAACAAGAGTAGCTTTTCCTGAGTTTGATTGACTCGCTGAGTTTGAATAACTTGTTTAAAACATACTCGTACGTAGTGCATGTGTGCTAATGCTGGTGCTCATGAGGTGAAAGTTAAAAACAGAAAGCGTCCATGTATACTTTGCACTCTCTGTTCTTATGCAGCATTTTCCTGATCATAAATCATCATGATCTTGCAAGATGACGCTGACCAGTCCAACATCATTGATTATAGGTCTTTAGCTTTTGGATAAGTTAACATACAATTAGAATGAGTGTGCATACAATTCAAGATGGATTCGTCCTGTCCAAGTGAAATCGATGGTGCAATTAACAATGCAAGATTTAATCTACCGTAGCTATTGATAGTTTTATCAAATAAAGAAAAAAACATTGAGATCATTGCATGATTCCCTTTTGACGCACAAAAGCAATACCCAACCTTTCATTCAGTCTTTCTGCATGTCTATCACACACATACATCCATTCAACTCGCTACTAAGGGAAGGGGTACTATAGCCTTTGAACCATTATTATCTAGATCGATGCAATACATTGCAATGAGAAGTAAATCGGGAATTCTAACAAAAGCAAACTTTCAAACTAATTGCAAGAGAGAAGATACATAGTGTACCTGCTTTTAGCTTTGAACAGTTGCGCCTTCAGCAAGCATCGCCTTTCCGTCAGATCGTCGAGTCTCCATGAGTAGTGGTGTAGATGTAACCGACCCCGTCTGTACATTATTATTGGATATATTTAACAAAAACACGTAACTAAACTTAGCAAAATAGTTTTTGAGACAAATTTCATACCCTGACAAGTACGGGTATTTCTAACACTCATTTGTCTGTATGCATGCGTAGTCATTTTGTTGTATAATTATATAAGCCCATGAACCTATAACAGATTTTAATACTTTTTCAAGAAGATTGCATACAATCTGAACAAATACATGCAATGATCCGATATTTTATCTTTCATCGACACAAAACCTCACGTTTGTTACCGCTCATGCATTTGATCGACACCTGTATCAATACAAATGACATGAAACAAGAACTGCAACATAAACTTGGCTAACAACTTATTGCAACATATTTCGCACCCACATTAAAGCATTAATGCCCGTGTCATTTTATCCAAACTTTATATGCCAGTAAAGGCCGTTCACCTGACTATCTGGATCACCTTTGTGATTAAAGATTTCTTTTACAGGGATCACGTGACCGAGGCTCAAATAAGGGTACCCTCAAAATCGAGTGAACAAAAACGGAAGGGTCCAATTAAAATCGACAAAAACAACAACAATAGGCCAACATTTGCAACTTTTACATACAACAAAAAAAGCCACATCAATTATCTAATCCGAAACATTGCATAACATCTGAACAAATATTTGCAACGATCCCAAATTCTTGTAGTACAGCTAGTATGTTGGTAAAACAATGTTAAAGTTTCAAAGCAATCCATCATGTCATTGCTGAACTACAGCGCTTTTTGTCACAATGCCCCTTAAAAAATGACAAAAACAGTCCCGTTTTGACCGATCATACGATCGACACCTGCATGAGTAGAAATAGCATAGCACACGAAATACGCAAACTAGCTAAACAAAACAACCTTCTCGGACCCCAGTGAAAACAATCTTTGATAAAAAAAATGTTAAACAAAATAATACGTAAATGAACGTTTTGTTGGGGTACGAAATGTGACGCAATATTTTCTCTAAGTATAGCGTTACATTCATCAATATAAACATCGTTGAGACTAAAATTACATAGGACAAGAGGATTGGCTGCAAGTGTTTTGGTACAGCATCTATCTATACTGGTATTCACCTGAGGCAGTTTTTTTTTTCTTTTCTTCAGCCCATTCTTTTTTTTCTCTATGTGACCGATTCGGTATATTCTTGTCGGAAGAAAGACAAATTCAAGGTCCTCGCAGGCACAATAAACTTTCAAATAATTCTTTTCTAACACCATTACCTTTTCATCGTCAGTGTTGCTCATTGTCGCGGTCATAACGACTTCTGAAGTCTTGCTTTTCTCCAACCTGCAATATTACCACACCATTGTTTACATTTAAATATGATATTGGTGTTTTTGTTTTGTTTTTAATAAAGTTAGCGCTAGAGTGCTCGCATAAAAAGTCTTACTAGTACAGGGCCGAACCAAGTTCGTTTGAGGGGGGGGGGGGGAGGGGGGTTCCAACTGAAGGCAGGGCGGTCCAGGGGCCGCCCAGGCCCCGGTCGGGTGCAGGGGCAACGCCCCGCTGGGGTGTCTGGGGGGGCAAAGCCTCCCAGAAGCCGAGAAAATGTTGCATTTGTGAGGTCATTTTTTGGTCTTTCCTTGCAATTGGGAATCAAAATTACACATTTTCAACAGTAACAAAATACTTCATATATTCATTTACCATAGTGGTTCAGTGGAATAATCCCAAAGAGATAATATGCCTAGTAAATAAGTTTGACAGGACTCTTTACTTTGAATATTACCCTATGATGATGGACTTATAACGGGGAGGGCAGGCCGTTGTCGACTTGATGTTGTTCATAATTTGAAATAGTTTTGAAAGACCAAATAAACTGAGGGAGTTGGGGGAAGAGCTTAAAAAGTCCACTTTTTTTCTCTGAGAGGTACATTGGATGGCCGGGGGGGGGGGGGGGGGGTTCCGGAACCCAGGACCCCCCCCCCCCCCCAGATCCGGCCCTGCTAGTAAGCATATTCCTTATGCAAGTATTTCCAACAAATACAACAGGAATGTGTGAGAGTGTGTGTGTGTGTGTGTGTGTGTCTGTGTGTGTGTGTGTGTGTGTGTGAGAGAGAGAGGGCATGTGTGGGTGTCTGTGTGTACGTGTAAATGTGTGTGTGTGTGTGTGTGTGTGTGTGTGTGTGTGTGTGTGTGTGCGTGTGTGTGTGGGTGGGTGTGTGTGCGTGCGTGTGTGTGTGTGTGTGTGTGTGTGTGTTTGTGTGTGTGTGTGTGTGTGTTTTCGAGCGTTCAGTTAGTTGTAGTCTGACACGAATTAAAGTGGAGAAACGGGACCTCAGTTTCCCATAATCAGAACAAATCCACCTTGACGCAATCAGCAAATGTTTACCTCAGGTGCTATAGTGCTGAATGCGGAAATGCAAGCACGTAATCTGACGAAATAAACAATCAAACTAACAAGCGCACGAGTGTGAGAATAAAGGAATGAATAGCAGATGATATGAGTTATATATAGCGTTCGACGTTTACACGTGTCACTTACCTTTTCTTACGTCGCCACAACAGGCAAACAAGGAGTGCTGCAAGTGCCGCAAGTATGATCACCGCAAGTAGTATAATGATGGTGGCCGATGGCACTCTGACTTGTGTATCGTTTTTCTCTGGAGAAGATATTCAAAATACCTTAATTGTTTCCAGTGTTAACTATATTGTAAAATGACAATAGATTACTCAAGATTTTAAAAACGAGATGACTTGAACATATATACAACGGCCAATTCTTGATTGTGCCTAAATATAGTTCTCCTAGATATTTTCATCACTGATAAATATAAAGTGTCTGGAAATCTACACAGTCGTGCTGGGTAAAAATCTGGACTCTACTAATTGACGTTATTCTTGTTTTGAAAAGTGTGTACAACAAGGCTTTCTTTTGTTACATATACTGTTCAACATCGTCATCGAACACATCCTGACAGATGCCTCTGAAGAACATCCTAGCGCAGTAAGCATTGGAGGACAGGTAATCACAAAGTCTTCAGTTTACCGACGACATCGACAGGTTGGCTGGAAGTAAAAAAAAAAAAAAAGAACTCACCAACCTTTTGAACACCATGGATGCAACATCCACCAGATACGGGAAAGAGATCAGTGCAGACAAAAGTTGATGACGAACAACACAGAGCCAATTAAGGTGAAAATCACAGTCAGCGGACAGGAATTATCTACTGTGTCTACTGTGAAGTAGTTCACATATCTCGGGGCTTCCAGTGAAGAGGGTCCAAACACCCAAATCCTGGCAAGAACTGCGCACAGCAGCAGCAATGATAAAGTTACAGCCAATATTGAATGACAAAAACATAAGTCTTAAATCCAAACTGAAGCTACCCTGTGCGCTGGTGCTTTCCGTCGTTCTATACATATTCGAGTCATTGACCCTCACAGCAGAACTTCAAAAGAAGACTCAAGCTCTGGAAATGAGATGCTTCAGAAAAATCCTTGGCATTTCCTACACAAAGCACATCAACAACGAGGAAGTTACCACCACTCAGCACATGGATGACTCTGAAGACCTGTTAACCACTAGAGCTGGAGTAAGCTGAGATGGTATGTCCGAGTTACAAGAACAGGGGGGCTCTCAAAGACCATCATCCAGGGTACGGTGCGCGGGAAGCGGAGACAGGGAAGACAGACGAAAAGATGGACAGACAACATTGCAGAGTGGAATGGCAAAAGCTTTGTGACAACCCAGAAGATTCCTCACAACCAACAGAGATACAGATATCAGGTACAACGCTCGTCATTGCATTCTCCTCCGACCCTGGCGGTCACGGGATCAGTGACCAGTGAGGGATTGGGAGCTTCTTCTAAAGTATGTCGCTGTGTCATCACGAGCGTGACGCTAAATTGTTGTCCAAACAGCTTCTTTGATTGGTAACACACACGCTTTGAAAAGAAAATATCTCCAGCTCATACACTAAACCTTCCCTCCCGCAGGACATAGATACAATATAAGTCAAAATGTGCACACGCACCGAGCAAGCTATTTTGCGAGGACCGATAGCGTTTCGCGTTTTTTGTTCCCAATCAAGGAGGAAGCTGTCCCCTCAGCCTCTACTGAGGCATTCAGGGCGGCGCTGACTGCCAGCCGCCGATAAACGACGTCGCTGCGCACACCCACCCGTCGCGCCAAAGCCAGCAATCTATACTAGCGACGTAACCCACAGATACAGATACAGATACAGAAGATTAAGCAGTGTTTACCTGCTTGGCCTATTTCAAGCCTTACAAACCGCCCTGGCGTATGTGAGTCAGTGATGGGTCGGACACCGAACGTGTATCTGATGTTTGCATCCAGACCTGGGATCCATACTTGGGGCTGTTCTCTTAGAAAGACACAAACACATACACAGACAGACGCATACACAGAAATAAAGACAGACACACAGACACACACAAAACACAAACATATACACACATCCAAACACACACACATATACAAACACACACAACCAACCATACACACCAAAACACACACACGCACAGACACACACACACACACACATACACACACACACACACACACACACACACACACACACACACACACACACAGTATCACTAGACATATATATATATATAAATAAATCAGAAGATACTTATTTGATCGCACATGATAAATGGATGTGCTCGTACATCTAGATGCTTTTTTTTTGTACCGCAGAGTTAGAGAAAGAGAGAGAGAGAGAGAGAGAGAGAGAGAGAGAGAGAGAGAGAGAGAGAGAGAGAGAGAGAGAGAGAGAGAGAGAGAGAGAGGACCTAGTGTGTGTGTGTGTGTGTGTGTGTGTGTGCGTGCGTCCGTGCGTGCGTGTGTGCGTGCGTGCGCGCTCTTCAAGTTGTACATACTTGTTCAAGCAATGTCCAGACGACAGCTCCTGCGTGTTTAGTTCGGTGTAGCACACCTGGTAGACAAAAGGGAGAGGGCCGCGACTGCAGGTTGTCGGCTCCCAGTTCAGAAACACGCTGCGGTTTTCTTGCTTCACAAACTGGCCAGTTAGATTCCTCACTGCAGGAATGCAGACGGACCGATCCACTGGAATTCTGTCCTGGCCCATGTATACTGTCAGCTCATGCTGTGTGTTCTCATCTGTCAATTAGAGAAAAAAAATAAAAATAAAAAAAACATACTGGTTTGATTTTGAGCAAGCTAATTAAGGCCAGAGGTGGCTAAAAAATTAATGTCTTAGCAAAAACGTGTTTTGGATTCTTAGCTGTTTATGTACTTTGAATACCAGAATATCATTGTGCGATGTATTTTTGTCATCGCCATCTTCTTCCTTGCAATTCATTGGGAATCTTCAGAGAGATTAATTAACATTTGACATCACCCACGTGTGTAGCCGCTCTTTTGTCAAAATTGTTGGGAATTTTTGTTTTGTCGCCAGAAATGACGTAATTTTGCAATAACAAAGATACTTTTCATAAACTACGGAAGAGATAAGTTTAGATAGGTAGAACAGTACAAACACCTGCCTAATATTTGAAATGTATCTTGTGCCTTTGATATCTGCCAAGGAAACAAAATGTGTCCATACATATGGAGAAAACGCTCTTTTTTTTCCTATTTAGACCTGTTTAGTGTGACAAAAAACATGCTTTATTGTTCTTGAAGATGAATGTTTCCCAAACGCTAACTGGTTTACCATAAAAGTCGCAAAACACGTCAATTCCGAACAACAAATCATGCAATTCTCACTTTTTCGGAGAAATAACACTTTTCTGCATGTTTGTTTTTTTAAATCAAGGGCGTTTAGAAAAATAAAAAACTTTCAAAATAAAAATTAATACAAAATACATATTTAATGATCGTAGTTTCTCTTCCCCTTGAATCTTAACAACTTACCTTCTACCTCTTCTAGAAAAGAAAGCAAGATGTTGAAGAGACGTTACCCAGAGCAGACACAATGTAACTGTAATATGGCGGGCTGAGGTCTATTTTCCTCGGAGCTTGGTCCATTTCTTCACGTCGCACAGTGATGGCCTGCATAAGGTTGTCATCTCCAGTTGTGTCGTTCATCATCACCAGTGCAGACGACGAGTTCAACACATCGACCGTCACCCGATCTGCAAACACGAATAATGTGGACCGGTTGTTATTTATAGGCTGTATGCACAGAAACAAATCTCCCTTGCTAAACAGATGAAATGATTGTCTCCCCTCCGCCGATGAATGACACTACCCAGACCTAACATGTTCTCTCAGCAGTGATTAGACGATTTTCGGAATTAACTCCGTCCGGTTTGTATAAGTTGCAATTGTGTTAATGGTTAATTAATTTTTCATTCTATATTTTATAAAGTATTATTTTTTTGATTTCTTTGACTGTTTATCTGTTAAAATAAGTTATCGTTAGACGTGACTGTGATATCCACAACCATCAGACACAATGTCGAGTAAAGTTGAATCATATCAGTCATATCAGATCGAGGGGTGATGATATATATATGTATGTGTTTTTGTGTGCGTGCACAACGATTCCTAGAAAGATATTCGACAGATGTTTATGTACATTTGCACATGCGTTGTCCTAGATAACATCCTTAAACTTTTTTCTTTTTTTTCGAGAAACATATTTCATGACAATCAGCGGCTTTTACAAAATTTGAGGTCGCATGTTTTGATCTATTTTTGTTAAGAAATCGGATTTTTACTAAGAAATGTAAAACATATTCCATTGCATTCCTTATCTTGTCCTCAAACCAAAAATATATTTTGATATCTTATGTTTTCTCTGACAATAATTTATTATACTCATAATTAAATAAAATCAGTTAATGCAACCTGAGTCTTAAGTTGGCAAACCTTTGCCAAGACCGGCTCGGCCCGTCTCGGTTTACGGGTTTTTGATAGTCAGGTTTTAGTACTCTCGACTATGACGGGTCCCAGGTTTTCATTGTCGATATTTCAGTTTAAGATCGAAAGAGTTACTGCGGTTTTTATCATACAGTTTGACGCAACTTGTTTTTCTACGTCCCTTCGATTGATTTGAAATGCGCGAATCGTGCAAACTTGCATTTAAGCCATATCATACTGTGAATGGAGCAATTAAACTTAAATTTCAGAGCCACGATGAATATAGAGCAAAAACATTTTTGGTGTAAACTTTGATAGTTAAGACCAGCTTTTGCTCGGCAACTGTTCAAATATTTGATTGTGACACCTTTATGATATATGGCTCTAAATGTGAACGACAAATACAAGAAATGGCAGCTCTGTCAATAAATGATGTCAGCAATGATGTATGAACTCATTGTGCTACACGTTTTTATCTGTAATACTGTCATACAAGAGGCAACAGCTGCATGGACCTGGGAACAAGTATACACCTGCGATCGTTCAAACTGAAAACATAATATCATATTACAGAAATAAGTATGTGCATTGCTGACTGCCGTCGTGTAGTTTTTGTTTGCATTACACAGCTAAGTATATATATATATATATATATATATATACTATATACATCTACTCATTTCTGCTTACCCAATAGAAAACGGCAGCTTTGCATTGTATGTGTGTTATCCTTTCTCATAGCCTGACACGTGTAGGTTCCTGCATATCCCCTTTTAGCGTCGGGGATGAGTATACGAAGCTCTGCCTCTTCGCCACTCACAGAAAAGTTCAGCAGTTGATAATTCGGGTCTACAACTTGCATTGGATTGTCTTGGTCGATGTCAGTCAAAAAAAGTACTGACAAGTCGCCACCTGGAATTGGAAAGTTATAAACGCAATGAATGTAGCACCAAGCAGCACGCGACCTCAGTCAACACACTCCATTTACATTGGAGTTTGACCTCCCCCCCCCCCCCCCCCCCCCGCCCCCAAAACCCCAGCCTGTGAATGGTACATATATTGAAGCTCCTTTCCCACCCTGCCTGCACCTTCCAAACCACTGCATTGAGCCAGGTACCCAGTTCCAGGGCTTGGTTGCACGACAAAGTTACCACCCTTTTCGTCTTGTTAATAAAGAAACCGATAAGGGAACATTGCTGCGCGCCTTTTGTTTCGGTACATAGTCAATCTATGAAGTATCTGTCCCGCAGACAGCCATCAGCTTCTGAAGATCGGTGCATCGCTCCAATTTGTTTGGACTTATTTTCAACAGTACTCGATCACATGTTACACTCACAGATAAACATATATGACATGACTAACCTGATTCAGGGTGAGCAATTTCGACATCTTTTGCATTGACGATGATTGTTGTATCTGAGACGTTAACGTTATGGAAAGAACATGTCAGCGTGGTTTGTTCGCCTTCCTTCACTGAGGGTATGCTGCAGCCAATGTTTCCACCGGCTGAAATTAGAATCAATCTATTAGTGATGCATTCGTTCATTTTTACTTGGTCGCTGCTCAAATAATATACAATGAACAGCAAGGCTTCTGCTTTGTTTTTAAGAGCTAATCAATCAATCAATGTACAAATAAATCGATAAATAAATAAATGTATTGAAAAAGATAAATAAATAGCAGTGCTGCCTCGATCAGGCCCCGCACGTTAGCTAATTACGTCAAAAGCTTACATAGAATTCTAGTAGTCTCGACAAAAGTGATTATTTGTCTATATTTACGTCAATAGGTTGTATTTGATCACGTTAACACATTGAAAAAACATGCATGCTATTTGGGTCTATTTTGGCATCTAGAATGTGATCACGGGACATGTTACATTCTGGCGGGAGACGGATGCGAACTGACAAACCGCATATAGCCTATACTTTCGTTTGACTGGCAACAGTGAATATATTGTGTAGTCATCTATGCGATAGTTGTGACAATGATTTGACTGATTTGATATATGCGGCAACAAGACAAATCGTTGCTTCAGCGGAGCTCTGAGCAGAGCCGGATGCTCCTCATCATCGACTGATGGAAACATTAGGCCTTCTTGTTACAATGATTATACAGCAGCCGTTTGAGCGGGAGAACTACACCAGTGCTCTAGCAAACAATATATAATGGTCACTGCGAGTCTTATCATTTGATAAAGAACGACAACGCCTTAGCGAATAAGACAAAAAGAATACTAACCAGGTGCAACAGAGCCCTGCATGCGCAGGCAAAAAAGCATCACGGTGAATGTCAGCATGATTATGTCCTAGATACTGGGTCTTGTCGTGCCTCGAGTGATATAGAAAAAAGGCCGCGGAAATGCAAGCTCTTGACTCACACGATTCAAAGATAATAGGGAGGTTTAGAAACTGCGTCCCTATCAGCTACGTCACCTACCAGGACACCAATCTCACATGCGGGTCGCGCTGCGTGTGGTGATAAGGTTCGTGTTCACGTAGCAAACCCTTCCATACGTCAGCGCAACGTATGTCAGATTTTATCAAGTCCAACCATCCGAGGAGGTTGTGAGGATGCTCAATATTTTCTGGAATCTTTCCTTCACGCTTCAGTCCATAGTTCATAATTCTGGTTTGTATACATCGTAGTCGCCGATGTGTCAAGAGCATGACCCCACGAACGACAAGGCGCCGACACCGCGTATCCTTCTGTGGGCCTATTCAGTGTGCTCGCCTCGATTCACTTCGAAAAGCAGACACAGAAAGCAAAATACCGCTCGTTCAAATGTATTTTGTAGTTAAATCTGTTCAGTGGAATGAATTCAATCCCTACGGTAGCAAAAATAATGGAAAAGCTCCCCTAGAATGGATTTTAGTGCAAATGTGTCGGTGTCTCGATAATACGTGAACACTGTGACCTTCAATTTGACAACTTCTGAGCGTTTGATACCACGTTACGTGCATACTACACCATTATCACTGCGGGTATTCCCACTGTAGATCGCTGTGCGTGCTTCTGATACGGGCGTGTTCACGTTTTAAACAGTTTTTGTACGTGAAGGCAACGTATCTCATATTACTTTAAAATCTATTATGAACCATTCAAATAAAGTATGAGACCTCCTTTTACAACATTTTCCTATATCCTGGCGCATAAACCACATTTTTACATTTAGTCAAGTTTTGACTAAATGTTTTAACATAGAGGGGGAATCGAAACGAGGGTGTATGTGTGTGTGCGTGTGTGTGTGTGTGTGTGTGTGTGTGTGTGTGTGTGTGTGTGTGTGTGTGAGTGTGTGTGTGTGTGTGGGTGTGTGTATGTGTGAGAGCCATATTTTTACATTTAATCCAGTTTTGACTAAATGTTTTAACATGGATGGGGAATCGAAACGAGAGTTGTGTTGTATGTTTGTGTGTGTGTGTGGTGTGTGTGTATGTGTGTGTGTGTGTGTGTGTGTGTGTGTGTGTGTTTGTGTGCGTGTGTTTGTGTGTGTGTGTGTGTGTAGAGCGATTCAGACCAAACTACTGGACCGATCTTTATGACATTTGACATGAGAGTTCCTGGGAATGATATCCCCGGACATTTTTTTTCTTTCTTTTTTTCGATAAATACCTTTGATGACGTCATATCCGGCTTTTTGTAAAAGTTGAGGCGGCACTGTCACACCCTCATTTTTCAATTCAATTTGATTGAAATTGTGGCCAAGCAATCTTCGACGAAGGCCGGACTTCGGTATTGCATGTCAGTTTGGTGGCTTCAGAATTAATCAATGACTTTGATCATTAAAAATCTAAAAATTGTAATTATTTTTGTTTTATATTAAAAACGATCTAAATTTACGTTTATCTTATTTTCCATCATTTTCTGATTCCAAAAACATATAAATATGTTATATTTGGATTAAAAACAAGCTCTAAAAATTAAAAATATAAAAATTATTATCAAAATTTAATATTCCAAATCAATTTAAAAGTACTTTCATCTTATTCCTTGTCGGTTCCTGATTCCAAAAACATATAGATATGATATGTTTGGATTAAAAACACGCTCAGAAAGTTAAAACGAAGAGAGGTACAGAAAAGCGTGCTATTCTTCTTAGCGCAACTACTACCCCGCTCTTCTTGTCAATTTCACTGCCTATGCCACGAGCGGTGGACTGACGATGCTACGAGTATACGGTCTTGCTGAAAAAATTGCATTGCGTTCAGTTTCATTCTGTGAGTTCGACAGCTTGACTAAATGTTGTATTTTCGCCTTACGCGACTTGTTTAGTTGTGTGGTGGTTGCTTGACTAAAATTAGATAAATCGGGTGACCCGTTCCAAGGGCTCTGGGATATCACAGCAAACCATGAAGCACGCAAGGACGACCCAAGCTAAATTTAGAAATGTCATCTCGACCAAAATACTCCCAGGAAGCGTATGTTCAAAAAGACTGAAAATTCAGCATAACGGTAACCTTTTCCCAGGAACAGATCAAGTCTGCTTGGTAACCCAATGCACACGTGTATCCTGTGTGTGGTGGGGTGGGGGTGTTGTTTAGTTTTGGTTAGTAAAACTGCCTAGCAAGAATGTTTTGTTTCATAAAGACTTTGTAAACGACCATAAAGTAATGTTCCGTCCAATTCATTTGAATTGAAGGCTAGGTTTGGGTACACACATAAAGGCATGCGCGTACGCACGCACACACGCACACCCACAAACACACAGACAGACACACACACACAGACACACACACACACACATACACACACACACACACACACACACACACACACACACATTCGCACACACATGGCGTCGCCCATTTACACAGACAGACAGACAAGCAGACAGACATACAAACACACACACACATATACCCACATACACACATTCGCACATGATGACAGTCAGAAACACAACGACGCCCACTTACACACCCTTGTAAGCGGGGGATGAAAGCGTGTTGGCCAGTGACCCAGAACGAACACAAACCAATGCTCGAAGTTCGATTGCCCTACTTTTCTTTTCTGATTCCTTAAAAAAAAATTAAAAAAGATTGACTTTACCTGCTGTTCCACGTGCAGCACACAGCGACACCGACACGATGACAGCAGCAGTTTCAACACTGGGTATTGTTGCAGACTTTAGCGCGCTGTCGACGATTTTTCAAAGCACGAATTTTGGAGTTTTGCCCTACTTTGATAGGTGACGTGGTATCTAACGAGCAGTTTTTACAACTTTCCTCTGCGTGACTTATCTCGATTGGGATAGGTGAGGTCGGGGTACGTAACGCAATACCTAAACCTCCCTAATGTTTGAAAAAAGTGAGTCACACAGAGCCCCAATGGGTTGAATAGACAGCGCGGGCTCAAGTGACCCGTATGTGTCATTTAACCTTCACCGGATCTCGTGTTTGACTACACAGTCACGATGGGGCGGGTGTCTGAATACCCATACATTTCACATAGGCTCTTCTGTGTCCATCCTTAATCGGATGAAGCGGGTTTTAGAATACCCATACTCCGGAAAGAAGAGTTGAACAGCTTAGTCCTTACCTAGTCATCGCGGGTAGTAGGATACCCACAGCCCGGTTCGCAGGCCAAGGGACCAAGATTTTGCGCATTCACCGTTTCATTATCTGCAAAAATGGCTGCTGAAAGGTGTTTGGAAGAAGAGGGAGAGGTAAAGAGAGAGAGGGGTAAAAAGAGAGGGGTAAAGAGAGAGGAAGAAGAGGGAGAGGTAAAGAGAGAGGGAGAGAGGGGTAAAAAGAGAGGGGTAAAGAGAGAGGAAGAAGAGGGAGAGGTAAAGAGAGAGAGGGAGAGAGGGGTAAAAAGAGAGGGGTAAAGAGAGAGGAAGAAGAGGGAGAGGTAAAGAGAGAGAGAGGGAGAGAGGGGTAAAAAGAGAGGGGTAAAGAGAGAGGAAGAAGAGGGAGAGGTAAAGAGAGAGAGGGAGAGAGGGGTTAAAAGAGAGGGGTAAAGAGAGAGGAAGAAGAGGGAGAGGTAAAGAGAGAGAGGGAGATAGGGGTAAAAAGAGAGAGGTAAAGAGAGAGGAAGAAGAGGGAGAGGTAAAGAGAGAGAGGGAGAGAGGGGTAAAAAGAGAGGGGTAAAGAGAGAGGGAGAGGTAAAGGGAGAGAGGGGTAAAAAAGAGAGGGGTAAAGAGAGAGGAAGAAGAGGGAGAGGTAAAGAGAGAGAGGGAGAGAGGGGTAAAGAGAGAGGGAGGGAGGGAGAGGGTTAAAGAGAGAGAGAGAAAGAGATTTGCAAATGAACGAGAACAAATATAATAAAGTGTGTATTGGCAGCATTGACTGTAGTGTTTGTGATATATGTTGATGTGTTGTTTCTTTGCCATTCTTGGCATAATAAAGTGAAATGGAATTGAATTGATCCCCAGCCACAACCAAAATTCTTCAGCTGGTTCTTGCAAAGCCAAGAATCCGAAGCGGTGCCTGTTTTGTACTTGGAGATTGGACAGAAAAACGAAGCAAATGTGCGGCGAGTGTGGAGAGTTCATTTGCCCCGATCACACGCACAAACTCTGTCCACAGTGTGTCAAGAAAGTGGCCAGCAGTCAGGTAGAGGAGGCAGGCCGTTTTTGTCCAGCCACTGGAAGCAGTGTCTTGGCAGATGGTCGGCATTCAGACCTGCCCTCAGTGGCAACCTCAAGCCTGTTGATGATCTTCTCTGCTGTCTGACCAAGATTTCTGCTCATCACCACAGATTCCATGCGCTGTTTCATGTGACCAAGCATCAGCTGCTCACCTATGCTTCGAATGAAAGCAGAACGCCCATCTTTCGAAGAATGGCCATGTTGTGGGAACTTGATCCTCCAAATGCACCGAGCAGCAATGGTGGCCAGGTCCAGAATATTGAAGAACATGACCATTGGCCACCTCTGTGTCTTGCGTTTCACAGTGAACGAATGAGCCATCTTGTCCAATGTGTCGACGGCTCCTTTGGTGGAATTGTAGAAGAGTACAATTTCCGGTTTCTTCTTTGGGTTTTCCCCTTGAGGAGGTACAACCCCACTGTTGTGCATGGAGCTCAGCATGCAAAATGACGCTTTTTTTTCTTTCTCTGGTAACGAACGACAGTAGCATCTGCAGTGAAGGAAAACTCACTGTCGTTCAAGGCAAGGTGCTTCTTTGTTTTGAGCGAGTCAGGCAAGAAGCGCTTGTTTGCCCGCACTGTACCGACGAGAGTCATGCCATTCTTCAAGAGTGTCTCAGATAGCGTGAGATCAGTGAAGAAATTGTCACAAGTGACATTCCTTCCACTCTTGAAGAATGGGGTGGCCAGCTCAACGGCAATGTTTCGGCCAAGATTAACCTGCCTCTCTTGACCAGCTGGTCGACCCAGATATGGGACACCGTACAGAGGGAAGTTTTGCTCTGCATCAGCGATCCAGAACACTTTCATCCCATACCTGTCTGGTTTTGATGGGAGGTATTGGAGAAAAGAACACCTGCCTCGGAATGGAACAAGTTGTTCATCGACAGTCAGCAGAGGACCTGGGATGTAATGGCTCTTGAGTGATTTCTGGAACTTATCCCAGACATCCCTGAATGGAGCAAAGACATCCCTCTCTCTCCTGGCATTTCTTGTTGACTTGTCATCAAACCGCATGTGGGTCATGAGGGTTTGGAACCTTCTCCGACCCATACATGCCCGAATAATGGGGTGGCCATAGCTAGAGTCCCATATCTCCTCGGTAGAAAGCATGTTGTGCTTCTTGGTGCCCAAGAAAAGCAACATGCCAATGACAGCTTCAATCTCCTCGTCATTAGTCGGAACCCATGCATCCTTTTTTACCCTCCTACTCTCAATGTTGGTGCACTTGACTACATCAGATATAATCTTGTCTGAAACAAACAAGTTGAAAGCGTGTGAGGATGTTGTCACATTCTGACATCCTTGGAGTTGCGTTGGTGGCTTTCGAAATACATTTTTGGCTGGCGTTTTGCCGACTTTTGGTTTTGGCACACTTTGCCACAGAGTGCCATCCTTTGCAGTCTGGGAAGAAGGCTCATCCTCCTCTGGTTCATCCTCAGACTGCTCAGGGGAAGAGTCATCAAGTGGTGGCAGAGGGCCCTCCTCGTCAGTAGTTTCATCCTCGCCACTGGGAGGGTCACCTGCAAGGTCATCAGAGGGCAGTTACGGGAGGCCACTAACATCAACGTTAGTGAGAGGACCATCGGCAACCGCCTGCATGACGCCCGGCTGCGGAGTCGTCGTCCTGCTGTGCGTCCCCTGCTGACACAGGCTCATCGCCGGGCTCGTCTGGCCTGGAGTCGCCGCCACTTGAGATGGACGCGCCGGGACTGGGCTCAGGTCCTATTCAGTGACGAGTCCAGGTTCAACCTGTACCATTCTGACGGCCGGCGCAAGGTCTGGAGGCGTGAGGGCGAGCGTTATGAAGACGACACAGTGCATGAGAGGGTGGCCTTCGGCGGGGGCTCTGTCAAGGTTTGGGGGGGGGGCTTCAGCCTTCATCAACGCACCCCCCTGTACCATGTGGTCGGGAATCTCACTGGTCAACGCTACAGGGATGAAATTCTCGCCCCTATTGTCTTGCAGCAGATTGGCCCAAACGCCGTGTTTCAGGATGACAATGCTACTCCTCACAGGGCCAGGCTTGTCAACGACTACATCCAGCAAACCGGGGTCGTCAGGATGGATTTCCGTGCCTGTTCGCCAGACATGAACCCCATAGAGCATGTATGGGACGAACTGGACAGGCAGGTGAGGGCCAACCACCAGCCTCCCAGAAACCTGCAGCAGCTGCTGCAGGTTTCCCAAAACAGGAGTGGCAGGCCATTCCACAGGCCTTTTTCACGAAGCTTATGAACTCTATGCGGTCAAGGTGTGGTGAACTTGAGCGCAAACGTGGCGGACACACCCATTGTTGACCTCATGAAAGACTTATGTTTATTTGTGACCCCTCTGCTATTTGTGGACATGAATAACCGAATCAGCTCGATGAAATAAACCCAAATTTTGCAGTTGCGTTGCACATTGACTGAAGTAAACGTGTTCCAAATTTCCGTACGATATGTTCATTCGTTCTTTTGCTGTGATTGCGTGTGTGAACCGTCCTTAACTTTTTTCCGCTAGTATATATATATATATATATATATATATATATATATATTATATATATATATATATATATATATATATATATATATATATATATATATATATATATATATATATATATATATATATATATAGAGAGAGAGAGAGAGAGAGAGAGAGAGAGAGAGAGAGAGAGAGAGAGAGAGAGAGAGAGAGAGAGAGAGAGAGAGTGAGGGGGGGATTGAAGAGGGGTTATCACCAGGTCGACACCGGTCGGCTTTTCGTGCATCGCCAAAAAAAAAACCAAAAAAAAAAAGAAACAGAATGTGTTCATCGGCAACTAGAAATAGAATGCTTTGCAGACATAATAAAACTGCATAAAGTACAAATGAAATAGTTTATCTGACCTTATAGTATGCCAGATGTGTGGCAAACAGAAGTATCTTTGTAAACGAAAGGCGCACTGTGTGCGTCGACAGGAGCAATCGCGTGTGTAACAAAGAATGCGGTGACTGCCAGAGATGCTTCCTGTAGGCCCCTATCTAAGCCTTCTCGCTTCCTGGATGTTGTACAACTCACGCGCAGCATCGAATAAGGAGAAACGCAGTTACCCCTCTTTGGCAAGTATGGGTGCTGCAAAACCCGCGCACACCATAATAGGGGTGGTTGTGTTCACTGCTCTTTACAAAGTATGGGTACTGTGCTACCCACATCATCTGATCCGTTATAGTAAAGTTATGTAACTTATTAAAAAAAATCATTTTCATGAAAACACACAAAAATAAACTGGGTTAGGGCAAAGTAGGTTTATGACAAATACATAAAATTTGGTTAGAATCTGCTTAATGGTTCCAGAGATATTAAGGTTTTAATGTGTCTCTGGGTAGTAGAATACCCAGGAAGCACGGCGAAGGTTAAGGGGGGACAGGGTAGGCAAGCACTTGATTTTTTCTTTTTGAAACAGCTTGCTGCTTGTTTGATTTTTGCAAGCAGAATAACCTAATTAGGGGAAACCATTTTAAATTTTGAGTGAAAAGCAATTTTGGGGGGGTTTATTCACCAAAATGTGAGAAAAACGTTATAAAATGTGCTTTTTTTAAAATGTTGCAGTTTGTTAACCAGTGCATGTTTTGATCCAATTTTTCTTCTTTGCAGCAATATGTGTGTGTTTAATAATTCTGTGTATCGAAAAGCATTTCTAAGCAATATATTATTTTAATTTAGCATTTTCAGTTACCGGTTCAGTTCTGATAAGAAAAATACATGAGATCCTAACTGTCAGACTCATAAAAACCCAACCAATGCACTGAACTCTTATTCCATACACAGAACTGATGCTGTACAACTCATAAACAACATATACAAAAACTGAACAAATCCATCAAGCCTTTCAAAAGTTGCAACATTTTAATTGTAGCGTTGTGTCTGAAAATTACATTCAGAGAAAACAGCATTTTAAAGATTTAAACCAGTACATAAAAAAACAAGTAGCACAGTGCACCCTGAATTCATATGTTTTTTATCAGAATGACCACTTTACTATGTAGGGAAAAGGATTTGACAATCAAATTATCAGGATTTTTTGTATATACATCATATGAAAACAGCCATCTTTGTTTGTACCGATATGAAAACATGAATCAGAACCAAACTGTCAGACTCATAAAAACCAAACCAATGCACTTAACTCTTATTCCATACACAAAACTGACGCTTTACAAATCATAAACAACATAAACAACAAGAAGGGCAAAGCCCATACGACTCACATGCTTGACCTTGACCTTTACATGACCTTGACCTTCAGGGTCAAGGTCAAATAACTAAACCTAGCAATGACATCATACACTAAGAACTGCTTTACACATTTTTCCTACCAAAATACATGTGACCCAAGGTCAAGGTCATCCAAGGTCATGCAACACAAAGCTGTTAATTCAAGACATAGGAAGTACAATGGTGCTTATTGGCTCTTTCTACCATGCGATATGGTCACTTTTAGTGGTTCACTACCTTATTTTGGTCACATTTCATAAGGGTCAAAGTGACCTTGACCTTGATCATATGTGACCAAATGTGTCTCATGATGAAAGCATAACATGTGCCCCACATAATTTTTAAGTTTGAAACAGTTATCTTCCATAGTTCAGGGTCAAGGTCACTTCAAAATATGTATACAATCCAACTTTGAAGAGCTCCTGTGACCTTGACCTTGAAGCAAGGTAAACCAAACTGGTATCAAAAGATGGGGCTTACTTTGCCCTATATATCATATATAGGTGAGGTATTCAATCTCAAAAACTTCAGAGAAAATGGGAAAAATGGGAAAAATAGCTGTTTTTTAGACAACATTTATGGCCCCTGCAACCTTCACCTTGAAGCAAGGTCAAGATGCTATGTATGTTTTTTGGGGCCTTGTCATCATACACCATCTTGCCAAATTTGGTACTGATAGACTGAATAGTGTCCAAGAAATATCCAACGTTAAAGTTTTCCGGACGGACGGACGGACGGACGTCCGGACGGACGGACGGACGGACGGACGACTCGGGTGAGTACATAGACTCACTTTTGCTTCGCATGTGAGTCAAAAATGAAACAAATCCATCAAGCCATTCAAAAGTTGCAACATTTTAATTACAGATGTTTGTCTGAAAATTACATTCAGAGAAAACAGCATTTGAAAGATTCCAACCAGTACCTCAAACTAGTAGCACAGTGCAGCCTGAATTGATATGTTTTTATAAGAATAACCACTTTACTATGATGGGGAAATGATTTGACGATCAAATTATCCAGACTTTTTTTAAAAAAATCATTTGAAAACTCATCTATGTTAGTGCAGATATGAATCAAAACGAAACTGTCGGACTCATAAAAACACAAGGAATCTACTGTATTCTTATTCCATGCACAGAAATGGTGCTTCACAAATTATCATAAACAACATATACAAAATTGGAACAAATCCATCTAGCCATTCAAAAGTTACAACATTTTAATTACCACATTTTGTCTCAAATTACATGTAGAGAAAACAGCATGTAAAAGAGTCTCACTAGTACCCCGGTAAACTAGTACCACAGTAGAGCTTGAATTAATGGGGTGTTTTTTTTTAACCAGAATAACACTTTAACTATGAAGGGGAAATGATTTGATAATCAAATTATCAGATTTTTTTGATTTAAACAAAAATCATATGAAAACATTAAAAAAGTCAATTATCTGTGTTTGTGCTGATATGAAAATATTGATCAGAACCAAACTGTCAGACTCATAAAAACCCAACGGATGCACTGATTTCTTATTCCATTGCATAGAAATGATGCTTCACAAATCATCAACAACATTACATAATTATATATACACAAATGGAACAAAGCTATCAAGCCATTCAAAAGTTGCAACATTTTAATTACAGTATTTCTGTGCTCAATCCTAACACTGCAGCAAATTTCTGTAAAGATGAATGTCTCTTTCCATGTACCAACATGGTCATACGCGGATTATTTTAAATGCAACTTTTCCACCCGAAGCGTTGCAAACACCGGGAGAAGAGTAAACAACTGCAGACTTGAATGGACACTCATATGCACTCCAGATGCAGGGCCTGTGCAAATCCTTGGGCTGATGCATCACCTTCTTTCATAATCAGACTGCTATCAGACAAGCATTCAGTACAGGATATAGACCTTTCAGCAATAGATTGAGCTGATCAATGTTGACAAAAGCCCAACACATGTCAGCGGAGTGACGTTGCACAGTACCAGTATCCATATCTGCTTGTGATGGGTCAGAAGATGGCAAAGTATCTGTATCTTCTTATGGTTGGTCAGAAGATGGCAAAGCTGATGTTTCTGCTGTGGAAGAGGGTAGTTCCGGTTTAGCAAACTTTTCCATCAGGTCAATCTTTCTCCTCGCTGCCACCACAGGAGGACTGGCTCTCCCCTTGCTCCAACCTAATAAATACACAAACACTAATTTAATATTTGATACAACTGTCCATGGTTTTTGTTTGTAATAAGCTGCAAATTTTAAGACTCAATATAAACGTCAACAAGTGCTTGTACTTTATTTTGCAAATGACCATGTTACATGGGGTGTACCTCAACTTTTTGGCTAGGCCGGTAAATCAGAAATCCCAATCAGCCCCCAACCACTAAAGCAGGCGGGTTTTCTTACAACCACCTCAGCGGCTCGTACCCACATATGTCGGTTGACGAACACACACACACACACACACACACACACACATACACACACACACACGCACACACACACACACAAAAGACATTCATTAATTTAACAGTGACTCATACTCATTACATGTGGATTTGCACTACTTATTAATACCCAAACACACACAACTTAATGACAAAAAAGTGTATGTTTTAATATATATAATGATAAATAATTGGAAATAAAAGCAGCCACGAAAAAGCAAAAGAAATCAAAGTATTCTCACCCTGTCACACACTAAACCTCACAGAAGGTTATCCCTTATATACATACCGGCCCCTATCACAAAATGTACATGTCAAGTTTACTATGGGATTTGAGTAACCACACAATCACATACACACAGGAACTAATACTGAAACTAGCTGAATTATTTTCTTTCTTTCTTTCTTTCTTTTCATATTTTTCTTTTAAAATTAATTTATTTCATCACACTTGCTATGTATTTGCTTGTTTCTTGTCTGTTGTCTGTTTTGTGTGTGTGTGTGTGTGTGTGTGTGTGTGTGTGTGTGTGTGTGTGTGTGTGTGTGTGTGTGTGTGTGTTCTGTGTGTGTATACATTTTCAGATTTCCTAAACCTAGCACTGTTTGCAGGTGATCTTTATGCTTTTGATTCATGAGTTGCATCCCCAGTCCGTTAGTTTAACTCTTTTTTTTCTTTGGTGAAGTAAATTGGATCTATTTTTTTATTCCTTAGTTAATGGAAAAGATTTGACAACAATATTGCTGTCAATGATAGGTTGGTCAGCCATGCTGGTGTAAACCAATCCTTTAGAATTAGAGAACGCTCTCTAGTAGGGTACTTATTTTCCTACGGTCAATGACCAGAAACAGAAACTGTGTCAGTCGTACATCGCTCAGATGCTGCTTCTCAGTTTGACCCCAGACAAAGAATAATGATGACATGTTACACCATAGTAAGCTCTCAAGGACTGGCCAGCGAAGAACAATAAAATAGGGGTTGTGAAGACGATATCACAGAGATGATCGAGGGAGGGAGGGGGGGGGGGGTGCGGCGGCGGCATGGTCAGTAAATTGGATCAAGAAACCCGCAAAATACTTCAGACACAAACTGTTTATCATTTACCTGCAAACCCTAACACATTCTTACAACAACAACAACATAACAATGTGCAATAAATCACGTTGTCAAACAAACAAGATCGAAAAGAGAAAGAAGCAAAACCCACCTCGTCGAGTCAAGAATCTTAGAATGTCGTCTGCTTCAATACGATCATGTTGGTTCATTTCGGAGTATTGTTACTTCCTTCTACTGTTCGCTGCTGCTGGTTAATCTTTCTCTGATATTTCTTGCCACTATGCCGAACATTTCCAATGTTAGGGTTGTTCTTCGCAGCTCAAAACTTTGAAAAATGCTGCTGAATCGGTGAAAAAGTCATGGATTTGTTGACACCGGGGGACTGATAAGTTGTCTACTGCGCTTGCGCCAAATGCCTTTGACCTACATATATTTGCATATATTAATTCCGGGGTTTCGGTTGGAACGGATTCTCTCTCTTTGTGCCTATGTCAACGGAAATTCCCCAACGGTGATGACGTCATCTTGAAGAACGGAAATTTCCACACAGTTTGAACAGCGAAGGGTCATGTCATGTGCGCACATTTACCAGCACGGAGTATCCAAAGTAGACCATTTTTTCGATATTTTTGATAAAACACAGACAAAAACAACAAAACATCGGTTTGAAAATGGTTTTATTTACATGAATACATGTCTAAAATGACAAAAGCAGATTATTGAATGCATTCCAGGATGTTCAAAGGTGTGAAAAATGCAACAACCCCAAAAAGGTGTATGAGACCAAAAATAACTCATTTTGCCTACCCGGTCTGCCCTTTAAGGAGGCACTGCTACCTAAAGGTACGCGTCATTTTTACGTCAACTCTTTACTACGTGAATGTCGATCAATTCATGTCAAATTTGGACAACAACATCAGAAAATATCACACTTTCCAAAAATTGAATTTGTAAAACTTCACTGTGGATTGAATTTAAGAAGAGAAAAAAAGTGTATATAAAGTAAGAACAAATAATGTCAAAAAACAACTTCCTACTGTTTTACCAACTTTGTAAGTTCAAGTTGATATTTGGCCATTAAGATGTTAAAGCTATAGGTTACTCCTATAGTGTGCTTTACCAAATACTTCCTACCTTACACAGTGCCACTGATTACAAGCGGCTAATTTCTGACGCACCAAATATTTGGTATTTTTTGCCACATTTTTACCTGCGTGAATCCCCAACATCTCCAAACCAGTGATTGACAGCTAAGTGTTGACATACACACCATAGGTAATGATAACACAAATCTGTGTTTAAAATTTGGTAAAGATTGGTTGAAAAAACAGACGCACGTCGCGATTTTGGCAAATAACGCAAAATGGCGGCCTCAAAAGTCATTGTTGGCGTACGCCTCACTCATTGTAATCGCTTATTGACAGCAAACGGCTGATCGCAGGCTAACAAGACATACTGAATGTATAAGACAAAGAGTTCAGCATTCTAAATTTCATCATCATGCACATTGGGTAACCAAAAACATCTATTTTTGGCATAGCATGCAGACCATACAAAATGGCGGCCCTAAAGGTCATGTTGGCATACCCCTCAATCATTTTAAATGCTTATTGCAAGTAAACGGCTTATCCCAGGCTATCAATTCAAACTGCATTTGAAAGATAAATGATTCATCATTCTAAATGTCACTATCAGATTGGGTAACCCAACAATTGATATTTGGTCAAAATCTAGCAAGCATGTGTTCCGTCAGGTTAGTATTGCTGTTTTTGTGAACAGATACCATCGTTCTATAAACCTCCTGTGGGTCGGAATGGGGCTTTAACATATCTTTGAGATTTGGTGTCTGGCTTTTTAAAATAGGTTTAATTGCGTCCAGTGACATCTTTGGTTGCATGGTGGGCAGGGGAATCTGGTTAGCAGCGGATTATGGAAAAGGGGAAAAAAGAAATAATGCTATTTGCAGAGACATCTACGCCTGCAACGACCTTTTTTCTGCCAGTTGCATTGACAGTAGGATTAAAGACTCTCTCCGAATTAAACCCATGCGATGTATTCTCATGACAAATACATATAGTATGCACAAATGAATGACGAAACGTCACGTTAGCCCAGTGACTGCTGGGGAAGAGGCATAACTCCTTCACAATTCTTGTGTTTTATATTTGAAAACAGTGTTTATCGATTCAGAAAGGGACACTGACATTGGAGAGATTATACAGTATTATATACGGTGGGACAAAGCTTCAGACCATATGGCAGGCAAAATATATCACAACTGTCGGCTAAGCTGGACGTTCTTTATATTGAACTTTTTTCTTATTCTTTTCCTTTCTCTCCTGGGGGGGGGGGGGGGGGGATATTTTTTTTTAATTGTGTAAGTGATTAAACCGGAGAATGTGTGCGATACATATTTAAATTTAAATCTTCCCAAACATAATTATTTTTCTTGATTAGTCCTATTCATCCAGCTAAAAAATGTGCATAATAGCAACACTCGCAGAATAGTGAACAAAGTAACACAACACGTGTCCACTTCAAATTATGTATTTCAAGACAACGGAGAAGACTGTAATAGGCCGACAGTTCTCTCTTCACCTTTCAACATAGCCCAAATATTAAACAGCAGTGATTGAAGACACCACCATAAGCCATAGTCTTGTTGTTGTTTCATATTTAAGAATGTTTGTACATTTCTTGAATATGTAAACAAAAATAAAACATTGTTTGAACCAAACAGCAGTTGTTTTGGTCAGAAACATATGTGTATGTACAAATCTGCCTTTGTTCCTCTGGATTTAACCAATATTTTGGTTTGGCGTCACTGTTACTTGACCACACCTAATTCCTCAAAAATTGCGTTGTTGACGACATGTTTCACTTTGAACCATCAAAACGGTGAATGAAACTGAACGATAATTCACATTGTTTACAGTAGTTAACCATTGCTTAGATGAAATCTAAACTTGGCCAAAAAGTATTGTAACAAATTTCAAACCCAAATTAAGGCATTAATTGCTGTGTCATTTCAGCCAGAGAAGGCTGTTCACTTAACCTTCAGGATCACCTTTTGAATTAACTATTTATTTTACAGGGATCACGTGACCGCCGTTCAAGGG
Organism: Littorina saxatilis; assembly: GCF_037325665.1. NCBI lineage: Eukaryota > Metazoa > Mollusca > Gastropoda > Littorinimorpha > Littorinidae > Littorina > Littorina saxatilis. The sequence continues at coordinate 32,468,520 of NC_090252.1, read as the reverse complement.
TACCCTCAAAATCGACAAGACAAAAACGGAAGAGCCGAATGAAAAATGGAAACAAATTCATAATAGGCAAAACTTTGCACTTTTGACATACGAGAAGAAATTCAAACCAATTATCTACCCTAAACAGATTGTTTTGTTTTGCTACCTTGCGTATTTCGCGTGCTATACTATTCCTACTGATGCAGGTGTCGATCGCAAAGTTTTAATGAAATGACACGGGGATTAATGCTTTAAATTGGGTTTGACATTTGTTGCAATAATTTTTTGGCCAAGTTTATTTCATTTACTGAAAGCACACGCAATAAATCAAGCAAAACAGTCAAAGTCCATGTAAGCTTAATATCTGTTGAGCGGATTCCAAAACTATGTCTGATGTAAAGTGCCGTTGTGGATGTTGGCTTGTTGAAATATAACCCGGCAACTGTTAATAGAGTAGTTCAACTACATTGTATTAACGTAAACACGTTTTGATGTTAGTGGAGGGATGGTGTTATACGTTTAAACTCAAGCGAGTACAGCTGTCTATACCAACACACATACAATTAAGTATTGTTTCCCTCTTCCTCTCTCCGAATGTCGAACACACTATAAGCACTTATACTGATCTGACTTTACATCTTCCCTATTGGCAAACTTTGAGCTATCATTATTAAATTGCCTTTGTAGTAAGCACATGCGTTCATATTTAGGGGAAGAGATTAGTTAAGAGCACGCGTTGTGTCCTTCATGTACCGTCAGTAGCATTGCTTTACAGTACACTATACTGACTAGGCGACATTTAGAGCTGCTTTCAGTGTTGTGACGCAAAACGCTTTTTTTGCATTGAGTATATTCTGAATACTTTAACTAGATTCAAACGTCAGTGATACGACTATCTCATCGGGTGCGTTGTTGTGCAAGCACATACCTAGGTTTCGATGTATACAACTGATGAACTGATTGCTTCTCCCCACGAATACTTACCGAGATGCATAACACGATGCAATTGTTTGTGTGCGTTTGTGTGTTATGCTTACAGAAGATGTATGCTGATTTTTCTACTACTGATTCTTCACAGACATGTAAGTCGGATTTACCTCTCTCTCTCTCTCTCTCTCTCTCTCTCTCTCTCTCTCTCTCTCTCTCTCTCTCTCTCTCTCTCTCTCTCTCTATCTCTCTCTCTCTCTCTCTCTCTCTCTCTCTCTCTCTCTCTCTCTCTCTCTCTCTCTCTCTCTCTCTCTCTCTCTCTCTCTCTCTCTCTTTTGGGAAAACATTTTTACTTCCAAACAGATTGCCATGTTAACTCGATATTCTATTATAATAATTATTTCATCCCAAGGGATGCATGCTTCAGAGGTAATTTGTGTTTTCCACTTGCAGGTTACGCTGAGCTGAGGAATATTTCTAGCCCGACGGTTGCAGAAAATTCACCAGGTGTTATCACTTTTGACCTGTTCAGTAACTGCACTGTTGAAACTCAGGGCATTCTGCACTTAGACAAAAATCAAGAGCAGCATTGTTATGTTTTGATCCCCGACCGCCGCACGAGTAACACTAACAGTCTCTGTTCTTGTCGAAACTACACCGAGAAAGGTTACAGCCTCCTTAATTGCGAGTTCAGCACGAATGAACTGAACAGGTCTGATGCTAGCGTTAAATGGAAACTTTGGGGTGGATTCGCTCTAAGTGGCATGCCATACGAGGAATTCAACATCAGCGTAACGTGTGAGTTCAAACAATAAGTACAAAGTGCATTCACACACACACACACACACACACACACACACACACACACACACACACACACACACACATACACACACACGCGCGCCGCACGCACAAACACCCACACAGACACAGACACGCACACGATATGATCGCCGAAGATTGACAAAATTAACATGTTTGCCACGATTTTCACAAGTTTTCATTCACATCGTGTTGGGTTACCAAATGTCACAGGGTAGCAATTGCTAGTTGAACATTTCTAGTGGTCATTGTTTGAAATGTTAAGTAGCAAGTTGAGTGTCCAAGCCAAAGCATGTTTCTTTGATAGCGTTTTCGAGATATTTTTCTTCCGATGACAAATATACTTACTGGGGCTTTCATTGTCAGTTTTCAAATGAACTGTGCCATCGTTGTATGCACAAAATAAATCTTAAACATTTCGAAAGATTAGAGATATGACAAACAAGTACCATCAAACATGACACGTTTGTGCATGCTCAGATTTAAAACTCTACTATGCATTTGATGATTAAAACTAATGTTCGGTTCATTTTGGAATTACACGCCGTGGTACATGTATCAACATTATTTGGAGACCTTTGACTCAAGAAGTTTTAAAAAGTGTAAATAGGTATTCCTCCCCTCAAAGACAACAAACGTCATAATTATTGATGGCATCATCTTTACAGATCCACCAACAATAGAGACGCTCACAGCAGGAGAAGAGACTGCACACAATGTAGTCATCGTGGACCCGAGCGAAGAAAGTTTGAACTTAACATGCAGCTTTACCAACGGAAACCCTCCCAGATCCATCCGCTTACTGGGCCCTGGAAACACGACGTTAGATGAGAGCAAGAAGGAAGGCAGCAGCGAGCTGAGAACACGTTTAGCGCCGCCATTTCATTGTAATCGTTCTGGAGAGTACCGATGTCAGGCGGAAGGAACGGATCAAGGGGAAAGCATTGACTTGCTTGTAAAATGTAAGTACATCAGTATTGCGCCCTAAGCTACTTTTGTGTTGAGTGTAACATGTCTTGTAAAACTACAACTTATCACAAACATGTAAGGTTATAGCAATTGATTCTACCACACGAAATAGAACTCTGCTCAAGTCAAATGTCAAACCGAATTAACTAGCAGTCTTCACAGAACTTTCCGATTACAATCGTTGTAAATGAATTATGGATATTGTACACAGAAAACTATGATTTCTTTTGCTTTGGTTTTTCCACAATTTACATACAGACATAAACTCTTCGGACAAGTTTTGACTCGAAAAATGAAAAAGTTCAAAATCAAAGTTGATTCAGGCAGACCTCTTCCATGGCAGAAGTCCATTCTCTTTATGCACAAACGAAAAGAAAGGCGCGAGGTTCATTATGACATCGGAGTTGTATGTTTTTCAACACAACTACATAATGCATCTCCCGAAATATTCCCGTGGAAAAGACGGCACATGCTGAATTTGTTTTTTCACCATATCCAAAACCTGACCTTTACAGTTGCAGGAATCATGAAGTGACGCTAAGCTCTGCGCGAGTCGCTGACCAGTGGTTCGGTTCCAGTGACACGCTCCGAGCCAATCAGAGAAAGGCAGATACAATCCCCCAA
>NC_090252.1:32407699-32457699 GCF_037325665.1 Littorina saxatilis | reverse complement strand
CTCTCTCTCTCTCTCTCTCTCGTTTTACCGCTTTCTCAAAAATGAAGCCTGCTGAAGCTTGTTCGGTACATGTACAGTAATTTCAAGTTCGTTCTGGCTACAGCAGTGAAGCATTACACCAACCCTGTGTGTGTGCGTGTGTATGTGTGTGTGTGTGTGTGTGTGTGTGTGTGTGTGTGTGTGTGTGTATGTATGCGTGTGCATATTATCGCGCGAACAAGTTTGAAAGGCTACATTCTAAGAATGAAAAGACGTGTTACAGCATATGACCCTCCTTGGCATAAAGAGACACGTGCTGACTAGATTCAGTAATATTACCTGCTATTCAGAATTTGAAGTGGGGCAGTGTTTCCTTCCACACGAGATTACGCTGATTGTCTAACGAAGCCGTTTTGCGAGTTTGACTTCGATCGTGTCATGCTCCAGAAGCGTGCACACGCTTGCTTTAGTAGTGGCAAAGAAATAAAGCGTGAGACATTATACGATGTTTGACGGGTTGTTGACAGACCAGCTTTTTTTTCGGTCCGAGGGGGAGCATAATCGTCTTTTGTTTCATATTTATTGACCAAGGCCGAAGGCCACGGTCATTAAATATGAAACAAAAGTCGATATGCCCCCCGAGGACCGGGAAAAAAACCCACTGATCTGACAACAAACCAACAAACATCGTTTTTGTCATCATTTTGGTAGTGAGAAAATAAGAGCAAAATCAACACAGGGAGCCATGCTTTGAAACACGAGTTCCATTTCGATCATACATGTTTTGGGGCCCAAACACGTTGTTGCAATCAAAGCTGGCGTGTGAAAGCAACTTTCTCTGTGTTTTGAGTTCATAAAATGTTGAGATAAGATGTCAGGTTTGAGGATGCACGGTTCTGTAGGTTCCTCTCAGTATTCCATCCCCTCGTTTTTCAGTTGTAAATATTAAACTTAGTGATCGAATGTGGAAGCTACGTTGGGTCAAAGGTCACAGACGATTTGCATCGTGCAGCAAGGCACGTTGGGTCAAGGGTCACAGAGGATTTGCGTCGTGCAGCGAAGGAAAGAATCGCGATCTTGTTTCCGACTTATTGTCTCTTTGTCAGTTTTCATTAGACCTGTCATTCTGCTTGCTCGGCTTTGTTAGATGTTTGCATTTCTTGTTGCTATGATCTTTGCTTTTATTGTTATTTCTTATTTGCGCTTCGTTTAGCGATACAACGTCTTGCGCACGGGTCAAAATGTGTGTGTCGGGAGGGGTCAATTGGTTTGACGTTCGTGTTTCTCCGAACGTCTGTGTATCGAAACACAGATACACGCAGTCCTTGACTTTGTAAGAAGAGAAAACATATCGCTAGGTTTCATCTGTTTGTGATGAATGTATGACCTTTCACGAAGTAGTTTTGTATTTTGTTTACTTTTGCCAGTTTGCCAGTTCGTTTTTGGAACTTTGCAAAGCAGTGTCGTCTGTCTAGGTCTGGGGAAACGCCGATGAAAAGAGCCGAAGAATCCCAGAGCGTTTCTATTGGGTTTGCTTTTGATTATTCATGTATAACCAGCTTCCTGCAACTATGGGAACCAGAGATTTATTGCATGGGGAACATGACATTTATTTCCCAGTTGGCTGTGAATGAAAACTCGTGAAAATGATGACAATATAAGATGTTTGGTGGTTGATGACAGACCAGCTTTTTTGTTGGTCCAAGGGGACCATATCGTCTTTTGTTTCATCTTTATCGACCAAGGCCGAAGGCCGCGGTTGATACATATTATGAGACAAAAGGCGATATGCTCCCCGAGGACCAACAACAAAATGCTGGTCTGACAACAAGCCACCAAACATCGTTTTTGTCATCATTTTGGTTGTGCAACAAAATGCACAATAACCCACAGGGAGACGAATTTTTAGAATCCAACTCCGGGCCACAAAGCATCGTCACAGTAGCACCAGATAACACGTCAAACTTGTATGTGACGTCAAACGTAGCTTGTTGACGCTTTTCTTCCAGTCTGAAAATGTACAGAGCTGCGATCGTACCTGTGAGTTCAGTAAGTGTTGAGCATATTTCTTTTCTCGTTGTGGATTTTGCGATTACAGAGATAAGTTGCAAATTGACCATGAGTCGCCGCGGTAATTATCAACATTGATTGGGTCTTTGAAAGTTAATGCTTACAATCGTTGTCCTCGGAAACACAAATCCAAAGCCGCGATGGCCTGATTGGCTTTTACAATCCACGTTTCACCTGAAAGCTCAAACCCAATCACCACCTCGAGTTATTGCATGGGGAACATGAGATTTATTTCCCAGGTGTTTGTGAATGAAAACTCGTGAAAATGATGACAAATGTTTTATTGTCATGCCCTCATAAATATTCATTCATATGTCTGAACTATAACTAACGACACTGTTACAGATCAGCAAACGGAACGTATCGTCAGGGACGTCCGTCAAGAGCGCTGGAAGAACATTGTGGGTGATTAAACCCCCCCCCCCCTCCCTCCTGTATCGTAAATGTCAGTTTTGAAATAAAAAAAACTGATGTGAGCTGTCTGGTTATTATATCTAATTGAAAAGAAGTGTACGTGATTCAGTCTCAATCTGAGTTGACGCCCATGTGGCAGTCTGTATGTCTTGCCTTATATAACAATTGTGGACAATGTTTATTATAGTGAAATTCTCGCTTTCAAAGCAGTATAAATGTCGGTAATTTATTTCCTGAAGAGTTTCTTGCTATATACATTTAATATGTTTAAGTGCCTGTTTTAACCAACCTCAACCAACTAATCAACCGTATGCAAGAAATAAAAACCACAACAGTTATCGTGGTTAAGAGCGCCATTCATTATGTCGGTTTAGCGTCGTGGTACCGGTGATTAATCATATCTCGTATGATTGTTCCAGCACAAACGAGCGAGCCCTGTACTGAAGAGGTAAAACGCGTTGTGGTAGTTTATCTTATTGTGTATCTGCTCTGTCTCTCGGTCTGTCTGTCTGTCTGTCTGATTGTCCTTCTTTCTGTTTGTCTGTATGTTTGTCTTTTTGTCTCAGTGTCTGTCTCTCTCTCTATCTTTCTACATGTACATTCTCATGTCTATACCCCCGTCTCTCTTTCTCCTCCCCCACCCCCTTCCTCCTCTCTCCCTCCTCTCTTTCCTCCTCTCTCCCACTGTCTTTGTAAAAAAAAAAAAGGACCATATGGACCTAATGCTATCATCCTTCTATAATAACGTTTTCGAGTTGGAGTTGGAGTTCTGTCGCTCTTTCTGTAGTTTTACTTACCTACTATTTTGATTATCGTCAGCTGCTGTTTTACTACCAGAACTGAGGGCAAAGCGTTGATATACATAAGTGCAAGTAATCCTTTCTGCGCATTTGCTCCTGCCACGAAGAGTCATGCACTTGGTTTTCCTTATTATCAGTTTTAAACTAAGCACTTCAAAAGTCAGACACATTTCTCATGCGTGATACAACTTTTGTATGTATTCATTTATCCATACAGGGGCGGATCTGGGTGGGGTGCAATGGGTGCAATTGCACCCCCCCCCCCCCCCCAGCGGGACAAACAAAACAAAACACAAAAAAAAGAAGAAAAATGTATCACCTGAAAATAGCACTTTACACGCTCAGATTGCACCAGATTGCACAATTTTGCTTCCTTTTTAAAAAAAATTCCGGGGGGGCATGCCCCCGGACCCCCCTAGCATGCTCGGCGCTTCGCGCCATCGGTTCGGCGCTTCGCGCCTTCGCTGATAAGATACAACAAAAAAAACACAAAAAACTTTGCACCCCCCCCTTTCAAAACCCAGATCCGCCCCTGCCATATATTTGTTTTTATAAAACGATTACTTCTTGTCAATGCTCAAAGGAAGCATAAAGGCACTGCGACCAGCTTGGTTATTATTACGTTATGAAATGAAAGTTAGAGTAGCCTACAGGTTTTAGCCATGACCTTTCGCATGGTTGGTTGCCTTTTAGAGACATGAATATGACACCTGCTACTGAAAAGTTAGTGTACACAGCCATAGTTAAATATCAACATAACACTGATCAAGGAAATTATCTGTAAGCACGCGCGCACGCGCACGCGTTCGTAGACCTACACACACACACACACACACGTACACACACACGCACATACACACACACACACGCACGCAGGTACGCACACACACACACACATACACACACACACACACACACACACACACTATCTCTCTCTCTCTCTCTCTCTCTCTCTCTCTCTCTCTCTCTCACACACACACACACACACACACACACACACACAACTACCTAAACTTACTGCGCAGTATAACGTACTTCCCTGTTTTCATTTCATTTTCTCAGAAAAGAAGGGGCGCAACTCAATATAAACTCAACAACCAAACCTGGCCACAGCAGTAGTCTGCGCCTTATTTGTTGTTTGCTCTTTGCATTGTGGTTTTAAAGCAAGAATGCAAACTGAATTGATGTAGAATTTTGCTTTACAAGGACAAGTATCGACAACGACTCTTCTCCCAGCTTACCTTATGCAGTTATTTGATGCTCGCAAATTAGTTGTCGAACAAGCAAAATGGGGATTTAATATAATTATGGTATAACATTTAATGATGCAAAGACATCCTTATTACATTAAACCGGTGCATTTTTTCTGAATAAAATTGCATTCATATATGCACTCACATGAACATACAGCAACATGCTTGTAAAGGAGCACAACAAATTGGAAACTTAAAGTAAGTGCTCACATAATCATACCTATCATTTCATGTTGGGGTGGGATTAATAAAATATGAATTGAAATCTTCTTGAACAACATAATATTGATATCATTTAAATCAAGAATACACAGAGGAAGAAAAAAATGAGCAATGGAAAAACCAGTGCTGTTTGCGAAGTGTTAATGCTAACAAGTTACCGGCTGGGAGACTAGCTGCTATACTACATGTTTGTTTGTTTGTTTGTTTGTTTGCTTAACGCCCAGCCGACCACGAAGGGCCATTATCAGGGCGGCGCTGCTTTGACATAACGTGCGCCACACACAAAACAGAAGTCGCAGCACAGGCTTGACTCACCCAGTCACATTATTCTGACACCGGACCAACCAGTCCTAGCATCCTAGCACTAACACCATAATGCCAGACGCCAGGCGGAGCAGCCACTAGACTGCCAATTTTAAAGTCTTAGGTATGACCCGGGCGGGGTTCGAACCCACGGCCTGCCGATCACGGGGCGGACGCCTTACCACTAAGCCAACCGTGGCGGTTATATATACTACATGTAGATATGAAGTAAATAAGAATGCAAGATGGATAGGAAACAGGAGAAAAGAGAGTGTCAAGAATTTCATATCAACCTGTGAAGACACTGAACTGAGGTAGTAACTATGTCGTATTAAATACCGCTGTCAAACACGAATTCGAACATGATCACCAGATATGCACTATCTATACTTATCATGATCACAGCGATTTCCATCCGCTTGTGCCTGAAAAGGCATGGTTTTTGTTTTTGACAAATTGATGAGAGATTGTGATGTTAAAAAAAATAAAAAAAGAGGTAGTAAATCACAAGTTTCTTTATTTCCGAAAGTAGGATTTTATATAATCAGTTACTGAAAAGAGAGAGAGAGAGAGAGAGAGAGAGAGAGAGAGAGAGAGAGAGAGAGAGAGAGAGAGAGAGAGAGAGAGAGAGAGAGAGAGAGAGAGAGAGAGAGAGAGATTTGGAGAAGTAGTAGATGTAGTTCAAGTTCGATTTTGATTCGTAACGTTTGCTTACTTTACTTATGTTCGTTTTGCTTTTACCGCAGATAACTTCCAATGCAAGGAACCACAGCTCAGGATCTTCTGCGCCCACCTTTGAAGAACCTTTGCTCAGACCTGCCGGAAAAGAAGATGTCGCTAGAAGTCGCAAATCCAGGACGAATAACGCTCAGCCTCTGCCCCTCAAGCAAGAACATGAGACCGAAGTTGGAACTCCGAGAATTACTGCCGGAAAATCCTTGACGAAGAACGTTGGCACACCAAGGATCCATTCTGCCACATCCGACACAAACGTCGATACATCGAAAGCGGACGACAGCGCAGTAGCTGCTAACGGCCTAACACGGATGACTGATGAAGACCGAGGAGAGATCATTATTGATGCCAGGGTGCCCAACGCGGAGGGATGTCTGTACGGACAGCTGGACTTCAGCGGGGTCAAGCCCCGTACATCGGTCATCAAGGATCTACCCTCCACCGACTACGCCCAGATCGACTTCAACGCCCCGCCCCCTCCACTGCTTGAGGACAGTGACTGAGATGCCCTGCTTGGGATCATGACACACTGAACTTACCTGACACGGTTGTAGAGGACTAGCTTTGCTGCTGTAATATATTCGTGGCACCGTGAACGTTTTGGATTTGACTGGAAAGGACTGGTTTGGCAATCTAGTTTTGCTGTTGTATTATAACATCATTTATGATAAAGGGAATTCCTTGGATTTACTGTTGAAGGACTATAGTTTGACAATCTTACTTTGCTGTTGTATTTTATTTATGTTACATGGAATTTCTTGGACTTACCCGTGGGTGACCTGCTTGACCATCTAGTTTTGCTGTTGTATTATACTGATGATACAGGAATACCTTAAACGTGCCCATAAAGGACTGGTTTGACCATCTTTTTTTGCTGTTGTATTATATGCATAATGCGTGCATTCCTTAGATTTGCCGGTGTAGTTTGGAATCCTATTTTATTGTTGTCTTATATATTCATAATACAGGGAGTTCCTTGGATTTACCGGTGAAGGATACTGCCAATCTTATTTTGCTGTTGTACTGTATTTATGATACAGGGTATTCCTTGGAATTGCCCGTTAAGGGCTATAGTTTAGCCATCTAGGTTTGCTGACTCTTTGTGTCACTGTTACAGGGTAGCGTTTGGATTAGTTAGAAAATGAAGGTTTGCTTTCATACTAAACTTGGCCAAAACATTATTGCAACTAACTTCAAACCCAAATTAAAGCATTAATCCCCGTGTCATTTCATTAAAACTGTATATGCCAGTTAAGACCGTTCACTTAACCTCCAGGATCGCCTTTTGGATTAAATATTTCTTTTACAAGGATAACGTGACCGCCGCTCAAGTAAGGGTACCCTCAAAATCGACCAGACAAAAACGGAAGAGCCTAATGAAAAATTGACAAGAAATGACAATAGGCAAAACTTTGCAACTTTGACATACGAGAAGAAAGTCAAACTAATTATTACCCTGCATAGATTGTTTTGTTTTGCTACCTTGCGTATTTCGCGTGCTATGCTATTCCTACTGATGCAGGTGTCGATCGCAAGAGCGGTCAAAAACGGGACTTTTTGCGTCATTTTTTAGGTGTATCATGTTGCAGCCTAGGACATTCTTTGGGTAATGTTGGAAAGGTCGCGTTGCAGATGTATACCCACTTTGTTCATGACAAATGATTGTTTTTACATACACGCCCACAACGGATCACATAGATCATGAAGCCTAGCTGTGTGGATGCACTTTTTTCGTAACACCGGGTACTTTTTTGCTTAGCTGATATACAGTCGAACCTGCCCTTGCGACCACCTCTCGAAAGCGACCACCTGCCCACAACTACGACTCCGAGTGATCGCAGACGAGTGTTTTTTCAATAGAATTCACTTTTCTATAGCGACCACCTGCCCACAACAACCGAAGGGTCGCAGACGAGTGTTTCTTCAATATATGTCACCTTTCTACAGCCCCACTTGTCCATATGGACCAATTTGGGTCGGTCCCTAGGGTGGTCGTTATTGACCGTTCCGACTGTACATACACAGTAATATGCTCAGAGCACAGGGAATATGTTTGACTTGCATGTAGGGAACCTTTAAACATAGCCGTAAGAGGCAATTTAGCTACACCGAGAAGCTTCGCTTATTTACATTAACAGTACTTTGTGCATACAGCAGGGGATTTGTTTTAGATCCAACCAAAAAAGCGAATTACGTTAGCTCAGTCGGTATAGCAGCGCTGGCTTAAGAAACCAGTTCTCGCTGTCGGCTTTGGGTTCGATCCTCAGATCAGCAAGGGATTTATTTCCCATAGCCAACTTTGTGCAGACTCTCCTCTCTTTTGCCAGTGAGAAACCAGCCCGAATTTCCGTGAGCGTAATCGCATGATTATATCAAATATTATCCTGATCCTTATATGTACCATACTATGTTCATGACACAGTTTGTGTTTTTTTTGGTAGGAGGGGGGGGGGGGGGGGGGAGAGGGGAGGGGGGGGAGGTAGTCATACCATATAGTTTTGCGACATATACTATGTTCAGGAGTATAAATCTGTATTGAACGGAAGAGACAATTAAAGTTACACCAAGTAGGTTTACTAATGTACATATACGGTAGTATGCTCTTAGCATAGCGAAAACCCATAAGCTTTGTGTGTGTGTGTGTGTGTGTGTGTCTCTGTGTGTGTGTGTGTGTGTGTGTGTGTGTGATAACATTTAAGAGAAGCCGAAGCTCTGTAATGATAAGTAGCCAATGCTATAAATATGCTTTTAAATTAACTGTACATATTTCACCTGCACAAGCTATGGTAATGTACATTGGACTTAAGCGATGTAAATTCATCGCTCACAATCCGGTGGTTTTTACATTTAGTCAAGTTTTGACTAAATGTTTTAACATAGAGGGGGGAATCGAGACGAGGGTCGTGGTGTATGTGTGTGTGTGTGTGTGTGTGTGTGTGTGTGTGTGTGTGTGTGTGTATGTGTGTCTGTCTCTGTGTGTGTGTGTAGAGCGATTCAGACTTAACTACTGGGCCGATCTTTATGAAATTTGACATGAGAGTTCCTGGGTATGTTATCCCCGGACGTTTTTTTTCTTTTTTTCGATAAATACCTTTGATGACGTCATATCCGGCTTTTTGTAAAAGTTGAGGCGGCACTGTCACACCCTCATTTTTTCATTAAATTGATTGAAATTTTGGCAAAGCAATCTTCGACGAAGGCCGGGGTTTGGTATTGCATTTCAGCTTGGTGGCTTAAAAACTAATGAGTGAGTTTGGTCATTAAAAATCGGAAACTTTTAATTAAAATTATTTTTTTATCAAACGATCCAAAAACAATTTCATCTTATTCTGCGTCATTTTCTGATTCCAAAAACATATACATATGTTATATTTGGATTAAAAACAAGCTCTGAAAATTAAAAATTATGATCAAAATTAAATTTCCGAAATCGTTTTAAAAACTATTTCATCTTATTCCTTGTCGGTTCCTGATTCCAAAAACATATAGATATGATATGTTTGGATTAAAAACACGCTCAGAAAGTTAAAACGAAGAGAGGTACAGTAAAGCGTGCTATGAAGCACAGCGCAATCGCTACCGCGCCAAACAGGCTCGTCACTTTCACTGCCTTTTGCACTAGCGGCGGACTACGTTCAGTTTCATTCTGTGAGTTCCACAGCTTGACTAAATGTAGTAATTTCGTCTCACGCGACTTGTTTTTACATATTTTTGATACCATTCACTTCCTCAAAGCAAATAATTATTCTTGTAAAATTAATAGCCAGGTTGAGCCCCAACATTAAGCATACTCAATGAAGGTGGTCATTTAATCGAGGAAAACAGCTGCCATGGTTGTCTTCCTTTATATACGTCGCTTATCGACAAAGATGGCAACCTTCCCGGTTGCGCCGACGTTTTTCTTGCAAAACCCATGTGAATGAAACGCATCCGTACAGTTAATTCCGTAACTTGAATGGTAATGACAAAAGTCTGTATGTCTACTAGAGCAAGTTCTTCAAACTCAGAGGCTTATATCGCAGTAGAAAAAGTCAATGAATTGACAAAGCTAAAGTTTAACATAACCCTGTTTTTGTATATTTGCTTCATGTGGTCTTCATACTAAGCTTTCCCCCAAAAAATGTTCCTCGATATATTTTTTTAAATGACGTCAGGTACGTGTCAATTTATTATTTACATGTTTGCACTTTTCTCAGGAATTTCTGCATGATGTGTTCCTGAGTATTCTCTTGTAAAGTAAATTTACAAAGGCATGTTCTTGTCTCAGACTGTTGGCTTAATATCTGCTCAAAACCAGCCGAATTATCTGTCCGACGTTTCTTGACGAATCTTTGTCCGCAAAACGCAGTGTGTCCCTCTTTTATTTTGGTAACTGTTTATATCTCAATTTGGTTTGATTTGTTATGTTTTCTTTTAACGTTTGGTTTTAGAGTATGAGTGAACATGGAGTTTTTGTAATTGATTCTACAATAAAATAATAAACTATTTCATCTAATGAGTATGTCCGTATTAACATATCACCAAAAAGAAATGAAGTAACTCGCCGTCACACACACACACACACACACACAACCAACAACAAACACACATGTGCACACACACACACACACACACACACACGCGCGCGCGCACACAGCACACACACACACACACACACATATACTCACGCACATATACACACACTAACGTGTATAACACACACACTAACACACACATAATTGACACAACTAGCACTAAGCCGCGAGCTTTAATGTTGATAACAATTTAACTGATATACTCAAGCTGAACACATTTCTCAGACCACACACACACACGCGCTCACACACACACATACATACACACAAGCCTATGCCCACGGATCCACACGCACACCAAACCTCATTTAAAGTTCTACTTTGTACGACTTCAATTATAATTCCTGATGACTCGGATACATAACTCAGCAGCGTTGTTTATTAGGTACTTACTATTAATAATAATAATGCAAACTTTTATAGCGCTATTCTAGAAAAATGTCTACTCTTAGCGCTTTACAATACATACATCGACCAAGCATACTATACACGCACAGGCAATGAAACCGACCAAACATAACCAACAAACTATACATGCACAGGCAAAGAAAACGACCAACCATACAATACATGTACACGCACAGGCAAAGATAACGACCAAACATAAACAAACATACTATGACCAATCATAACCAACATACTATACGCGCGCAGGCAAAGAGAACAATCAGCACATGTAATAATTACTGACAACTAATGATGCAGGCATACAATGACAATCCAATACACAGCCTAGGCACAAGAACCACATAAGGCTACTGTATAAAAACGTGTCAACAATACTATTTACACACACACAAACAGTGCTGACACAAAGCGCAGAAAATATATATACACGTTATTTTAGGCACTAGGTAGGGGGTGAGGTGGGGCGGGATGGGGTGGGTGGGGAGATGCTGGAGGGAAAATCACTTGCGCTGAAAGAGGTGTGTTTTGAGATTTGTCTTGAATGTAGTGAGAGAATCTGTGTGTCTGAGAGGCAGTGGTAATCTTATCCAGGTCACAGGGGCTTGATAGGCGAAGGACCATTCGCCACATGTCTTTGTTTGCACTGTGGGGAGTCGGAAGAGTCGAGTGTCGGCGGCGGAGCGAAGCTGACGAGAGGGGGTGTAGAGATTGAGGAGTTCTGAGAAGTATTCTGGGGCAGAACCAGAAACGACGGCTACTGTGCGTCCGACCTGTCATCCGATGTTTGATACAACAACAAACTACTCCCCTGCGTCCGACGTTGCGTGCAACGTTCGATACAAAAAAACTACTCTCCTGCGACCGACGTTTGATACAAAGAAACTACTCTCCTGCGACCGACGTTTGATACAAAGAAACTACTCTCCTGCGACCGACGTTTAATACAAAGAAACTACTCTCCTGCGACCGACGTTTAATACAAAGAAACTACTCTCCTGCGACCGACGTTTGATACAAGAAACTACTCTCCTGCGACCAACGTTTAATACAAAGAAACTACTCTCCTGCGACCGACGTTTAATACAAGAAACTACTCTCCTGCGACCGACGTTTGATACACAGAAACTACTTCTTTGCGTCCGACGTTGCATCCGATGTTTGATACGAAGAATCTACTCCAATTGCGTCAATTGGACGTTTGATACTGAGAACCTACCCCCTGCGCCCGACGTTGCATCCGACGTGTGACACAAAGAAACTACTCTCCTGTGACCGACGTTTGATACAAAGAAACTACTCCACTGCGCCCAACGTGGCATCCGTGACTCCGACCTCCGCCTCTGCGCCTTGGCTTTCGCGGATAGCAGCATCATCAGCCGCGTCAGGCTTTGCAGGGCCTGCAGCAGGAGCAGGAGGGTCAGCAGAAGAAGGCCCAAAAGGCTCAGGTGCACCACCACCAACACCACCATCCTCAGCAGCAACAACAACAACAACAGCTGCAGCAACAGCAGGTGCAGCAGCAGCAGGTGCAGCAGTAGCAGCAGGAGCAGCGGCGGACGCAACGGCAGGACCGGGTGCTTTGGGTTCAGAGGTCTTCACCTTGAATACAAACAAAACAAAAACATCGTTTAATTATTTCCGCTACATTACGACAAAATTAAACAATACAATCACAGGTTCTTCGTCCCAAGGTCTCTAGAGAAGACAGCATGACTGACAACAGTCATGCATACTCGAGGTAGACAAGCTACAAACTAAAATGTAGAGCGTCGCGCGAAACTTCGCTTCGTTGGAACTAAACAACGGAGCGTCACAAAATGCCACATGGTGACAGAACAGAGATGTGATCTTTTCGTCCCAGACGTTTATAACTGTCGTCTCTCAGTTGTTGTTTTCCTGCGTACTTTTAGGGGTATTAACATGACCAGGATAAGTAAATAGCTGACAGTGAGGTGTCAACAACTTAGTGTATAGGTGAGACTCACGTCTTCCGATATGCATGACTTGTGGCACCACCCTGTATACTCTAATGAACTTAGCTTAGAAGCCTATTCCTAAACACAACAAGAGGCGAAGCCTTCAAGGCTCCCGTCAGAAATCGACAAACAGTAACAAACTCAATCACTCCGTCATACATACAAAACACACACTCATACGCACATAGACAGACGGACACACACACCTTTACAAACAAACACATACACACACACAAACATACACACAAACTCATGCACACACACACACACACACACACACACCCACAAACACATACACACACACACTCTCTGTCTCTTACACACACACACACACACACACACACACACACGCGAGTACACATACACAAACAGTAACAATAACACATGTGCACAAAATGAACACACCGCGCGAGAGAGAAAGACTACAGGGAGGCATGACGTCATGATGCATTAACTGACGTCAAACACCAATGGATAAAGCTCGCATAAGAAGATTACGTCTCGGTCAAAAGTGTTTGACGTCAATTAATGCATCATGACGTCATCCATAGACTCGGAAATGTTAAAGTTTCTATCACACACACACACACACACACACACACACACACACGCACAGACAGACAAAAGTTAGCATCGCATAGGCTACACTTACGTGAGCCAAAAAAGAAGAACAAAAGATAAGAAAGTGTTTGTGTTTCTAGTCTCAGGAAATGACCTCAATGACGTCAAGTCTAATGACGAAATGAATGACGCTCAAGGAAATGACGTCTGCGTCGAAAGCGTGTTCCATAACTTTAAAACAAAATTGTTATTGTGCATTTTGGAACCTTGGCAGTCTATCTTTGTCTTTTTTGTGGTCGTCACCTTGGGGTCAGCAGCGCTGGCCCGCGAGTAGCAGCAGAAGACCATCATGGCCAACATAATGAACCCGAAGGCGCCCCCGATGCCAGACCCGACCACCACCCACTTGTTGCGAGACGCTCCAGGGGTTCTGGCAGAGATGGTGGTTATGTTGCCTCGGGTCTCGGCGTTGTCGTCGTGATGACCAGCTTGGCGTTTGTTTGCGCTGTGACCTGCATTACACGCACGGGTTAATTGTGCATGTTAATTATACTATTAATAAGAATGAGAATAATAATAATCATAATAATAATGAGCATAATAAAAATGACAGCTTATATAGCGCGAACCACAGTAAACTATACTCTCCGCGCTTTACATATTAACTCTGAATAAAACCATACTATACAAACATCAAATGCATATACATTCAAGCAAAATAACGTAACAATACGGCATCGAATTAATGACAATAAACGACGTCGACTGAACCAAACGAGACATCTCTTCTTGACCCTGTATTCCACAGTGACATCTCTGACGTCATAAGTAAGAACATGTAGAGAAGACGTCATACTGCGAAGCATGACGTTACGTAAAACATTGTGTCACATCTCACAATAACTAACACACAATTTCGAAAAAGAAGTCTGTCTCGGTGATTTCGTCATATCAGCTAAAGAAAATCAATCGTAAGGTCACCGCCAGGCTATGCATGTGTCGGTGTCGGATCTCATTAACAAACCAAGTTGTCTCTTTCTGAAACAAAATGAAATCTCTGACGTCAAAAGCGAAGCAAATTTTGAAAAGACGTCACAAATGCAAACAATGGCGTCAAATAAAAGTTGTGTCTTTTTTTTATGTAGGTCTCATTAGGAAATGACACAGAAGTCGAGCGTATAGTTTGTCTACGTTATTAACTCATAACTCATAACTCATAACATTTTATTGATCCAACAAAGGAAATTAAATTGGTCATCAGCACATATAGGTCATTAATTAATAATTATAAAAGAATAAGAGAAGAAAATTCATAAAACCCATGATAACAAAAAAATATCTAAAGTAATATATATACAACTACAATACCCTTTTTACTTGCACACTTGACACACCGACACACCAACACACATGCATACATACCTACATACATACCTACATACATACCTACATATATACATACATACATACATACATACATACATACATACATACATACATACATACATACATACATACATACATACATACATACATTCCATGTTAAAGTGCAGCCAAGAATATCACAATAACCATATCACTGTTTGGACTAACAGACAAGTCCCCATGCAAATGATGATAACAACAATCCATTATTAACGCTATTGCACTACCAAAAGAGACCAACCAAACACATAAAACCAATCACAGTAATCATCATCAGTTATCACAGGTATCACAGTAGATTAGATTTAGTGTCATCATGATAATACAAACATTTGTAAGGTCACCGCAAGGCTGTGTATGGATCGGTATCGTATCTCATTAACTGTATGATACATGAATGATCTTGACTCGTGTAAAAGCCTGATTAGATCTGAGGTGGTAGAGTGGAATTGTTCTCAGAGAAGAGAGCGCAGTGGCCTAGTGGATAAGACATGGGCCTCCTGTGCGTAAGGTCGCCGTTTTGTTTTCTCCCGGGGTGGAGATTTTACCAATCTTCCAGGTCAACTTGGGTGCAGATCGACCTGCTGAGTGCCTTAATCAAACCCCTTCGTGTGTACACGCAAGCACAAGACCAAAGCGCACGGAAAGTTCCCTCAAAAACGACTGTGTTCGAAGATGTTGATGTCAACATAACTGTAAATGTGCAAGCATGGTAGATTGTGTGGTTTTCACGTCACCCCAATTAATGGAAGGGCGCTGGTTCTGCGACGCTTAGTTCTCGACATAGTAGGTGTGACCACATGACGTCATTTGTATTTGCGTCATCGAAGATCTTTCGTATTCCAATCAGTGTTATTGCCCAGTTCTGTGCTCTACGGTCGCTTTGGCTGACTTGACAAGTTGAGAAAACCAATGACATTTTATTTTTGCGAAGCAACTGCATAATTATGAAAAGAAAAGAAAGCGTGGAGAAGTATGTTTGGGTGCTGCAAGACTTTATGACGAACGATTTCTCCCTTGGAAGAAAATGAAGATGTCTGCTTTTCGTCTGCTTTGAAGGTTGAGAGATTTTACAGCGCACACGGCAAAATGCAAGTCGTATTGGACAAGAATGTTGTTATTCTTCTTTCTTCGAAGAACCGTAGATTTGTCCTTGGCCATATTTTCGAGCTGTGCATTGTTATATTATGGGAAAAACACGTTCAAACACAAATTCGCTAAGAAACGAAGATCATTTGCTCCGGAACTGCAACGTCAATTTGCCCAAACAAAAAATACTGGCTCAATATGCGGGAACAGGCTGGAAGTGTCATATTTTTTAAATGGGTTTGGAAGAACTGCTCCTAATTTACATAGCACTCCGGCCCTGTTCTTTTTTTTCGTCACACCCAAAACCGTTATTTGTTTTGGCCGACGCAGCATTACATCTAATTTGGCTATCGGCGACCGAATCGATTGTGTTTCCTGTCTCGGTTTACACATCAATCTCTGAGTTTGACACTATTTACATTAAAACAGTGAAGGAAAGAAGGTTATGAAAAGCGCATGCCTTAAATGTTCACACTTGTTACTTTAAATACTATTGACAATCTAGATCTCCTTATTAAATAGTTTAACTCATTGTCTACCAGTAACGGATATATCCGTGCCCACTCATTTGGCTCTATCTGACCGGGTACGGATATATTCCCTCAGACTGTTAGCTTCAGTCGCTTCCTCTAACGTCGATCTAACGCCTGCATTCCAGCGTGTTGATACACAGTTTCTACACAGCTACTACAATTCTGAGTGACCTGCTGCAGCACAGCTGGTCTCGGCTAAAATAAAATTGGTCAACATAGGTGGGGTAGCAAGTGTTAAAAGTGTGTCCGGGGGGACGTCCCGGCTCCGAAACATGAACACACACATGCAGGAAACAGAACAAAAGTGGGTAGCACCGCACTGTGTATGGCAGCTCGCTTTCCCCCGTGGGAAAGCAGCCCGAATTTCCATGAGGGTAACCTCACAGGACTATATGAAATAGTACCCTTATCCTTACCCTTGGGCAATTGGCGACTGAATCAATTGGGTTTCCTGTCTCGGTTTATACCGTGGTCTCTGTGTATTTAACATTAACATGAAGGAAAGAAGGTTATAGAAAGCTCATGCCTGTTCACACTGACTTGTTACTTCAAATACTGTCAACAATCCAGATCTCCTTAAACAAAAATGGTAACTCTTTCAGGGGGAAATTCCAGGGTATCTGTGCATGCACAGTTATGTACACTCACGTCCGTCAACGCTGAGAGTGAGGGCATTGGATGTCTTGAGACTGATTACGTCTTTGCACCTCATTTTCTTTCCGTCATCAGCTTCCTCCAGTGTGATGTTGAAGCCTTGTCTTACCCTAGTGAATCAGATCAACTTCCTTTAATTGAAAATCATCCGCTGATTCGTACCTCTACTACACACCACCACAACCACAATCATCACAAACAACCATCACCATCGCCACACAGTATTATGCTTACAAGTACACGTATGTCTTGGAGATTCCAGATGCAGCGTGGTCCTGATAGTTCTCCAGTGCGATGACGGTCTTTGCCTGCCTCGGCTGGCCCCCTACCACCACATCATCACTAACAACCACCACCACCACAATCATCATCACCACCACCACAACCA
The DNA here is from genome assembly GCF_037325665.1 of Littorina saxatilis. NCBI lineage: Eukaryota > Metazoa > Mollusca > Gastropoda > Littorinimorpha > Littorinidae > Littorina > Littorina saxatilis. The sequence goes on along the minus strand of NC_090252.1, from coordinate 32,440,315 downwards.
TCACCAACAACCATCACCATCGCCACACAGTGTAACTTACAAGTACACGGATGTCTTGAAGATTCCAGACGCAGCGTGGTCCTGATAGTTCTCCAATGCAATGGCGGTCTTTGCCTGCCTCGGCTGGCACTCTACCACCACATCATCACTAACAACCACCACCACCACAATCATCATCACCACCACCACAATCATCACCAACAAACACCACCATAGCAATACAATATCATGCTTACAAGTACACAGATGTCTTGAAGATTCCAGACGTAACGAGGTCCTGATAGTTCTCTTAGGCAATGACGGTCTTTGCCTACCTCTTCTATACACCGCCACTACCACCACCGCCATCCCCACCACCACAATCATCACCAACAAATATCACCATAGCAATACAGTATCATGCTTACAAGTACACAGATGTCTTGAAGATTCCAGACGCAGCGTGGTCCTGATAGTTCTCCAGTGCGATGACGGTCTTTGCCTTCCTCGCCTGGCCCCCTACCTCTACTTGGAAGTGTAGCGGATGATTGACGGAGGACAGTACTACCTGGGTACAGTGGACGAAGGATTGACACAGCACGGTGGGAACTGACCCCGCTGTAACGTCGATGGTTTGGGAAGCCGTCACACCCGGCACTGTGAAGACGTTGATTGTTACGCTGCTTGTGTTACCTACATTCAAACCAGTGGAAATAAAGTAGTGCAGAGCAAAGTAAACAAACCAATCAATCAATCCATCCAAGTGTAACAAATAAATACATTGCGACATTGGAAACACGATAAATAAAGCAGAACCGCGACTTGCAATGAATGTTAGAATAATTATATACGACGTATATTCAGTTATATTGTTAACAGATTTTGTGACGAGCTAGTGTGTGTGCGTGTATGTGTGTTTGTATGTGTGTGTGTGCGTGTGTGCGTGCGCGTGTGTGTGTGTGTGTGTGTGTGTGTGTGTGTGTGTGTGTGTGTGTGTGTGTGTGACAGTAGCTTTAGGGATGTGTCTCTCTGATGTTTAATCATAACTTACAGGAGTATGGCTTGATGTTGACCCGTATGGGTCTAACGGTTCCGGAACCCTCAGAGCACACTGTGCCATTTGTCAGCATGCTCACATTCAATCTGAAGTTTTGGGTTGCCCTATTTGGGCGGAAAAAAAGACGAAATTAACCATCATACACACACACGCACGCACGCACACACACACACACACACACACACACACACACACACACACACACACACACACACACACACATACCACCATCATCAACACGACACACTTTCTCTCTGTCTGTTTGTCTGTCTGTCTGTCTGTATGTCTGACTGTCTCTCTCTCTCCCTCCTCTCTCTTCCCCCCCCCCCTCCTCTCTCTCTCTGTCCCCCCCCCCCCCCTCTCTCTCTCCCTCTCTCTCTCTCTCTCTCTCTCTCTCTCTCTCTCTCTCTCTCTCTCTCCACTGTATCTTTAAAATCAGGAACCTGTTTGTCCGGTTCTCCCCGGACTTGATCGACATCAACGCCTTGTCGCCCACGGCCTTAACAGCATCGTTGTCTGCTAGCTGCACGTGCATACGGATGTCTAGGGTTGTGGAATCGGGGAAGAAATCCACAGCCGCGCACGTCACATTGTGTTCTCCCGCCATCAGTTCAAACGTGTTGCTGCTTGGTGATGGCTGTCCGTCCACCGATATCTCCAGTTTTCCCTCTTTTACCAAACGAGAATACGGGAAACAAAATTGAAAGAAAAACAGACAGGACAACAAAACCATGAAAACAAGGGGAAAATGATAACAAAAGGTTAGCTTATCATGGAGGGACCTAATGTAAGAGATGGAGGGACATCCAATTGAGGCAGAGGACTAGGGCCCCCTTGGAAAGGGGTAGTCGGGGGTTGGAGGGGGGGGGGGTAGGGGTGGCGTGGAGGTGCAGGGGGATGTGGCAGGTACTCTAGGTTCTTCTAAACTCTAGCATTTGAAAGGGGTAATTTCACGAAAGAAAGGAACACTTTTTAGATGTTGCGAGAGGTTGGGGGTGGGGGGTGGGGGACGCCTTCCTGGACCGAGGAACCCATTGTCAGCCACAACCGTGTTTGTGTGTAGAACGCGTCATTTTGGGAAAACATACAAACAACAAATTCACAGAAACGTCGAACAAATGGCTTTGTAGTGGAAACAAATACAATGTAGCACGAACAGCTTTTGTTTTTCTCAAAACAAACAAGCGTTTCACTTTGAGTGTAAAATTGGAGCTTTTTGTTTCCCATTTATGGGCACCATCTTACTTAGACCAGCCAGACCGAAGAAGTGTTTCCTGGGATACCAACAAGTAGTCTACCTGGGACACAAAGTGGGACAGGGATGCATGATGCCAGAGGAGGTGAAGATCGAGAAGTTCAAAGCACTGGAGGAACCCAAAACAAAGAAGGAAGTACGCAGGTTTTTTGGAATGCTCGGTTTCTATAGGAGGTACGTGCCACATTTCTCAGAAATTGCCCTACCACTGACGAACTTGACCAAGGGAAAGAAGTTCGAGGCAATCGAGTGGACACTGGCTTGTCAGGAAGCATTCGAGCGCTTGAAGGAAACTCTGGTCAGCCAACCTGTGGTACGATTGCCTGACCCCGAGAAAGCATTTGTGCTACGGACTGATGCGTCAGATGTGGGACTAGGCGCGGTGCTGTTGCAAGCAGATGAAAAGGGTGACCTACAACCAGTGAGCTATGCCAGCAAAAAACTGATTCCTGCGGAAATCAACTACTCCACAATCGAGAAAGAATGCCTTGCAATGGTGTGGGGGATAAGGAAATTCGAGCCCTACCTTTTTGGGCAACATTTCACTTTGATGACAGATCACCAACCATTGCAGTACCTGCAGCAGGTAAGACCACACAACGGGAGGTTGACGAGATGGGCTCTGCAGTTGCAAGCTTATTCTTTCCGAGTGCAGACCATCAAAGGAGTGAACAACGTGGACGCTGACTTCATGAGTCGGGTTGCTCTTGATATATAGGGTGCTCACTGTTGGTGGTTACCGTTAGTTCGAGCTGGTGGTGGAGGTGTGTCACAACCCGAGGTTTTAGAGATGCAGGAGAAGCTTAAACAGGCTTTTTGTAGATACACGAGATGATGTAATTGTTATATGTTTGAGTGTATATAATAATTGTGTTATTTACAACATAAGCATTGGAGTCCAAACACTATTGTAGAATGTATGCGTGTGGGATGTGAGATGCTTTACGCCTGTAACTTCGCGTATTTGCAAGTTTGGTGTCCGAATCGTGGAACGGGCTATAGTCACCCGGTAACGCGCGGTGAACAAACCAGGTCAAGCTGCAGAAAACGAAAGTTTGTAAATATTTGTTGGGCACAGTCGTGCAAATTAAATAATGTTCATTCACCTGGTAAGATAATATAGTGTAATGCATAAATTATATTATAGCGTATCTATAGGCTATTTAGTAAGAGAAGAATTAACATAGTCCGGGTCAGCGGTGTACGAATACACTTTGACACCCCGTCAGCGAACTAGCACGGTTTTGGTTCAGTGCTACCCGAGAGAGTCAACGGTACGGTTGCAGACGTACTGGCGGGCGCGAGTACTCCATCACCCGGCGGTTTTTTACGGTGAGCGTTGTCATTGACTTGGCGGGTGGACTATTGTTTCGAATTGCTGTGGCTGAGTAGATGTCGTTGTCTAATGTTTGTTTTGTTTGTGTTTACGTTTCAGTAGTGTTGTAATATTGTTGGGACACGGTGATTTTGAAGCGTGTTTATGTCCGTGGGAATGTGCACGGGAAATATGAGAATTACATCGACCGGCCCATTACTACCTATTCGTATAGGGAGCCTCGGGATTTACATGTATATTAATGCATGTTTGGGAAGTGATATGCAGTGAACATACAGTGGAATTATATGTGTGTAATTATTTGCACATAACTGTTAAATATTCGTTTACACGGAATATCACATTTTATACAAGATGGCGGTCTACTTTCCGACAACTTTTGTATCCTTATGTTATTGAGCATGTTGTTTTATACCTTCATATTATAGTGTGTAATATTACGCGGGGAGTTATCATACATGTGGGGATATGGGTGTTGTGTCATGCAATTGTGGTTGCGTAATGTAATGTTAAAGTTGGATACCACAATCTAACATTTAGTGAACGTTTGTCCAGTTATTTGTAACATATCACATGGCGTATATGGTCATGACAAATACAATAAGTTTATAGGTTTAAGCAAACTATAAATCTATATTGTGAAGCCCCGTTGTATAGCTAATGTATTAAATAATTATCCTTTTCCATACATGGTTACTTGGTGTAAAGTTTCGATCTTGATGTCCATCGGTATGATGCGCAAAAGGTTTGCATCACCGATGAACACTAACACAACCATCGATACACGCCAGGTAGCTAGGGATGTTATTGTTCAGTATTAACGTGCTGATTTTATTTACATGCAGTTGGCCGGAGAGAGAACGGAGGAGGGACGTGTGTTCACGTGAAGGCGTTGTGATCTGGACATATGGGACGCTGTCAGGAGGCGACTACGGCTCACAGCAACGCAAGAAGAGCGGCGTGGGTTACTCCGACCAGTAGATTCCCCCCAGAGTGTACGCAGGACCACCAGAAGACAGCATGAGGAAGGAGTCTGGTCAACTCTACATGCCTAGGAATCTGGGGAACAGCTCCGAAGGACTGGAGCTGGGTTCGACGTGCTTAGGCAGTCGGGGACTCTTCTAGGGGGTCGGAATCAGGAAGCTGCGGCCTTCTGAGGAGGGAAGGACATGTGAGGCCTTGGTGGGCGTTGTGTATCCCGAAAAGCTAAGTACTCTGTCGTGGTTAAATCATGTGTCTGTGTTCGTGTAATTTGGTGATGCGACCTTATTGAGCGCCGTATACTAACAGGCTATTTAACCATAGGGGGGGTGCTTAGGACTGGAGTTCCAGGATAATTTCATGTGAATTCATGTGTTGTCAATTTTCGTAGTATTTGTAGAGTGTACACGTTAAATGTGTGGATGTTTCGTGCATAAATTTGTGTTTATTATATAAAGCTTGCAAGTTACATGTGGTTCCTTTAGTCTTTTTATACACAGTGATGTCTGTCTCCACTTGTAAACTTTCTTGGGTGTGCGTTAGTGAGTGAGGTGTATGTTTGCGTGTGATCCCAAGATTGCTCAATCTTGTGGAGTTAAGTCGTCACGTGTCAATGGTGGAGATGCCGGGGACCCATGAGTGATATGCTTTCGAGGCGAAGCTCTGGGACCCTTTAGTTATTTATTTTTTTTTGGAACCAAATTTGTTTGTTGTTGTGTTTGTTTGTGTTGTTGGCATAGTTTGTGTGTGGTGTTTGTTGGTTTGTGTGAGGTAGTGGTGACCGTTTGATTTGAAATGTGGTGACTGTTTAGACATCCCGTGGGCGGTTGGAGGGGACTGGACATCTCTCAGCGGTTGAGAGGTGTTGGGTTACTTAGCCACAAAGGATTCATCTTTAGTCCATCCGTTAAAGTCAGACGGCGCCACTGAAGCAGATCTAACTAGCAAATACGCATATATTCTATATTCGGATTCGGTTAAAGTAAAGTTTCATTCCGGTATTACGCTAAGGCTATGTGGCTATTGATTGTGGTAAAGTATAACCAAATGTCAATAACTTACGCGGATTTCGTCCGATTTCTCGGTGGGCTTCGGTACGCAGTTTGATGCGTTTTCCTTTCGCGTGCATGCAAATATTTTTCAAGTAGCGCGTTTTCATCTGAAATGGCGACGGGAGGTGATAGTGTGGATTCTCCGGTGTCAGGGCGACTTAGGTCACAGGACGTGCCGACTGATAGTTTAACCGGATTAGTTACATCAGAACTCATGAGGAAGGCAAAATCAACTCGAGAGAAGCTTCTACATAGTCCAGGACGTGAAGAAGGGGAGTCCATTACGTACTACCAGAAGTTCATGACTTTAGGAACGCAGATGGAGTTGAAGGGAGATAGTCTTCGAGCATTCGCCGACGCCAAGATAAAGGAGATAGAGGATGTACGGGCCAACAAGGAGAGGTTGAGTTTAGAGAAGAAGAAATTGGCGATGGAGGAAAGGAAGCTGGAAGAAGCACGGGTGGAAGCTCAGAAGCAACGTGACTTCGAGGATGCAAAAGCTCAACGTATGGAGGGTATAGCCCAGAAGCAGCGTGAGATGGAGGAAAGGAAACTGGAAGAGGCCCAGAAGCAGCGTGACTTTGAGGATGCCAAAGTTCAACGTATGGAAAGAATGGAGCTTGAAAGAATCGATGAGATGAAGAAACTTCAAGATGAAGCACAGAAGCACGCAGAACGATTAGAGGAACAAAGGGCAAATAATAAACGAGCTCATCAGAAGGCGAGGGATGGAATGGTAGAATCTACCAAAGTAACACTTCCTGCATTCGACGAGAACAAGGAGGATATAGAAGCTTATCTTACCAAATTCGAGAGATTCGCAGAGGAGTTAGACTGGGACCAGACAACATGGGCGAGACGCGTGAGTACCAAACTCAACGTGAAAGCGACGACCTTGATTGGGGATATGTCGAAGGAGGACGCTCGAGATTACCAGTTAGTGAAGAAAGAGTTACTGAGAGGATTCCGGTGTACAGCAGAATCGTACCGAGAGAAGTTCAGGGCAGCAAGAAGGAAGAGCGAAGAAACGTTTTCAACCTACGTGAGCCGGATAACGCGGTACCTGCACAGTTGGATGGACCTAGCGGAAAAACAACGAACTTACAAGGACCTCTTCGACCTGGTTCTTTTGGAACAGTTGCTTACTGGCATCCCGCAGTCTGTCGCTACGTTCATTCGACAGTCCAAACCACCAATGTAGCTGATTCAGTTGAGCAAGCTCAATGTTTCGTGGATGCACGTCCTGGTTTCGACTCATCACAGAAAGGGGGGAAAAACCAAGATAAAGGAAACAATGGGAAGACAGACAGTAAGGTGCAACTTACCCAGGGACAAAGGGTAAAAGATAGTACTGTCAAATGTTTCGGATGTGGAGGGGATCATCTCATAAGGAATTGCCCGGAAGCGGGGAAGCCGAGGGGTGGCGGAGAAATGTATGGGGCAGGCATACAATGTCACAAATGTCATAAGTTCGGACATGTAAAGAGGAACTGTCCAGGAATAACCCTTATCATCAGTCCAGAACCGGAAACTGCAGTGAGAGAAGTTTTCTTGATGCGGGAGGTAGAAGCGAATTACAAGATCCATTCAGGGTTATGTGGGAAGTGTGATCGTCGTACTCAGGGAGAAACTTTCGACATGACAGTTAGGGTGAACGGGAAGGCAGTGGTAGCCATACGTGACACGGGAAGCCCAATGCTGTGTGTTAGCGCTGACCTCATCGACCCGGCTACGTACACAAACAGGACAAGAGAAGTGTCAGGAGTGTTTGAAGAGCAGGGAACAGTACAGGCTCCCATAGCCATCGTGAAGTTAGAATCTTCGGTGTTTGTAGGGAACGTGGAAGCTGTCGCTATTCAGAATATGGCAATTCCTGTATTGATAGGAAACTACATGATCTTGCCAAATGGAAAGGAAGTGAGAGTTCCGGTGTACGGAAAGAAACATGTAATTCCATCTTTGTGCGCAGCAGTTCAGACACGAGGACAAGCAAGGAGAGACGAGAGAGGGAATCTAACATTGAAGATTAATGGAGTCCCCTTGGCACAAAGGACCTGTGCTGAAATGGCTCAAGCACAAGAAGAGGATCCACACCTAAAACGTGTGCGCGAGTTGGCGGTGGAAAAGAAGCCATGGCGTCAACAAGGAACCGGGAACGTTCGATTCGTGATACGTAAAGCTTTGTTGTACAGAGAATACTCAGGTGCAGATGGAGTGGATCACCGACAGTTGGTGGTGCCCAGTGAGTTCCAGAATGAGGTGATGAGATTAGCTCACGATGCACCCATGGCAGGACACCTAGGGGGAACGAGAACCAGGAATAGGATATGGACAGAATTCTATTGGCCTGGTATGTGCCCCGACATCAGACGATACGTGGCATCATGTGACGCTTGCCAGAGAACTACGGCAAAAGGGAAAGTGAAGCCAGTACCATTGGAAAGAATGCCGTTGATTGACGTCCCGTTCAAGCAGGTAGCGGTGGACATCATAGGACCGATTCATCCGCCGTCAGACCGAGGACACCGTTTCATACTGGTAACAGTAGACTATGCCACCCGGTATCCTGAAGCAACCCCTCTCAAGAAAATCGATACGCCACATGTGGCGGAAGCGTTGTGGGAGAACTGGACCAGAGTGGGCATACCTGAAAAGGTGTTGTCAGATAACGGTACCCAGTTCAAGAGCGAAATGATGCAGGAGGTGTACAACCTGATGTCAGTACATGGAATGTACACAACTCCATACCACGCACAATGCAATGGTCTAGTTGAACGTTTCAATGGTACGCTGAAACAGATGCTGAAACGACTCTGCCAGGAGCAACCCAAGGAATGGGACAGGTTCATTCCGGCGTGTTTGTTTGCATATAGGGAAGTTCCTCAGGAGTCGTTAAAATTCTCACCGTTTGAACTACTCTATGGGCGAACTGTGAGGGGACCTATGCAGGTATTACGGAAGCTGTGGACCAAGGAAGAGACAGACCAAGAAGTGAGAACCACTGCCGAGTACGTTGTGGACCTGCGGAATCGCGTTGAGGAGACATGCAGGATTGCCAGAGAAAACCTCGGGAAGGCGACAGAGCGATACGCAAGGGCAGCGGACAGGAAGGCAGAAGACAGACAATTCAAGGAAGGAGATGAGGTGTTGCTGCTTCTTCCAATGAAAAAGAACAAGCTGGAAATCGCTTGGCGTGGACCTTACGTCATCAAGGAGCGATGCGGCATGAACGACTACCGGATTCAAGTGGGGAGTAAAAAGAAATTATTCCACGTCAACCTCTTGAAGAGATACGTCAGGAGGAGAGAGATCCCAGCGGTTGTAGGAGTGGTGCTGGAAGAAGAGGAACTGGAAGAAGTGCCTGAAGTCTCAGCAGGACAGAACACCATTCCATTAGTGCCATTAGAAGCGGGAGAGGGACCCAAAGATGTTAGCATCAATGACGCGTTACCCGCCCAAAAACAACAAGAGCTGAGGGATTTGACGATTGAGTTTGAGAACCAATTCACCGATCTTCCTCGTACTACAAATCTTGAGGAATGTGAAATCACCGTCCTCGAAGATACACCAGTGCGAGTGAGGCAGTACCCATTGCCTCACGTGGCCATGGATTGCATAAGGAAGGAAGTGCAAGACATGTTGAAGCTAGGCGTTATAGAGCCTTGTGCGTCGCCCTATAGTGCTCCATTGGTCTTGATCAAGAAGCCCGATGGAAAAATGAGAACCTGCCAGGATTTCAGGAAATTGAACCAGATTGTGCGGTTTGATGGTGAACCTCTGCCAGACGTCGAATATCTGTTCGCCAAGTTACATCGGGCTAAGTACTTGTCCAAACTGGATTTGACCAAAGGGTATTGGCAAATTCCGGTGAAAGAATCAGATCGAGACAAGACAGCATTCACGACCCCCCAAGGCCAGTTTAGATGGACTCGGATGCCGTTTGGGTTGAGAACAGCAGGTGCCATTTTCTCCAGGATGATGAGGAAACTCCTTGAGCCACTAGGAAGAACGGACGTGGATAACTTTGTGGACGACTTGTTGATCTCCAACGAGGACTGGGACGAACACCTGAGGGCTCTGCGGGCTGTACTCACACGGATGGCGGCAGCGGATCTGGCAGCCAGACCGAAGAAGTGTTTCTTGGGATACCAACAAGTAGTCTACCTGGGACACAAAGTGGGACAGGGATGCATGATGCCAGAGGAGGTGAAGATCGAGAAGTTCAAAGCACTGGAGGAACCCAAAACAAAGAAGGAAGTACGCAGGTTTTTGGGAATGCTCGGTTTCTATAGGAGGTACGTGCCACATTTCTCAGAAATTGCCCTACCACTGACGAACTTGACCAAGGGAAAGAAGTTCGAGGCAATCGAGTGGACACCGGCTTGTCAGGAAGCATTCGAGCGCTTGAAGGAAACTCTGGTCAGCCAACCTGTGGTACGATTGCCTGACCCCGAGAAAGCATTTGTGCTACGGACTGATGCGTCAGATGTGGGACTAGGCGCGGTGCTGTTGCAAGCAGATGAAAAGGGTGACCTACAACCAGTGAGCTATGCCAGCAAAAAACTGATTCCTGCGGAAATCAACTACTCCACAATCGAGAAGGAATGCCTTGCAATGGTGTGGGGGATAAGGAAATTCGAGCCCTACCTTTTTGGGCAACATTTCACTTTGATGACAGATCACCAACCATTGCAGTACCTGCAGCAGGTAAGACCACACAACGGGAGGTTGACGAGATGGGCTCTGCAGTTGCAAGCTTATTCTTTCCGAGTGCAGACCATCAAAGGAGTGAACAACGTGGACGCTGACTTCATGAGTCGGGTTGCTCTTGATATATAGGGTGCTCACTGTTGGTGGTTACCGTTAGTTCGAGCTGGTGGTGGAGGTGTGTCACAACCCGAGGTTTTAGAGATGCAGAAGAAGCTTAAACAGGCTTTTTGTAGATACACGAGATGATGTAATTGTTATATGTTTGAGTGTATATAATAATTGTGTTATTTACAACATAAGCATTGGAGTCCAAACACTATTGTAGAATGTATGCGTGTGGGATGTGAGATGCTTTACGCCTGTAACTTCGCGTATTTGCAAGTTTGTTGTCCGAATCGTGGAACGGGCTATAGTCACCCGGTAACGCGCGGTGAACAAACCAGGTCAAGCTGCAGAAAACGAAAGTTTGTAAATATTTGTTGGGCACAGTTGTGCAAATTAAATAATGTTCATTTCACCTGGTAAGATAATATAGTGTAATGCATAAATTATATTATAGCGTATCTATAGGCTATTTAGTAATAGAAGAATTAACATAGTCCGGGTCAGCGGTGTACGAATACACTTTGACACCCCGTCAGCGAACTAGCACGGTTTTGGTTCAGTGCTACCCGAGAGAGTCAACGGTACGGTTGCAGACGTACTGGCGGGCGCGAGTACTCCATCACCCGGCGGTTTTTTACGGTGAGCGTTGTCATTGACTTGGCGGGTGGACTATTGTTTCGAATTGCTGTGGCTGAGTAGATGTCGTTGTCTAATGTTTGTTTTGTTTGTGTTTACGTTTCAGTAGTGTTGTAATATTGTGGGACACGGTGATTTTGAAGCGTGTTTATGTCCGTGGGAATGTGCACGGGAAATATGAGAATTACATCGACCGGCCCATTACTACCTATTCGTATAGGGAGCCTCGGGATTTACATGTATATTAATGCATGTTTGGGAAGTGATATGCAGTGAACATACAGTGGAATTATATGTGTGTAATTATTTGCACATAACTGTTAAATATTCGTTTACACGGAATATCACATTTTATACAAGATGGCGGTCTACTTTCCGACAACTTTTGTATCCTTATGTTATTGAGCATGTTGTTTTATACCTTCATATTATAGTGTGTAATATTACGCGGGGAGTTATCATACATGTGGGGATATGGGTGTTGTGTCATGCAATTGTGGTTGCGTAATGTAATGTTAAAGTTGGATACCACAATCTAACATTTAGTGAACGTTTGTCCAGTTATTTGTAACATATCACATGGCGTATATGGTCATGACAAATACAATAAGTTTATAGGTTTAAGCAAACTATAAATCTATATTGTGAAGCCCCGTTGTATAGCTAATGTATTAAATAATTATCCTTTTCCATACATGGTTACTTGGTGTAAAGTTTCGATCTTGATGTCCATCGGTATGATGCGCAAAAGGTTTGCATCACCGATGAACACTAACACAACCATCGATACACGCCAGGTAGCTAGGGATGTTATTGTTCAGTATTAACGTGCTGATTTTATTTACATGCAGTTGGCCGGAGAGAGAACGGAGGAGGGACGTGTGTTCACGTGAAGGCGTTGTGATCTGGACATATGGGACGCTGTCAGGAGGCGACTACGGCTCACAGCAACGCAAGAAGAGCGGCGTGGGTTACTCCGACCAGTAGATTCCCCCCAGAGTGTACGCAGGACCACCAGAAGACAGCATGAGGAAGGAGTCTGGTCAACTCTACATGCCTAGGAATCTGGGGAACAGCTCCGAAGGACTGGAGCTGGGTTCGACGTGCTTAGGCAGTCGGGGACTCTTCTAGGGGGTCGGAATCAGGAAGCTGCGGCCTTCTGAGGAGGGAAGGACATGTGAGGCCTTGGTGGGCGTTGTGTATCCCGAAAAGCTAAGTACTCTGTCGTGGTTAAATCATGTGTCTGTGTTCGTGTAATTTGGTGATGCGACCTTATTGAGCGCCGTATACTAACAGGCTATTTAACCATAGGGGGGGTGCTTAGGACTGGAGTTCCAGGATAATTTCATGTGAATTCATGTGTTGTCAATTTTCGTAGTATTTGTAGAGTGTACACGTTAAATGTGTGGATGTTTCGTGCATAAATTTGTGTTTATTATATAAAGCTTGCAAGTTACATGTGGTTCCTTTAGTCTTTTTATACACAGTGATGTCTGTCTCCACTTGTAAACTTTCTTGGGTGTGCGTTAGTGAGTGAGGTGTATGTTTGCGTGTGATCCCAAGATTGCTCAATCTTGTGGAGTTAAGTCGTCACGTGTCACCATAACAATATCAAAACTTTGGAATGTGTGAAGTTTCAAAGGTGTTGCTTAAAAGGCGTTCGTGAAAATGACAATTGTATGTGTCTGACTTTAATGCGACCCCGCTGCGACCTTGACGTTTGATTTTATCAACCAGACTTTCATCATGTGTGAATGACTTCAAACACTATAAAACTAGTTGAAGAAATTGACAATTTTTCAAAGTTTAAGCCAGTTGGCACTGCTGTGACCTTGAAATTTGACAAACATTAACCAGGCGGTCACCTTTTTTAGAAAATATCCTTAAAGGATCTTTAACCTTACTGTGACCTTGGAATTTGATGAGGTTTAATTTAACTTGCGTAGTGTGCCAAGTTTCAAGGCCCTAGCTTCAAAAACATATGAGAAAACCTCATTGAAAAATGTATATGTTTGACCTCAACGCGACCCTGCTGTGACCTTGACTTTTTCAACCAGACTTTAATCGTGTGTGAACATTATACACTAGAACTGTGTGTATTTTCAAAGCTCGTGCTATAAACGCGCTGAATAAATTGAAAATATTCCACATTTGGACCAGATGTGACCCCGCTGTGACCTTGAACTTTGACAAAGATTAACCAGCAGGTCACTTTTAATGAGGTTTTATAAAAATGCTGAAAGTATGTGAAGTATGTAAAGTCTAACTGATCTAGTATTAAAACATGTAAGACGTGACAACGACAATTTTCCAGTTTGCAAAGGAAATTTAACCTCGCTGTGACCTTGAAATTCAATGTTGTTTAATGTGATGTGCACCATACCTGGAGGTCATTATACTTTGGTTGTGTGCCAAGTTTCAAAGCCCTAGCTTTAAAAACGTGCGAGATAACCTAAATGCTATGACTCAGTGCCGTTTTGAATGATATAACGAACAAAATTATCGTTATTTGTAAAATCATTTGGGTAAATTTATCTTTTCTTTTCGTAATTGGGTTCCAGCATCTGTTGTCTTAACAAAAATCACAATATCAGTCGTGTTTGTCAACTTTTATTTTTTAGCCCCTTTGTCCGCTTTTCGTGCGCACCTTTTGGCACTTAGTCATATGTATTTTTTCAGGGGTGAATAACACAACTTGTCATCATTTTCACGAGTTTTCATTCACAAACACCTGGTAAATAAATCTCATGTTCCCCATGCAATAACTCGAGGTGGTGAATGGGTTTGAGCTTTCATGTGAAACGTGGATTGTCAAAGTAAAAGCCAATCAGGCTGATTGTTTGATGTGTGGAACCATCGTGGCTTTGGATTTGTGTTTCCGAGGACAACGATTGTAAGCATTCACTCTCAAAGACCCAATCAATGTTGATAATTACCGCGGCGACTCATGGTCAATTTGCAACTTATCTCTGTAATCGCAAAATTTACAACGAAAAGTCATAAACACAAAAGAGCTTCTCGCAACGCTGGCGTGGCGATGGGCAGTTTGTGTGATTGCATGCGCCTTTCTTTGATTGGCTCGTAGCGGACCGTTGGAACTGACCTGTGCGGCGGACAGTGCCCCGCACACAGCTTAGCTTAGCGTCACTACGCAAGATGCCAGCGAGCTGAAAGGTCAAGTTTTTGTATTTGGTGAAAATGTTTTATTTCTTTGTTGGTTTTTAACGATGTTACAACGATGTTACAAGCATATGTTTTTGGTCATTCCATTTGCAGACGGTTGCGGGAATGCATTGAGTCGGGATGCGATCCTCGCATGCGTCCTGATTTCAAACTTGATAGCCAAATGTGCGTTAACATTGTGGGCAGGGGAGGCTTACGCCTCCAGCAATTGGTTGGAAAAGATGGCGCCGGATCCAACTACTTGCGAAAGATTTTTCGCACTGCACCTGACGTTGTGATCTTACAACTTGGGGGAAATGATTTCAGGTTTGCAGAACCTATGGATGCTGAGGAGTTTGCCTTGACGATGCTGGCATTCGCTGGCCTCCTCCATGGGATTTACAAAGTTAAACAAGTTGTGGTTTGTGGCATTCTGCCTCGCTTCAGTCCAACCGCCGATTACAGAGGATCGCGGGGCTTATCGGCCACATTCAATACAGCAACGCTATCACGCCTGGGCCAGATATTAACGCCAAATTAGCAGAACACAGTGCTGACTTGCATTACGTCACGGTTTGGTGCCATGACAAGTTTCAATTTCAGGAGGAGAAAAGAGGCTTGTTTGCGGCCGACGGCGTACATTTGTCTGAATAGGGCAGTTACATAATGTATCAATCGGTACGAGGCGCTCTGATCGCGGCCAGCAAACGCTGTACACGTGTACGAGCCGCGCTGACAGCGTGACCTATTTGGCTGGAGGCAGACAGTCTCCAGCGCTGTGTTTGTGACCAGACTCTCGCAGAAGCACTGACGGGCCGTGTACCAGCGACCTACACGGGGTGGTACACGCGTGGCGGCTATTTTTAGCCAGGGCCACGCTGCACCTGATATTTTGGGTTGCGTTGACGCCTAGCGGCGTCGGAAGCCAGTGGTCATCGGCTGCCATCCGAAAGTCGCTTGTTCATTTCAATGCTTGTTATTCTCTCAGGTGCCAGGAGAAAAGGTTCCGTACAACTCTCGCTTACTCTATTACACATGTCGTATGCATTGAGCGATTACTTCCCTTTGGTTATTTGATACACTTTTATTCCAGTTGCTCGAGCACCAACAGCCTTGTTGTTTTATCCACTTTTATTCCAGTTATCTTGTATGCGCTTGAAAAAACTTATATATATATGTGGGGGAAATGCATAATTATGATGTTTTCTCTAAAATGTTTTTGGGTGCGCTGGATACACAGCCACACGTTTCTGCGCTTGAAACACAGCCAAGGGGTTTTCTATGGCTCAAAACACACATTAACCACTTTAATTCCAGTTGCCTGATCACCAACAGCTTGGTTGTGTTAAAGAGTTTAATTCCAGTTGCCTGAGCACCAACAGCCTCATTGTTTTAACCCCTTAATTCCAGTTGCCTGGGCACCAGCAGCCACAGCTCCAATCGTGTTTTGTGTGCGCTTGAAACACAGCCACAATTTTTATGTGCTTTAAACACAGCCATTTTGCGTGCGCTTGCGACACAGCCACAACTTTTCTGCGCTTGAAACACAGCCAGTTTATGTGCGCTCGAAACACAGCAAACATTATTAGGTGCTTGAAACACAGCCATGTTGAGTGCGCTTGAAACACAGCCACACGTTTTGCTGCATGAAACTCAGTTTAACCACTTTGATTTCAGTTGCCTGAGCACCAACTGCCTGGTTGTGTTAACCACTTTAATTCCAGTTGCCGGAGCACCAACAGTTTGGTTGTGTTAACCAGTTTAATTCCAGTTGCCTGAGCACCAACAGCCTCATTGTTTTAACCACTTAATTCCAGTTGCCTGGGCACCAGCAGCCACAGCTCCAATCGTGTTTTGGGTGCGCTTGAAACACAGCCACAATTTGTATGTGCTTGAAACACAGCCATTTTGCGTGCGCTTGAGACACAGCCACAACTTTTCTGCGCTTAAAACACAGCCAGTTTAGGTGCGTTTGAAACACAGCCACAATTTGTAGGTGCTTGAAACACAGCCATTTTGAGTGCGCTTGAAACACAGCCACACATTTTTTGGCATGAAACTCAGTTTAACCACTTTTATTTCAGTTGCCCGAGCACCAACAGCCTGGTTGTGTTAACCACTTTAATTCCAGTTGCCTGAGCACCAACAGCTTGGTTGTGTTAACCAGGTTAGTTCCAGTTGCCTGAGCACCAACAGCCTCATTGTTTTAACCACTTAATTCCAGTTGCCGGGGCACCAGCAGCCACGGCTCCTATCGTGTTTTGTGTGCGCTTGAAACACAGCCACAATTTGTATGTGCTCGGAACACAGCTATTTTGCGTGCGCTTGCGACACAGCCACAACTTCTCTGCGCTTGAAACACAGCCAGTTTATGTGCGCTTGAAACACAGCCACAATTTGTAGGTGCTTGAAACACAGCCATGTTGAGTGCGCTTGAAACACAGACACACATTTTGCTGCATGAAACTCAGTTTAACCACTTTTATTTCAGTTGCCTGAGCACCAACAGCTTGGTTGTGTTAACCTCGTTAATTCCAGTTGCCTGGAGCACCAACAGCTTGGTCGTGTTAACCAGTTTAATTCCAGTTGCCCGAGCACCAACAGCCTCATTGTTTTAACCACTTAATTCCAGTTGCCTGGGCACCAACAGCCACAGCTCCAATCGTGTTTTGGTGCGCTTGAAACACAGCCACCAGTTTGCTGCGCTCTAAACACAGCCAAAGTATGTGCGCTTGAAACACAGCCACAATTTTCATGTGCTTGAAACACAGCCACAAGTTTTATGTGCTTGAAACACAGCCTTTTTGCGTGCGCTTGAGACACAGCCACAACGTTTCTGCGCTTGAAACACAGCCAGTTTATGTGCGCTTGAAACACAGCCACAATTTTGATGTGCTTGAAACACAGCCATTTTGCGTGCGCTTGAGACACAGCCACAACTTTTCGGCGCTTGAAACACAGCCAGTTTAGGTGCGCTTGAAACACAGCCACAGTTTTGAGGTGCTTGAAACACAGCCGTTTTGAGTGCGCTTGAAACACAGCCACACGTTTTTCGCATGAAACTCAGTTTAACCACTTTTATTTCAGTTGCCTGAGCACCAACAGCCTCGTGGTGTTAACCACTTTAATTCCAGTTGCCTGAGCACCAACAGCTTGGTTGTGTTAACCAGTTTAGGTCCAGTTGCCTGAGCACCAACAGCCTCATTGTTTTAACCACTTAATTCCAGTTGCCTGGGCACCAGCAGCCACGGCTCCAATCGTGTTTTGTGTGCGCTTGAAACACAGCCACAATTTGTATGTGCTCGGAACACAGCTAATTTGCGTGCGCTTGCGACACAGCCACAACTTCTCTGCGCTTGAAACACAGCCAGTTTAGGTGCGCTTGAAACACAGCCACAATTTGTAGGTGCTTGAAACACAGCCATGTTGAGTGCGCTTGAAACACAGCCACACATGTTACTGCATGAAACTCAGTTTAACCACTTTTATTTCAGTTGCCTGAGCACCAACAGCCTGGTTGGTTAACCACTTTAATTCCAGTTGCCTGAGCACCAACAGCTTGGTTGGGTTAACCAGTTTAGTTCCAGTTGCCTGAGCACCAACAGCCTCATGGTTTTAACCAATTAATTCCAGTTGCCGGGGCACCAGCAGCCACGGCTCCAATCGTGTTTTGTGTGTGCTTGAAACACAGCCACAATTTGTGTGTGCTCGGAACACAGCTATTTTGCGTGCACTTGCGACACAGCCACAACTTCTCTGCGCTTGAAACACAGCCAGTTTATGTGCGCTTGAAACACAGCCACAATTTGTAGGTACTTGAAACACGGCCATGTTGAGTGCGCTTGAAACACAGCCACACATTTTGCTGCATGAAACTCAGTTTAACCACTTTTATTTCAGTTGCCTGAGCACCAACAGCTTGGTTGTGTTAACCTCGTTAATTCCAGTTGCCTGAGCACCAACAGCTTGGTGTGTTAACCAGTTTAATTCCAGTTGCCTGAGCACCAACAGCCTCATTGTTTTAACCACTTAATTCCAGTTGCCTGGGCACCAACAGCCACAGCTCCAATCGTGTTTTGGGGCGCTTGAAACACAGCCACCAGTTTGCTGCGCTCTAAACACAGCCAGTGTATGTGCGCTAGAAACACAGCCACAATTTTCATGTGCTTGAAACACAGCCACAAGTTTTATGTGAGCACTTGAAACACAGCCTTTTTGCGTGCGCTTGAGACACAGCCACAACGTTTCTGCGCTTAAAACACAGCCAGTTTATTTGCGCTTGAAACACAGCCACAATTTTGATGTGCTTGAAACACAGCCATTTTGCGTGCGCTTCAGACACAGGCACAACTTTTCGGCGCTTGAAACACAGCCAGTTATGTGCGCTTGAAACACAGCCACAGTTTTGAGGTGCTTGAAACACAGCCGTTTTGAGTGCGCTTGAAACACAGCCACACGTTTTTCGCATGAAACTCAGTTTAACCACTTTTATTTCAGTTGCCTGAGCACCAACAGCCTCGTGGTGTTAACTACTTTTATTCCAGTTGCCTGAGCACCAACAGCTTGGTTGTGTTAACTAGTTTAATTCCAGTTGCCTGAGCACCAACAGCCTGGTTGTGTTAACCACTTTTATTCCAGTTGCTTGAGCACCAACAGCCTGGTTGTGTTAACCACTTTAATTCCAGTTGCCTGAGCACCAACAGCCTCATGGTTTTAACCAATTAATTCCAGTTGCCTGAGCACCAACAACCTGGTTGTTTTAACCATTTTTATTCCAGTTGCCTGGGCACCAGCAGCCTGTAGTAAGCTCGGGTATGAGCAGTTTAAGCCAGTCCTTACGATCAAAGATGCTCTCTCCTCAGTCGGTCAGATGCCAAAACACAAGCCTACCTGCCCTGGACCTGCAGCCCAGAATAGGCAGACATGGCCGGCAAATAAGAGGGCTACAAAGACGAGGACAGGGGATCCTCCAGCCCAACCTCAGCACAGACAGTGGCTACAGAGCCACAAGGGACACCACCTCCTGGGATGGCCCAGCTCCTCCAGGCGTTGGAGGGAAAAATTGAAGCAGCGGGCAGTTGCGGCTCAGGTCAGGGACACCTGCCAGACGCCCCAGCCCAATCAAATGGCAGGGCCGGCCAACACTGACGCCCCAACAACAAGCCAGACACCCCAACAGTCGGCAGACCTGGCCACCCAAGCCTGCACCGCAGCCACGTTTGCAGTCACCGAACGCATAGCAGGTACGTCTGGAGGGTTTACATCAGCCGCGCTGGGCCTACCATCACTGGTACCATAAAGAATCAAACAGAAGATTTGGGGCGGGCCCAAAACCGGTTCAAAGTGAGCCATGGCAAAAGTGGCTCGAAGGCTACAGGCCGGATCTCGCCAACAGATTAGTTTCACGTTTTTAGGGATGGTTTCGACATTGGCTACAAGGGTTCTTTAGCCTAGGTCAAACCCAAACAATTTGAAGTCAGCTTTAGACGATCCCACAGTGGTGGACGAATGGAGATCAGACTCCCGCTAGACAAGTTAGCCAAATGCTATTCAGGCTTGCCTGCGAAAACAAAAAAGTACAGTTAAGAGATCTGCAGTCCATCATTGGTACACTGAACTTTACGTTACTGGATATGCAATACACAAGCTTTTCTCTGCTGCGGTGTTGTTTTCTTATGTTGCAGGTCTCGAGGGTTCTCAGGCCTGGTACTTCGCGGACGCAAAAGATCGCCCCGAGACACGGGAGATAACGACAGTCCAGAACTGTGTATTTTTGCATTGTGTACAGTTAAAAGCAAGCTCAGGTAATTTGCAGTTCAGTCCATCTCATTCCCTACCTTCTGTGGGGTCAACACTTCTTTTTTAAGGCAAAAGGGAAGTGTTTATGGCCCCTTTGTTGACCCAACAGAGGGGCAGGGGAGACAATCGGCCAGCAGTGCCCTGCATGCTGTGCTATAATTTGATGCTAAACTTTTTCATGTTTTTTGTAAATATGTTTTGGAAAATTGATTTTGAAATTGCTATGATTTTTCACAAAAGTTAAATCATAAAAAGCTTTCATTTAATTCAATAACATTTCACTTTACGTGGACTTAACTGCAAACAGCTGGTGTGGACATTTGATTTGTTGGAGTGACTGATAAATAATTTGATGCTAAACTTTTTCATGTTTTTTGTAAATATGTTTTGGAAAATTGATTTTGAAATTGCTATGATTTTTCACAAAAGTTAAATCATAAAAAGCTTTCATTTAATTCAATAACATTTCACTTTACGTGGACTTAAGGCTGGAGTACACTTTGGAGGCCCAATTTCAAAGTGATTAGGTAGTTTTAAAAGTTACTTTTTCTGTTAGTTCAATGTTTGCTTTATCAGGAAAATACAAAATATAAAGGGCTTAACGCGCAAAATTTTAAGATAACGACTGAAGTTTAAGCATAGGTATCAGATTTTTTCACGCAAACACTACTGAATAAATTGCAATATTGTATTGTGAAAATGTAAACAAAATAACAATCAGATGATCACAAACTGAAGAAGAGAAATAGGGAAGCAAAATAGAACATTAAACGTAGTGATTTTACTTGTGAATTCGGAAAAAAATCCTTTTGTATCCATTTTGAAGCTCAATTTGAAGCATGGAACACCAACAAACATTGATTAAAAGTGTTAAAGTGATTACAGTGTTCAGAAATAGTGTTAGATACCAAGTTGAGTTATCCCTCTTTACCAATTTAAAAAAAAAATACACCTCTTAACGCGCAAAATTTTGAACTGTGATGCTTTTACTACCCCCACCCCCTTCCCATTTGTCAGAAAAGAGTGCATATTATCTTCCAAATAGAAAAGCAGGGTAGTCAGATGATCAAAAACTTAAGAAGAGAAAGAGGGAAGCAAAATAGAACATCCAACATAATGATTTAACTTGTGAATTATGAGAAAACTATTTTTTTTACCCATTTGTGAAGCTTAATTTGAAACTTGGAACACAGACAAACATATATTAAAAGTGTTAAAGTGATTACAGTGTTCAGAAATAGTGTTAGATACCAAGTTGAGTTATCCCTCTTTACCACTGTTAAAAGAAATACACCTCTTGTCGCGCAAAATCTTGAACTGTGATACTTTTACTTCCCCCACCCCTACCCATTTTTTCAGAAAAGAGTGCATAATTATTATCTACCAAATAGAAAAGCAGGGTAGTCAGATGATCAAAAACTGAAGAACAGAAATAGGGAAGCAAAATAGAACATCCAACATAGTGATTTAACTGGTGAATTCTAAAAAAAACCCACTTTTTTACTCATTTTATTAGCTTAATTTAAAGCTTGGAACTGAAGACAGAAAAAAAAAATTAAAAATGCTAAAGTGGTTACAGTGTTCAGAAATAGTGTTTGATACCAAGTTGAGTTATCCCTCTTCATCACAGTTAAAAAAAAAACACCTCTTGTCGCGCAAAATCTTGAACTGTGATGCTTTTACTACCCCCACCCCCTACCCATTTTTCAGAAAAGAGTGCATATTATCTTTCAAATAGAAAAGCAGGGTAGTCAGATGATCAAAAACTTAAAGAAGAGAAAGAGGGAAGCAAAATAGAACATCCAACATAATGATTTAACTTGTGAATTATTAAAAAAAACATTTGTTTACCCATTTTTGAAGCTTAATTTGAAACTTGGAACACAGACAAACATAAATCAAAAGTGTTAAAGTGATTACAGTGTTCAGAAATAGTGTTAGATACCAAGTTGAGTTATCCCTCTTTACCAATTTAAAAAAAAATACACCTCTTAACGCGCAAAATTTTGAACTGTGATGCTTTTACTACCCCCACCCCCTACCCATTTTTCAGAAAAGAGTGCATATTATCTTCCAAATAGAAAAGCAAGGTAATCAGATGATCAAAAACTTAAGAAGATAAATAGGGAAGCAAAATAGAATATACAAAATAGTGATTTAACTGTAGATTTCAGAAGAAAAAAACCCTTTTTTTTATTATCATTTTTGAAGCTGAATTAGAAGTTTGGAAGACAGAAAAAAAAGAAGAAAAAAAGTGCTAAAGTGGTTACAGTGTTCAGAAATAGTGTTGGATACCAAGTTGAGTTTTTGCTCTTTATAAAAGAAACACACCTCTTGTCGCGCAAAATCTTGAACTGTGATCCTTTTACTACCCCCGCCCTCTACCCATTTGAACAGAAAAGAGTGCATAATTTGTATTCTCTTCCAATTAGAAAAATAAGTAAAAGCAACTGGACATTTTTAAAATACATCTTTTCTGTCAGTCCAAGGATTGCTTAGTCCATTAAAAACAAACAGACTAGGATTTAACGCACCCATTTTAAGAAAAAGTTAACATGATAATTGATATATCAGACTTTTTTTTATGCAATTACTACTGAAGATTCCAGACCAGGTAAAACAATCATTTTATATCCTTTGTCACATTTTTTTTATTTTTTATAAATCTATCTATAGCGAGTCTTGTCTCTTTGTGTCGTTTAGTTATTTTCAAGAATTCTATCCTGGCAACAACAACAACAAAAACACCTACCTACCTACCCTATTTTTTTTAGCCATGTTAATAGAAACAGACAATTTATTTGTTTTGGCCTAAAGATCTTGAAACATTTGTTTTAATAGAGAAATAACAAGTACAGCCATTAGCTGTGTCACTCGAATTTCTTTGTCAGGCTGAAACTTAGCTGTTGCGTTGGTGTCTGCTGTGTGTATCTGGGTCCAAAGCAACTTTCACATTCTCATCTACACACTCACGTTACACAAGTATATATACAATTCCACCTACAGAGGCGTTCGGGGATGGGGGTCTCGCACTCGGGCGAATCACACCACAAAATACAAAGTATAAAGTACACAGATTTTACTATTGAACCAAAAAGCAAATTAAAACATGAATAAATCAATCAAGCAAAACTTCCACACAATGACACACTCACTCTCGGTTCACACTGCGCTCTGGACGTGCACACTTGGCAGCACGTATACCGTTCCGGCACCGTTTGTCTTCCTGCAAGTCCAGCATAGGCACACGATTGTCCAAGAATCACAATAATCCTCGTGAATGTCACAGCAGGCATAGTAGAAAAGTCCAAAAGGGTGCGTTGATGGTGGTAATCCGGTGTACACACACACACACACACACACACACACACACACACACACACACACACACTCCGGTTTGGTAAGTTACCTGATAAATAATGTAGCCTGTGGATTTAACGGGGAGACTGGTCAGACAGGAAGAGCATTTCACATTTCCGATGTTCAGCGATAAACTTGTTTTCTTCGAGAGTTCGATCTTCGTGCGATTCTGGCGCGTTGTCACCAAGAACGTAAAAAAAAACAACACCAGGACATCATCATGATGCCTCTCTACAAAAACCAGGCATTCTAGGAACTCTTCATCTAAAGTCAGTCAGTATTAGCCCCTCAACACAATCCTCATCTTGTCCCATAGTGATTTCTGCCGCCAAAGAACGTGTGGTTCTTAACTCACAAGACGGATTTGTCGTCTTCCATTGCGAAATTCAGATCTACCCCAACTACGTGCATTGATCTGAGGGGGTCCCGATCTGAGCAATAAAATGTAGATGCGATAATCTGCAAACATCTCTTCAACACAATCTACATCTTGTCCCATCGTGATTTCTGTCGGCAAAGAACATGTGGTTCTCAACTCACAAGACCGATGTGTCATCTTTCAGAAATTCAGATCTGCCCCAAGTACGTGCAATAAAATGTAGAAGCGATAATCTGAAAAAAAATCTTTTCGCGTGAACGCTGCCACGTTGTCATCAGTCCGATGTCTTTTATCCAGAGCAGGGATGAACACACTTTTTCATCAATAGTTTGTTATGTTTATCCGCAGACTGCTTTCCATTACTTGTCGTCTGTTTTAGCTTGACTCGTGGGGTTCTTCAGCCAGGCAAAAAGTGCTTGTTTACAGTGACACGTTCTCACGCACGACATGTCGTAAATGCAAGTTCTAACGATTGTTTTTTATTGCACTGATAGAGAATGTCGATATTTGTAAACGTCTGCCATTTCCTAATGTTTATTTCATTATTTTGCATACGGATATGGCCAGTAAGTGGATAATCTGTTACGACACGAAACGCGTTCTAAATCCGGGAAGGGAGGCTACTCCAACGTAGAAGGGAGGCTACTCCAACGTACTTTCCAAAGTGTGCTCCAGCCTTAACTGCAAACAGCTGGTGTGGACATTTGATTTGTTGGAGTGACTGATAAGAATGGAACGAGCGGATGAGTGCGCGTTCAGTACAGCTCTGATGGACAGTAACCAGCTGTAATTCAGTTTGTTAGCACATGCACTTACACAAAGAAAAGAAATATGCTCAACACTTACTGAATTCACCGGTATGATCGCAGCTCTGTACATTTTCAGACTGGAAGAAAAGCGTCAACAAGCTACGTTTGACGTCACATACAAGTTTGACGTGTTATCTCGTGCTACTGTGACGATGCTTTGTGGCCCCGGAGTTGGATTCTGAAAATTCGTCTCCCTGTGGGTTATTGTGCATTTTGTTGCACAACCAAAATGATGACAAAAACGATGTTTGGTAGCTTGTTGTCAGACCGGTGGCCGAGGTCTTGTCGGCTACGTAGCGGCTTTACGCATATGCGCAGAGCCTACGGACACCGTGAGATGAAAACGTGGTGGTCATGACGCGAGCGTAGCGAAGCTTGCGCCGCTACGTTCACCGTAAAGTTACGACAGCCCCCCCCCCCCCCTCCCCCCCTGTCGTAAACCTTTGCGCAGCACGCGTGTGGCGAAACAACATGGCAGGCAGCACGTTATTTTTTCGGATGCTTTTGCGGCGGAACTTCAGCCGTCAACGGACGTTGCTGAACAGATCCTCATTGCTTTGCTTCTTTTTTTCTAGCAAGGTGTGGATTTCAACTTAACTAAAATGTCCGCCGCTGTGCTTTGGTGCTCCAGCTTCGACAACGTGATAAAGAACAAAACAAATACTATATTACGTAATCAAACACAACAGCATGACGTAAAGTACACAAAAAGAAAGAATTCTCCGTATCGCCGAGACTAATAGACTTCCTTGAGGCTTTTGACGTCACTAGTTAGACGCGACTTCACGGGATATACCCCTTCACTAAAAATAGTACAACTTTGCGCACAGCGTTAGTTCCTTACTCCGCAAACGACTAAGCAAGCGTCGTGACCACCAAGTTACGCATTTGCGGAGCTACGGAATATGCAGGCTTTACGTGTTCGTAACTCCATGCGTAACCTAACTTATTTGCGCTACCGACAAGACCTCGGCCACAGCACTTTGTTGTTGGTCCTCGGGGAGCATATCGCCTTTTGTCTCATATTTATCAACCGCGGCCTTCGGCCTTGGTCGATAAAGATGAAACAAAAGACGGTCCCCTTGGACCAACAAAAAAGCTGGTCTGTCAACAAGCCACCAAACATCTTATATTATCCCATGACCTGCCACTTTGTCTCTGTTAGCTGAGGAGGTGATTATTCTGGATAACCTATGGTTACCATAATTATATGGATAATCCATCACAACCGAGTCTCGATCTCACCTGTCATTGGTCATTGTCTTTGATCTCAGAGTACATTTGAATAATGTATAGAGGTCATCTGCAAATTTATCGTTAACTCGGGGACTTCAGCAAAACGATTGAGATATTCTGCGGTATAAAAGTCGAACTCACGTTTAGCTAACGATCTACATACATTTTAACATTGAAGAGGGCCCCAAAGGGGGGGTATCATCACGATCACGGGAAGGGAAATTTTAGCTTTCACGATCACAGTTACCTTGATTTTTGTTTTCACGATCACGAACACCAGTGGCAAATCACGGTCACGGTAAAAGTTGCATGTACAGAAAGCACGTGTCAAAGTAAACACAACCACACAGTAATTCGCTCCTCTGGATCTATTGTTTATTCAACACAAAGTGAGAACTGTTGCACTTTTTTATTATTATTTTTTGAATTCTCTTTCATACACACATAGAAATACATATCATGATTTGTAATCAGTAACAAGAATGTTGTTTTCATTGTTTTCTCTCTCTCTCTCTATTTCGTTATCTCTCTCTCTCTCTCTCTCTCTCTCTCTCTCTCTCTCTCTCTCTCTCTCTCTCTCTCTCTCTCTCTCTCTCTCTCTACACTCATACACATTCAACTCACACACCCTCACTCACACACATGAATATATACTTGCACATTTTGACATTTCCAGAGCAAAATCTTGAAAACCCATTTTCTCCCCAACTATTGGGTGGATTGAAATTAAAGTACATGAATGTGTGATGGGGGTACACCATCGCCTGGTTTCATGTCCTTGAAAAACAAACAGGAATGCTACAGGCCAAAAATGGTTTTACCTGAAAGAAGCGCGCAGTGCCAGTGGCGAAGCCACAAGCCTGAGCCTGCGAAGCAGGCGAGCCAACTAGGGGGGTCCGGGGGCATGCCCCCCCGGAAATTTTGTCAAAAAACGGTTAAAATCTGTGCAATCTGGTGCATTCTGGGCATCATTTTCCGGGCTGTAATAGTGTTGTGATCTTGTTAAAAATCCCATTTTAGCCTCCCCCCACCACCATTCAACACACCTCCAAACTGGTGAAAACAACACTACTGTGCGCTGGCTTCATTGAGACCGGCGCCTGGTCGCGTTGCGCGATATTCACACGGATCGTTTTTGCGGAAATTTTTTAACTTCACCGGAAAAAATTTGACTTTACCGGATTTTGAAAACGGCTTTATCGAATTTCCGTTAATTACCGGAAAAGTAGCATGCCTGACAAAATCCCCAACGAACATGACTTTGATCGTCTTTGACATGAGGATCAAGTGATCCAAACTGGCACGTCTCCCCGCCATTGTTTCTGAATTTAACCCATTGTTGATATTAAAGTTTACAGGCGCTAATATAAATCCAAGCTTAATGCAAAGAAGCGACAATTAGAATCTATGCCAAGCGTGTCCACGTTGCTGGGATGAAAAACACATTTCTAGTTTCGGTTTTGGCTACACGCAGACTCGATCTCGAGCCAGTCGAGGACACACTGAGCGAGTGACAGCCGGACGTGGCAATGTCGACAATGTCAATGATCTCACTCAAACTCAAAGATCTTGAACAAATTTCAAGATCTTTTCCTACATTCAGAACAGTCATAGAGCAACATAGATCAACATACCTTGATATTTCGTCTTCGGAAAGACCGACCCGTAGCCTGACCTTTCCACCAAGGAAGGCATTCTCGCCGCCTGCTTTGGTCTGGCTTGAATCCACAAAATATAACAGAAGTTCGATGACAGTACCGCTGCACGCCATGTTTGATCTTCGAATTCGAATTTGACTGAATGCACTCAAAACTTTTGCACGAAGCCCTTCCATTGGATGAAGTTTGGAAGACTTTTGCAATTTGCCTTCTGATTGGATCTCTTTTTGTCAGTGTGTGATTGGTTCTTTTAAAGGGAAGCAATCGCTGTCAAAATCATATTTCTGAATGTGTTGTTGCTTCCCTTCAATCGGAGTTGGCTCCTTGACGAATAGACAAGAGGATCATAGAGTGATACAGCTGTGAAAAATGTACGTTGAAAATAAAATGCTTTGCAATAATGCCCATCACGATCACGAAAACAAATCACGATCACGAGACTTGATTTTTTTTTCATCACGGATCACGGGCAAAGTCCCATCACGATCACAGAAATGGAAATTTCGGCAATCACGGTCACAGAAAGGTCAAAAAACGCCAATCACGATCACGGTTTTAAACCCTTTGGGGAACAAAGAATACACATAATCTGCTGGGGTGAAAAGAGCTGAGTGAAGATTATGAGTTGGCCGAAGAGAGAGAGAGAGAGAGAGAGAGAGAGAGAGAGAGAGAGAGAGCGAGCGACAGAGAGAGAGAGAGAGAGAGAGAGAGAGAGAGAGAGAGAGAGAGAGAGAGAGAGAGAGAGAGATTCAAGGCGCACAACTCTAGTACTCTTCATAGGCAACCGCTTAGGTCAATCCCGACAACAAAATCCTGATTCAAAATCCTGAGCGACAAAATAAGAAGTAAACTAAAACAGTATGCTTACAGTTGTGTTCATTTGCTTTCGCTTTTAGAGCATTGATTGCTAAATCTGGTTCAACAGAACAAGGCTGTCCCACCTGTCGTCTGCTGCAGATCTGTCCTCTGCTACAGAATCACCGGCTACTGAAAAAGTTGACCAACAACATGAAAATTGCCACTTACAAAGTTAGAGATACGGTTAAAATAAAAGGTGGCGAAGAAGGTCGGATCTTGCGTGTGTTATTTTTCAATTTTAAAGTAAACAACGGTGTCTAGGTTCAGGTCATGCATGCAGATAGATTTACAAGTTTTGACCTACATTGAAAAAAACAGCAGAACAAAACTATACTGCAGTACAGTAGCGATAACTGCGGGCCTAAGACTGAACGACAGACATCAAAGTAAGGCTCACCTAAAATTAATGACGATTGAAGAAGTAAGTAATCCAAATTTGAACACTGAAGCACAACATCTCGAATAAGCTCACATTCAGCAATCACCCTCATCGCTTGTAAAATCACACACGCAGTCTTTTTGGCGAATGCCTCAGACAACCGACTTTTCACTTGACGGTCACATTATCAAATTTCATTTGAACACTCTAGAAATAACTGTTTGACTGAATGCAAAAGCAGACGTTTTATGGCGCGTTTACCAAAAAGACAAACGGGGACTCGTTTCGCACATGAATTTGATGACACGATTTGCGGTCGCGGAAGGTTTGAGTGAGCAGAAAACAGGCACTTGCCGAGTTTGTGTCAAAAAGTGGTGGTTTTTTTTTTTATAAAGAAAACGTCGGAATAATGGCATAAAAAGCTTACACAACTCGTCCTGAATATCGTGCATATTTTCCCTCGGGTAGATTTTCAGGTATTACCTCGCCAGAGGCTCGGTAATACCTGAAAATCGACCCTAGGGAAAATATGCACGATATTCAGAACTCAGAGTGTGTAACCTATATCATATGTTTTTAAGGATACTTCGATCATGCGATGAAACACGATAACCAAACTTAAACAGAATGTTTTAGCGGTACCAATCTGAAACAAATGAGGCACATTGCTGTTTCAAGATCCGAGGAACAAAGGGAAGTAAGCGCTTTAAATGCATACGATATGTGCACTAGAGTTATACGGAACACATCTCCTTGCAACTGATAGGGCGGTAAACAACAAACATTTAAGCATTGAAGCAGGGGTGGGAGTCTCTTGTGATGAAAAACGAGGAAATCCCTTTTTTTCCAGGGGGCTCCCCCGAAATTGTGTTAAATGGTACGTTAAAATCTGTGCAATCTGGTGCATTCTGAGACTAAAATTCAACTCGGTTGGATCAGGTAAAAAAAAACACTCCCCCCCCCAAAAAAAAAAAAAAAAAAAAAAACCCACCCAACCAAACAAAAAACACTTTCACACAGCAATGGTAATATTGTAATGGTGCATACTAAAGTAATGAACCATGTATCCATAATCCAATACTGGCAATAATAGTATGATCCAAGTGACGCCTAATGCATTGGGGGCGGGGATATAGCTCAGTTGGTAGCGCGCTGGATTTGTATTCAGTTGGCCGCTGTCAGCGTGAGTTCGATCCCAGGTTCGGCGGAAATTTATTTCACAGAGTCAACTTTGTGTGCAGACTCTCTTCGGTGTCCGAACCTCCCCCCGTGTACACTACATTGGGTGTGCACGTTAAAGATCCCACGATTGACAAAAGGGTCTTTCCTGGCAAAATTGCTTAGGCACAGTTAATAATTGTCTACCTATACCCGTGTGACTTGGAATAATAGGCCGTGCGGTAAGGTAAATATGCGCCGAAATGGCTGCAATCTTCTGGCCGTATAAAATTTCATCTCACACGGCATCACTGCAGAGCGCCTAGAACTGTACCCACGGAATATGCGCGATATAAGACTCATTGATTGATTGATTGATTGAAGCTCAACATGACTATTTCATACTAGTTATCAGGAGTTTTCAGTCAGCACAATTTAACTCTCAAGCCCCCAGTGTTCTGTTCCATCTTCACTTCTCTCCATATCATTCAGTCAACAAGTTATAGATAATGTGATGAAATGGGACGCGGAAAAATAGATTACCCCAGCGGATTTCGTAAGTTGTGTCCACGGAAATCTGCGGATTCGCGGAAAAGTCCCACCCCTGATGGAAGTGAACACACGACGTTCATCCTTGTGTTCTATAATAACGGTAACGTTTAGCTGAAGTTTTGCCCAGACACTCTTACACGCGAAATATCGCGGGATTCTATCCGAAAAACTACAAAGAAGAGTGCTTTATCCCCCCCTCTGCTTCTTTCTCTCTGTAAACTTGTAGGGCTAGTTATTTTTCGGTAACTTACCCAACAACCAAAATCACTTACCCAACAACGGGCCTGAATCCTCGATAGCTCATGGGTAGAGACTGTACACATTGTGGATCTACTTTTTGCGACTCAAAAGTTCAGAACACTCTCATGTACAAAATATACATTTCTGGAGCAAACAATACAACCATGCCGCATTTAAACCAGCAACCACAGGCTTGAACACATGAATCTCAATATAAAATCCATGAGTTTGGTTGTTTTCTGAATTCAGATCTGCCGTGCACAATCGTTTATCGCTAGCAAGATTCCAAGGAAAAGTAACTCTCATACTTTGTCTACCGACACGAGTAGTTCCCCTTCCAGATTTCGGCTGCATCGACGAGACTGCAATCCGACGGTCAGTTTTCAACTATATTTCATTTTATGAACAGATCACACGCAATCAATTGCAAACATTTAATCAACTTAAAGAACATGCAGCGGTTTCATACACTAGTTTGCCCCAGAAAACTAAACTTCATACAGTTTTTAACGTTGGAACACGGGTGTAAAACTTCGTCTGCTAGTCACATTCGAGGAAAGAACATTTCCTGAGCGATACCAAAACATGAACAGAACACACACTATCTGCCTTTGCCGCCACAGCAGAAGGACAACATAACTATGTACTTGATTTTAGTTCAAAACATGGAAACTGACAAGAAGTGTTAACAAAATTGAATGATTTGCACGGAACTATACAACCGCGCATTAATCGATCGCCTGCGCAGGTAGACTGTTTGGGTGAATATGATTCGATCAAACTTTCGCACAAAAACTCCTCTTTTCTTTGAATAACTGAAGAAAGGAGGGATAAAGAGGTTACATACCTCGTCTCAGTGATTATCAAAAATAATGGTCTCAGTTCGCGGTCATGAAAAAGCTCGCTGAAGCTCGCATTTTTCATGATCCGCTAACTTCGACCATTATTTTTGATAATCACTGAGACTCGGCATGTAACCTCTACGTACATGCCGTACGGTTCGTGTCACCGAGACTAGAACGAAATACCTATTTCAAGGTATTTCATATGACGTCACTTTATTTGTTTGCAGTGATGTCATGTTTCAGAAGAATTATACGTACATGTTCGCCGATTGTTTTTGTTCTGATGGCGTTGACGGTTTTTGGTGTTATTAGCCTGCGGAACGTCAGGGCGCAATCCCTTCAGCTTGTGTTCCTGGGACTGGGGCTGCTGCAACCTGGCTTGGCACAGGACAGTAAGTGTGCATCGTTTCCATTACACACACACACACACACACACACACACACACACACACACACACACACACAAACAAACACACACACACACACAAACAAACACCCACACATACGCACGCACGCACGCACGCACGCACACACACACACACACAGATACACACACACACACACACACAAACAGACAGATACGCGCACACACGCACGCACACAGACACATACACACAGACACACAGACACAGACACAGACACACACAATGCACATATGATACAAACACACACACACGCACGCACACACACGTGCTAAACCTCAACTAGTGTTGTGAACACAAATTAGTCAGACACCATCAATATGAATGACTTTGTTCACTGCGCTGACGTGACATCGTATCGTCCACTACAGCGGCAGTTCAGAGCCTTCCGCTGAAGGTGAAAGGTCAAACAACACCAAGCAGCTAGAAGCCGGACAGCACATTATGCAGTTCAGAGCCAGGAGCTCAAGGTGAAAAAAAGGCTTTTTACACTGCGCTCACGTCTTGTCGTCCACTACAGGGGTAGTTCGGAGCTTGGAAAATGAAAGTGGAAGGGCAAACAACACAGCACCACCTCCGCCAAGCAGCTTGAAGCTGGAGAGCACCTCCCGCAGTGCAGAGCCAGCAGCTCAACGTGAACAAAATAAT
>NC_090252.1:32387699-32402699 GCF_037325665.1 Littorina saxatilis | reverse complement strand
ATCTCATTCTTCAGGTATGCATTGTGTTGTGAATAGCAATTTCTTCCTGTCCATCTGATGCCTCATATAATATTCAGAACTGCGAAAGTGACTCGATCGAGCGTTTGCTCTTCTTGTTTGGTATATTTCCATTTCCTATTGAATCTTTTCAAATCGTTTACTTCTTATCGTGTCTGGTCTTCATATCTCTATTGCAGGTTCACTGCAGTGGGTAGAAGCCGCACTGAACGACAATCCACGACCTGATGTACCATCGCCCGGTTTGTATTTTAGACAGCCATACAACGATACAATCAGATGTGAGGCGAGCTTGTTCTGCGGGGGATCTACCCTTCCCTCCGTGCCGCATGCGGTCCTATTTGAAGTCTGGTTGGACAAGAAGAAGCTTGACATACCTCCCGTCACCAGCGCCCGCATACAACAGCGTACGAAAGGCGTTCCAAGTTGTTACGAGTAAGCCTTTCAACTGCTGCTTTTTATATTTTTTTTTTTTTTTTCGATTTTTGGGAATCAGCTTTTTTTCAATGAGATATTAGGGCTTACAATAAGAAGCTTGACATTCCTCCCGTCAAGGGCGCCCGCATACAATAGCGTACGAAAGGCGTTCAAAGTTGTTACGAGTAAGCCTTTCAACTGCTAGCACTGTGTCTGCTTGTTTGTCCCTGTATTTGCCACTGTGTCTTTCCGTCTTTCTGTGTGCTGTCTCTCTGCTGTTTTGTCTGTTTTTATATTTAGTCAAGTTTTGACTAAATATTTTAACATCGAGGGGGAATCGAAACGAGGGTCGTGGTGTATGTGTGTGTGTATGTGTGTGTGTGTGTGTGTGTGTGTGTGCGTGCGTGCGTGCGTGTAGAGCGATTCAGACCAAACTACTGGACCGATCTTTATGAAATTTGACATGAGAGTTCCTGGGATTGATATCCCCATACGTTTTTTTCATTTTTTAGATAAATGTCTTTGATGACGTCATATCCGGCTTTTCGTGAAAGTTGAGGCGGCACTGTCACGCTCTCATTTTTCAACCAAATTGGTTGAAATTTTGGTCCAGTAATCTTCGACGAAGCCCGGGGTTCGGTATTGCATTTCAGCTTGGTGGCTTAAAAATTAATTAATGACTTTGGTCATTAAAAATCTGAAAATTGTAAAAAAAAATAAAAATTTATAAAACGATCTAAATTTACGTTTATCTTATTCTCCATCATTTGCTGATTCCAAAAACATATAAATATGTTATATTCGGATTAAAAACAAGCTCTGAAAATTAAATATATACAAATTATTATCAAAATTAAATTGTCCAAATCAATTTAAAAACACTTTCATCTTATTCCTTGTCGGTTCCTGATTCCAAAAACATATAGATATGATATGTTTGGATTAAAAACACGCTCAGAAAGTTAAAACAAAGAGAGGTACAGAAAAGCGTGCTATCCTTCTTAGCGCAACGACTACCCCGCTCTTCTTGTCAATTTCACTGCCTTTGCCATGAGCGGTGGCCTGACGATGCTACGAGTAAAATGGCATTGCGTTTCATTCTGTGAGTTCGA
The DNA here is from genome assembly GCF_037325665.1 of Littorina saxatilis. Lineage (NCBI taxonomy): Eukaryota > Metazoa > Mollusca > Gastropoda > Littorinimorpha > Littorinidae > Littorina > Littorina saxatilis. The sequence goes on along the minus strand of NC_090252.1, from coordinate 32,401,152 downwards.
CAGCTACTTGACTAAATATTGTATTTTCGCCTTACGCGACTTGTTGTTTCTTTCTGTTTCTCCCTGTTTTTGTCGGTTCTGTTTCTCTCTGTCACTCACACACACGCATAGACACACACGCACGAACGCACGCAAACAAACCACACACACACACACACACACACACACGCACACACACAAACACACACACACACACGCACACACACACACACACACTCACACACACACACACTCGCATGCACGCACGCACGCACGCACGCACGCACGCACGCAACCACACACACACAAGCACATGCGGAGCTAGATTTGTGAACGTTTTACAGTATATTACATGTAAGATAGTCCGTGTGACTCGGAGTTACCTAGACAAAGCTAGATTTGTGTAAGTTCATGAACTATATTAAATTTAATATAGTCCGTGTGACTCAGAATGTCCACGACAAGAACGAAGTTCTTCTTCTTCGTTCAGTGGTTGAAACTACCACGCTTTTTACGTGTATGACCGTTTTTACCCCGCCATTTTGGCATCCATATACCGCTTTCGGCGGATGCATGCTTGGTATTTTCGAGTTTCTATGACCCACCAAACTCTGACATGAATTACAGGATTTTTCCGTGAGCACTTGGTCTTGTGTTTGCGGGTACACACACACAGGGGGATAAGGAACGAGCAGGCCTGTTTATAAGTAATTGACCTGGGAGATCGGAAAAAGTCTCCACTATAAACACCCATACATGCGCGGACAGGATTCGAACTCACGACCTTCCGCTTGGGAGGCCGGCGTCTTGTCTACCCGGCCACTTCGCCCTTGGGAACGAAGATCTGAGAAGAAAAAAAATCGGACATTTTGTTCTCACAAAAGGGGACCTGCATCGTAGAAAGTACCATATATCGATATGTCGTGCCTAGATCCTGAAAGTGCCTAAGTTCTTGAATTAGGTAGTCTCTTGCCTAATTCGTGAAATAGGCAACGGCTGTGATATCAATGTTGAATTTTGCCTCATTTGTGAAATTTTATGATTTAGGCTGCCTATTGCGTAAATTAGGCAGCCTAAGTCGTGAAATTAGGCAAAGTTTCGATCTAGGCACGACTGCTGTACAATTTAGGCAAACATGTCTACATAATAGGCAAAATCCTTGCCTAATGTGTCAAATCAATTCTAAGGTCTAACTGTTTTACAAATTAGTCAGTCTGTTTGAACCCAAAATCATCCGCGTGCGTGCGCGCCTCTCACTGCGTTGCGGGTGACAACATATCACGTTTGTGAACACTACTAACTACTTGTGAACAGTACAAACTGTGATACAAGTGAGATAATAATCACACTGGAGCATTTCAGATAAACTTTCTCAGTCACTACTTCACACCAGCACCTGACTGTCAGTGTTAGCCAAATCCAGCCATGGAAACTAAAAGGTCACAATTTCGTATTCGTTTTGAGGAGCATCTTGGAAATGGAGGCTGCACAAAATTCTGTTTACCGGACCAGGATACATACCAAACCATCATTAACCTGTTAAGTGGTACAGTTTCTGAAAAACACAGAAGTCTGTATTTATGGCAATCCGAATGGTGCAAAAGTCCCTTTTAGCTCTTGATGTCTAAATAACACATTATTTAGCTAAATAACGCGTTATTTAGCTAAACAATGCTTTATTTAGCTATATCATGCATTATTTAGCTAAATAATGCATTGTTTAAATTAAACAATGCATTATTTACAGATACAGAAAAAAGAGAGCCCAGAGCACTAAATAATGCATTGTTTAGCATAAATAAGAGATTGTGTTTGTAAATAACTCATTATTTATAAATAATTACGCGTTTTCTCTAAACAATATATTATATGTAAATAAAGTGTTATTTAAATAAATAAAATATTATTTAGATAAATAAAATATTATTTATCTAAATAAAATATTATTTAGATAAATAAAATATTATATGTAAATAAAATATTATTTATCTAAATAAAATATTATTTATCTAAATAAAATATTATTTAGATAAATAATTTATTATTTAGATAAATAATTTATTATTTAGATAAATAATTTATTATTTAGATAAATAATTTATTATTTACTGTTTTTGCCTTGAAATAGTATTATTACACTAAATAATGCTTTATATAGCTATATAATAGGTTTCCGCTATATAATTCATGATTTGGTAAATAATACATTATATACCGTAAATAAAATATTATATACCGTAAACAATTCATTGTTTAGCGCATCGCGAAGCCGTTTTTTCTCTTGTTGTTTTTTTCCACGTGTTTCCGTGGATCCACGAGAGCTCTGTTGATTCTCAAACTGACCAATCAGACAACTAGCATCTGTACACTAATTAAAGTCCCATTGTTGAGTGTGACGAAAACTCGTGGTGACAATTTTAAAACATGTTGGGTCACGCATGGTCCAATCTTACATGGTCCAATCTTACATGGTCCAACCTTACATGGTCCAACCTTACATGGTCCAACCTTACATGGTCCAATCTTACATGGTCCAACCTTACATGGTCCAACCTTACATGGTCCAATCTTACATGGTCCAATCTTACATGGTCCAACCTTACATGGTTCAACCTTACATGGTCCAATCTTACATGGTCCAATCTTGCATGGTCCAATCTTACATGGTCCAACCTTACATGGTCCAACCTTACATGGTCCAACCTTACATGGTCCAATCTTACATGGTCCAACCTTACATGGTCCAACCTTACATGGTCCAATCTTACATGGTCCAATCTTGCATGGTCCAATCTTGCATGGTCCAACCTTACATGGTCCAATCTTACATGGTCCAACCTTACATGGTCCAACCTTAGATGGTCCAATCTTACATGGTCCAATCTTACATGGTCCAACCTTACATGGTTCAACCTTACATGGTCCAATCTTACATGGTCCAATCTTGCATGGTCCAATCTTACATGGTCCAACCTTGCATGGTCCAACCTTGCATGGTCCAATCTTACATGGTCCAACCTTACATGGTCCAACCTTACATGGTCCAATCTTACATGGTCCAACCTTACATGGTCCAACCTTACATGGTCCAATCTTACATGGTCCAATCTTGCATGGACCAATCTTGCATGGTCCAACCTTGCATGGTCCAATCTTACATGGTCCAACCTTACATGGTCCAACCTTACATGGTCCAACCTTACATGGTCCAATCTTGCATGGTCCAATCTTACATGGTCCAACCTTGCATGGTCCAACCTTGCATGGTCCAATCTTACATGGTCCAACCTTGCATGGTCCAATCTTACATGGTCCAACCTTACATGGTCCAACCTTACATGGTCCAACCTTACATGGTCCAATCTTGCATGGTCCAATCTTACATGGTCCAACCTTGCATGGTCCAATCTTACATGGTCCAATCTTACATGGTCCAACCTTACATGGTCCAACCTTACATGGTCCAACCTTACATGGTCCAATCTTACATGGTCCAACCTTACATGGTCCAACCTTGCATGGTCCCATCTTACATGGTCCAACCTTACATGGTCCAACCTTACATGGTCCAACCTTACATGGTCCAATCTTACATGGTCCAACCTTACATGGTCCAACCTTACATGGTCCAATCTTACATGGTCCAATCTTGCATGGTCCAATCTTACATGGTCCAACCTTACATGGTCCAATCTTACATGGTCCAATCTTGCATGGTCCAATCTTACATGGTCCAACCTTGCATGGTCCAATCTTACATGGTCCAACCTTACATGGTCCAACCTTACATGGTCCAATCTTACATGGTCCAATCTTACATGGTCCAACCTTACATGGTTCAACCTTACATGGTCCAATCTTACATGGTCCAATCTTGCATGGTCCAATCTTACATGGTCCAACCTTGCATGGTCCAACCTTGCATGGTCCAACCTTGCATGGTCCAATCTTACATGGTCCAACCTTACATGGTTCAACCTTACATGGTCCAATCTTACATGGTCCAATCTTGCATGGTCCAATCTTACATGGTCCAACCTTGCATGGTCCAACCTTGCATGGTCCAACCTTGCATGGTCCAATCTTACATGGTCCAACCTTACATGGTCCAACCTTACATGGTCCAACCTTACATGGTCCAATCTTACATGGTCCAACCTTACATGGTCCAACCTTACATGGTCCAATCTTACATGATCCAATCTTGCATGGTCCAATCTTGCATGGTCCAACCTTGCATGGTCCAATCTTACATGGTCCAACCTTACATGGTCCAACCTTACATGGTCCAATCTTACATGGTCCAACCTTACATGGTCCAACCTTGCATGGTCCAATCTTACATGGTCCAATAATATATATGGACCATGTAAGATTGGACCATGTAAGGTTGGACCATGTAAGATTGGACCATGTAAGGTTGGACCATGCAAGATTGGACCATGTAAGGTTGGACCATGTAAGATTGGACCATGCAAGGTTGGACCATGTAAGGTTGGACCATGTAAGATTGGACCATGCAAGGTTGGACCATGCAAGGTTGGACCATGTAAGATTGGACCATGCAAGATTGGACCATGTAAGATTGGACCATGTAAGGTTGAACCATGTAAGATTGGACCATGTAAGATTGGACCATGTAAGGTTGGACCATGTAAGGTTGGACCATGTAAGATTGGACCATGTAAGGTTGGACCATGTAAGGTTGGACCATGAATGTAAGGTTGGACCATGCAAGGTTGGACCATGTAAGATTGGACCATGTAAGGTTGGACCATGTAAGGTTGGACCATGCAAGGTTGGACCATGTAAGATTGGACCATGCAAGATTGGACCATGCAAGATTGGACCATGTAAGATTGGACCATGTAAGGTTGGACCATGTAAGGTTGGACCATGTAAGATTGGACCATGTAAGGTTGGACCATGTAAGGTTGGACCATGTAAGGTTGGACCATGTAAGATTGGACCATATCCATGTAAGATTGGACCATGCAAGGTTGGACCATGTAAGGTTGGACCATGTAAGATTGGACCATGCAAGATTGGACCATGTAAGGTTGGACCATGTAAGGTTGGACCATGTAAGATTGGACCATGTAAGGTTGGACCATGTAAGGTTGGACCATGTAAGGTTGGACCATGTAAGATTGGACCATGTAAGATTGGACCATGTAAGGTTGGACCATGTAAGATTGGACCATGTAAGGTTGGACCATGTAAGGTTGGACCATGTAAGGTTTGACCATGTAAGATTGGACCATGTAAGATTGGACCATGCAAGGTTGGACCATGCAAGGTTGGACCATGTAAGATTGGACCATGCAAGATTGGACCATGTAAGATTGGACCATGTAAGGTTGGACCATGTAAGGTTGGACCATGTAAGGTTGGACCATGTAAGGTTGGACCATGTAAGATTGGACCATGTAAGATAGGACCATGCAAGGTTGGACCATGCAAGGTTGGACCATGTAAGATTGGACCATGCAAGATTGGACCATGTAAGATTGGACCATGTAAGGTTGAACCATGTAAGGTTGGACCATGTAAGATGGGACCATGTAAGATTGGACCATGTAAGGTTGGACCATGTAAGGTTGGACCATGTAAGATTGGACCATGTAAGATTGGACCATGCGTGACCCAACATGTTTTAAAATCGTCACCACGAGTTTTCGTCACACTCAACAATGGGACTTTAATTAGTGTACAGATGCTAGTTGTCTGATTGGTCAGTTTGAGAATCAACAGAGCTCTCGTGGATCCACAGAAACACGTGGAAAAAAACAACAAGAGAAAAAACGGCTTCGCGATGCGCTAAACAATGAATTGTTTACGGTATATAATATTTTATTTACGGTATATAATGTATTATTTACCAAATCATGAATTATATAGCGGAAACCTATTATATAGCTATATAAAGCATTATTTAGTGTAATAATACTATTTCAAGGCAAAAACAGTAAATAATAAATTATTTATCTAAATAATAAATTATTTATCTAAATAATAAATTATTTATCTAAATAATAAATTATTTATCTAAATAATATTTTATTTAGATAAATAATATTTTATTTAGATAAATAATATTTTATTTAGATAAATAATATTTTATTTATCGAAATAATATTTTATTTATTTAAATAACACTTTATTTACATATAATATATTGTTTAGAGAAAACGCGTAATTATTTATAAATAATGAGTTATTTACAAACACAATCTCTTATTTATGCTAAACAATGCATTATTTAGTGCTCTGGGCTCTCTTTTTTCTGTATCTGTAAATAATGCATTGTTTAATTTAAACAATGCATTATTTAGCTAAATAATGCATGATATAGCTAAATAAAGCATTGTTTAGCTAAATAACGCGTTATTTAGCTAAATAATGTGTTATTTAGACATCAAGAGCTAAAAGGGACTTTTGCACCATTCGGATTGCCATATGTATTACCTGCGAAAAAAGTTCGAGATTCTGGAAGTGGGAGGATTACAGAAAGTCATCAAGGTAAGCCTCAAATACTATTTCACAAACGTTCTCTCTCTCTCTCTCTCTCTCTCTCTCTCTCTCTCTCTCTCTCTCTCTCTCTCTCTCTCTCTCTCTCTCTCTCCTCTCTTTCTCTCTCTCTCTCTCTCTCTCTCTCTCTCTCTCTCTCTCTCTCTCTCTCTCTCTCTCTCTCTCTCTCTCTCTGTCTCTGTGTCACTGAACTGTTTGAGGTCACTTTTGACACAACATTTTGTTAGACCTCATGATTCTAAACATGTGAGTAGTACTGGTAGTAGAACAAGATGCATAGAAATACATAATTAGTTTCATCAATTGCCGTTTGTAATCCATGAAAAAAATAAATCAAAAACGTTATTATATTTCACAAAGTATGCAAATTAGTTCTAATTTATGCACAACCTTTTTTTTATCTCAGAAATGTGCATTTATTTTCTGGGTCATGCTCGTGGCACTTCGGGGGATTGGGGGGTTGGGGGGTGGTGACGATCAATAACCTTTGTTTCAATGGAATCCAAATGGGACGCCGGCGGAAAGAAAAATCAATTCTTGTGATCGTGATCATTGTTTATTGTCGTGTGGGTAACATGACCGTTTTTCTGTTTTCAGCTCAGGAAGAATCCGGATGACGGCATCCAATACCTTCTACCCAAGTCGGAAATTTTTGATGCTCTGTTGGATGCACACCTGTCAACTGGGCATGGAGGCGAGAAGAAGATGAGGTTCTTCATTGCGGATATGTACGACAATGTGACACAGAAGATGATAGCAGCGTTTGTCTCCAACTGCGAAAACCAAGCCCAACAAGGGACTAGTTGTCCGACCACTGCAAACCAAAAACATCTTAGAGCGAGGTCAGGTGGACTTGATCGTGATGGAATCTGCGCCTGATAGGGAATTCAAGTACATCCTTAATTATCAAGATCATTTCTCGAAGTTCCTTTTTCTGTGTCCAATGAAAACAAAGACGGCTGCAGAAACCGCCTACAACTTAATTGATATTTTTTGCATGATTACGCCACCGACTGTGCTCCAAAGTGACAACGGAAGGGAGTTCACTGCTCACGTGATCAATGAAATGGTCGAGATATGGCCCGGACTCACCATCGTGCACGGATCCCCTCGTCATCCTCAGAGTCAGGGATCTGTTGAGCGTTCCAACGCTGATGTCAAACAGATGCTGACCGCGTGGGCCATCGACAACGACACCACTAAGTGGGCTGAGGGGCTCAGATTCGACCAGCTGCAAAAAAAACTCATCCTCTCATCGCAACCTGAACAATAGAACACCACTGGAAGTTTTCTGTGGCCGGAAGAAAACGTCTGGGCTTGAAAGAACGTGCCTGCCAAAGGAAGTCATCGCAAGGCTAGAAAAAGAAGAGGACCTTTTGGAAGTCCTGTCCAGAATGCAAGTTGCAGGTGGACAGAGCGTTGAGCCTGAGGCAGCTGAGGATGAAAATAATGAAGCAGTGCCTGAAAATGAAAACGCTGCTGCGGCAAGAATTGACAAAGAACTCAGGCCACAGAATTCAACTGAAAATGATGCAGAGGTGGAAGGTGCAGTTGGAGGTGCCGCCACTTCAAGTGTAGCTCTTGAAGAACTCGGTCCACAGAATTCAACTGAAAATGATGCAGAGGTGGAAGGTGCAGTTGGAGGTGCCGCCACTTCAAGTACAGCTCTTGAAGAACTCGGTCCACAGAATTCAACTGAAAATGATGCAGAGGTGGAAGGTGCAGTTGGAGGTGCCGCCACTTCAAGTGTAGCTCTAGAAGATCTCGGTCCACAGAATTCAACTGAAAATGATGCAGAGGTGGAAGGTGCAGTTGGAGGGGCCGCCACTTCAAGTAAAGCTCCAGAAGATCATGCAAGCATTTTGACGCAGTGCAGACAAGATGCACGTGAAGGACAAGAACAAAGCCGTGCTGAAATGCTGCGAACAACAAGAGCCAAGCTGGTTCCACTGCTGCAAAACGACGGCGTGCTGGTTCCAGTCAGCGAGTTTGATCGTGGGCGCCTTGATTGCAGAAACGTGCCTGGGGTGGTCCTGAAGGTTCACAACGACCTGTACCAAGTTGGCACCAAGCATGGCATTATAAACACTATGCTCTCCCGCAATCTAATTATCGAGGCTGATTTCCAAATTGTCACTGCTGACCAAGTGAAGGACACTGTCCTACCAATGAGAAGCATCGCTCAGCTTCATTCAAGGCATGGAGGACAAGGGTTCAAGAAATGTTCTTGCAATGGGAAATGCAATACAGCCAGATGCACTTGCAAGAAAGCAAGACAGCACTGCCATAGTCACTGCCACCCAAACAATTCATCTTGCAAGAACAAGAGCAAGTAAGCTCCGAAAATCGAGTTGAACTGGAACGTCGTGGGTTTCCCTTTTTTGACCCCAGTCCAAACTGGGATAATGTTTACCTTTTGTAAACTTTAAATGTTTGTAAATGAGGTAGATGGGTATTTTTGTTTTGCTTTTGTAAAATTTTTTCATTATAATTTGTCATGTAAATGGTACATATGATAGCAGTATGTTTACATTTTAAGTTTCATTAGTATTACTGGCGTTCAAACAGACTGACTAATTTGTAAAACAGTTAGACCTTAGAATTGATTTGACACATTAGGCAAGGATTTTGCCTATTATGTAGACATTTTTGGCTAAATTGTACAGCAGTCGTGCCTAAATCAAAACTTTGCCTAATTTCACGACTTAGGCTGCCTAATTTACGCAATAGGCAGCCTAAATCATAAAATTTCACAAATTAGGCAAAATTCAACATTGATTTCACAGGTTAGGCACAGCCGTTGCCTATTTCACGACCACCTAATTCAAGAACTTAGGCACTTTCAGGATCTGGGCACGACAGATACACAGATTGAAGTGATGATATGTTTGTTATAGTATCACTATCAGCTTGAAATGTCTACAATAAGACCAGATAGAGAGCGAGCAATGTATCTTTTGTAGTGTCTGTATTATTTGTCAACAGTGTTCAGCAGAACTTCAGTACAGATTTCACCAAAAAGGATCATGGAAAGAATGTGACTTGCAAAGAGATAATAACAGGGATGAGGTCACGTTTTCCCCTGATGCTCTTTGATCCGAATGGTAAGTTAATTTGCAACACTTCCACAGCGCGTTGGCAAAAGCAGAACGATTTGGCGTACAACATTCTAAAAACAAAAACTACCAGCCTTGCTGTTGTTTGTATAAATGTATAATAATTGCGTTGGTCAGTCTCGGTCGATTATTTTGATGGATTTATTTGATCAACTTGTTGATGGATTGATCTATTGATTTATTGACTCATTGGTTAGTTGACTCGTTCATTCACTCAAATATGTATTCACTGCATTTCCACAATTCAGCTGTATTGCCTTTGGTAAAACTTATACATTTTCGTCTCCTATTTTATGGATGACAAGTATACAAACCATTTGATTCCTCTCCCTCCACAGCACCCACGACTACCTCAACCCTCATCATCGGCAACAAGGGTGGTGAACTCAACGTGACCCGAGTGGGCAGCAGCAAGGGGCAGCAAGGGATGGTCCTTGGGCTGGGCATAGCTGGGGGCGTGGCCGCTCTGGCCCTCATTTGCGGCCTCTTGGCGTTCGGGAAGAAGCGAGCAACAGGAGCCAAACCTAGCAGTGTCGCTGGGGGACCGCAAGCTCCTGGATCTGGTGCTGTTGCTGGCGGTTCTGGCCCGCCAATGCCGGCTGTCGCTGCAGGCTATGGCCCTGTGAAAGATGGTCCCACTAAGTCTGGGTGCACTGCTGCTGGCGGTTCTGGCCCGCCAATGCCGGCTGTCGCTGCAGGCTATGGCCCTGTGAAAGATGGTCCCACTAAGTCCGGGTGCACTGCTGCTGGCTGTTCTGGCCCACCACTGCCGGCTACTGCTGCAGGCTATGGTTATGTGGACGACGGCGCATCGGCTGTCAGTGAGAGCACAAGCGTCGGGTCGTCGGTGGCCACTACAACGACGGAGACCTCTACGACGGAGGCTGATGAATCCGCTGTTGATTTAATTATAAGCCCCTTACCTACTACAGCCGAACCATGCACAACTGAGTGCGGCGAACGTTGCACCGTTTGTGGAACGATAATGACAGATAACGTTTAATCGTAGTCGCAGTGACGTCATTAAGATAAAACGTGCGTCAGAATAAAACTGATGTTTGTCTTGATGACACAAAACACAAGTAGAAGTAAATTGTCAAAATCATGAAATTCACAAAAACCCTGAAAATGTCAGTACGTTTTTAAATTTCCTGTTTCACTTAGGGATTTGTAAATTTTCGAAAAATTCTAGGACATTTGTACATTTCCTGGTTTGAAGGGCCAGGATATTTGCCAATGTACTAAAAATATATTTCAAGGTAAACGAGTGCTTTTTTGATTAAATAATTACATTTCTTTAGTTTGTCAGTATTAAAGTCAACACACTGTTTTCTCTCTCTCTCTCTCTCTCTCTCTCTCTCTCTCTCTCTCTCTCTCTCTCTCTCTCTCTCTCTCTCTCTCTCTCTCTCTCTCACTCTCTACCTAATTATGCCGTTGGGTGATTCTACATCTGGCCTTCGTATAGGACACCTTAACGTTTATCACTTGTTTAACAAAGTTCCAGATGTGTACTTAATGTTAAACCGACCAAACAAGCCAATTCATTTGTTTGGACTTAGCGAAACTCGCCTTGATTCCAGGATCGACGACACCTCTATTGACATTACTAACTATACAATTTTAAGACGCGACAGCAACCAGTCTAGTCATACTGGACGTGTGCTTTACATCCATGACAGTATTGTGAAACTCACAAGAAGGAGAACTGATTTAGAGTCAGAGAATGTGGAGTGCATCTGGACGGAGATAAAACACTCTAAATCTCCTTCTGTGTTAGTGGGGTATATATATAAAAATTCAGCCTCTTCACTTGCATGGATTGACGATTTTGTGCGCATGATGGACAACGTTAATAACTGTAATTCTAACATTCTCCTCTTAGGTGATTTTAATTATGATTTAAATAAACCGCAACATGCATGGTCTTCTACTACATCGCTGTTTGGTCTTCAGCAATTAATCAAAGATCCAACAAGAGTAACCAGTACTAGTGCAACGTTAATTGATCATATTTACACAAACAATGTGTGTAATGTTTCTAAAGTGTTTGTATCCAATGAAAGTATAAGTGACCATAGCCCTATTTTTTGCACTTGGTCTTTTAAATTACCTAAACGTCCGCCTAAGGGCCATACAACAATTGAGTACAGATCCTTTAAAAATTTCAATGAGACGGATTTTTTGCGAGACATTGCTTCTGTGCCCTTTCATCTTATTTGCAATCATACTTGTCCAAATAATGCCCTTTCTGCTTTGTATGAGGCATTTTTGCCAATTATTGATAAGCATGCACCGTTGCGCAAAAATAGGGTTAAGCACCCCACACTTCCCCCGTGGTTGAATGAAGTCATTATAAACGCCATGGCTCTTCGCGATTTCTATAAAGAGAACAAATTAAAAGCTGATTACAAGAAACAAAGAAATAAGGTCTTAGACCTCGATCGTGCGCCGGGCCAAAAGGCATTATTTTGATAAACTTGTTTCTGAGAAGAAAGATACCGCTTCCTTATGGAGAGCAATAAAGGAAGTAACTGCAAAATCTAAAACCCGACAACATTCAACTTCGGTTGGTATTTCACCCAGTGCCTTTAATGATTATTTCTTATCTCTTCCTGGTAAGCTTTTGGAGTCTACCTATAGGGAAAATGACAAAAGCGAGTATGAATGCCCACAATTTCTTCAATTATTTTGCCAGGCTAATATGAAAGAAGTTGAACCTTTTAACATCCCATTCATTGCAGTCCACGAAGTCGGGCGACTAATAACTGACTTGAGTAATAAAAAGTCAATGGGACCCGATAACATACCCGCTTCCTTACTCAAGTTAGCGTTACCCTTTCTTGTTGAGCCAATTACGTATGCGTACAACTTATGTATTGACCGAAATGTGTTTCCAGAAATGTTTAAAACCGCAAAAGTAATTCCACTTCCCAAAACAAAAGACTTAACCGACATAAACAATTTTAGGCTAATTTCGCTATTGTCTGTTCTATCAAAACCATCAGAAAAACATGTACAAAAGTGCTTGCTTCTGCACATGGAAAGCCGTGGTCTTTTCGCTCCATCTCAATCAGGATTTCGCCCTAAACATTCGTGTCACACAGCTCTCGTTAAACTATGCGATACATGGCTCTCTGCCATTAACCATTCGGAAACAGTCGGCGCCGTCTTCCTCGATTTTAAGAAAGCGTTTGATATTTTTGATCACACAATTCTGTTAAAGAAATTATCTTGTTATTTAGGCGACGCATCCTACTTACCTTTTTTTCGTTCTTATTTAGCGAACAGAACGCAGTTTGTCTCCCTTAGTTGTAATCGTTCTTCGATAGGACGGCTCATGCACGGCGTCCCACAAGGATCAGTTTTGGGCCCACTTTTATTTTGCATTTACATTAACTCCCGCAGTGGGGCACTGCGGTTATGAAATTAAAAGCCCCTCCTGTTTTTGGAACCGCAGGAGCTTTCTAGTTTGCTGTTAGGTAGATTTTTGGTTCCTCTTTCCTGTCATGCTCTCTTTTTCTTCATGAATTCTTTTCTTTTTTCTGCCTTCTTGCTCATTCACCTGTATTTTTTCCAAAAATCTCTTCTCTTGCCGCTTGTCTCGCGATTCATGTATAGTTTAATCTGTTAGTGTTCTGATGTAAGTCCAGCAGTAGATAGGTTAAGCCTATTTTAACATACTGGAAACTGGTAATCTTCCAGTAGGTATTAATTTAGTTTTACTAAAGCCTGCTGGGACACAAGTAATGGGTTAGTGCATTTGTAAACAGGAATCGCTTGACAAGTGGCCCCCTTCATCCCCCCCTTCCTCGTCCTGATATGGCTCT
>NC_090252.1:32350199-32385199 GCF_037325665.1 Littorina saxatilis | reverse complement strand
CTGCCTTTGCCATGAGCGGTGGCCTGACGATGCTACGAGTAAAATGGCATTGGGTTCAGTTTCATTCTGTGAGTTCGACAGCTACTTGACTAAATATTGTATTTTCGCCTTACGCGACTTGTTTTATTCTTCATACTTGTTTTTCGTTTCATGTGTGTATTATAGTAGGGACTAGCCGTAAGAAAGGACCGTATGGACCTAATGCTATTATCCCTCGGTAATAAAGTTTTCGAGTTCGAGTTCTCTCTCTCTCTCTCTCTCTCTCTCTCTCTCTCTCTCTCTCTCTCTCTCTCTCTCTCTCTCTCTCTCTCTCTCTCTCTCTCTCTCTCTCTCTCTCTCTCTCTCTCCCACTGTGTCTGCTTATCTCTCTCTTTGTCTCTGTCTTTGTCCCTGACTGCCTCTATCTATCTATTTGTCTGTCTCTCTCTGTCCCTTTTTCTGTCCTTCTGTCTCTCACACCCTTTTTGACCTTTTTGACAATTTACTGTAACATAGTATAACATGGCGCTGATCGAGACTGCCGGACAAATTGTCACCTCTCTAGGTCGGTGTGCACCCTGTGCCCCCCCCCCCCCCCCCCCCCGCCCCCCTCCTCTACGGCTAAAAAATGAAGATATTTATATGTGTTTTTTCTTGGGAATATGGTAAGATATGATGCACCATTTTGCTACTCCAGACAGAATTTTTTTCCGGTGGGTGAGGGTGGATGGAGGGGGGGGGGAGGGGGGATGGTCAGAAACTACTACAGTTTGTACGTGTATTATCGTTTATAATCTGCCATTTAGGCAGCCGTATGTCGTTTTCGGGGGTCTATGTCACGATCGGGTGACAGAGACCAAGAAAGCGTCACTCAGTGGAGTGCCTGTTCTGGGTCAATGTATGATAGAAAGCGCCTGTGCGTGATATTGGACACAGCAGAGTTTTTGCTGACAGTGCTCCCGAGCACGGATGTTTTGAAACGCACGAGCTTCACAGTGCAGGTTTCTGCTGTCATAGGGCTGACGGTTTTTTTCGCTGACAGCGCGCACGGGATTTTCAGGGATTGAGTTTCTCGTGTCTTTTTTCCTGCTTGGGGAGGCAAAACTGTGTATAGCTGGACTGGTTTGGTGACAAGGTCAGTCACGTGTATTTGGCTAGGTGGTCTGTCAGAGACTCAAGGACGACACACTTGACACCCAGCGGCAGAAGGGGAAGGACCTAACACACAGTTACTAGAGTATGATGGTTTTTCACCGAGTATCATATTCGGCACTCTAGGGGAACTTCCACAAGTTATTCCTTTCCTCTGCCACGTATTTTGCTGAGGACAAGTCGTCACATTTCCTTCGTCGGCGATGGCTTTCGCATAAGGATTCGACAAGGGGTTCTGGACGTTTTGGGTCACTGTTGACGAACAGAGACTGTTCCAGGGAGGAGGCGGACTTTGCTTCCATTGAGAGTTACAATCATAGGCTTTTGAGGTAATAAATCATTATTTAACGCTGTTGATGAGTCTGTGTTGTGGAATGAAATACTCTCTGTTGTTCTTTCCAGGTTAGCGCATAATTTACTCTCTGTGACGCTAAAATACTAATCTGTATATGGTTTTTGCAGATAGGGAGAGAAGGACGGAAAATGGCTGTTTTGTTGTTGTAAAAAGTCAGTTTTGTGCAGGCCCACGTGCTCGATGAGATATTTAAAGATGACATGTTTTAAGGTGGTGGGTGAGGGGTAGCTGACATGTTTAGTGCACCGATGCTTTCTGTTTGCAGCCTTCCTTCGTTCGTTCGTTTCGTTCGTTCGTTACGTTCCCGTAACATCGGCACGGCTGACTCTGGCGGGAACTGTTGAGGCTACGCTAACCAGGAGACCGGCTAACCAGGAGACCGGCTAACCAGCGGACCGGCTAACCAGCGAACCGGCTAACCAGCGGACCGGCTAACCAGCGAACCGACTAACCAGCATACCGGCTAAGCAGCAGCAGCAGAGATAAAGCTAAGTGCACCATGTCGTACGCACCCCGTTGACCACCGTTGTCTTTTCGTATCTATGATTTCATTGGAGTAGTGACAACGTGGGGTGTGTGACACCTGCACGAACTAGAGCTTTTCGAACAGAACATTCTCATTTCGACTGTATTTACACGGGTTCAGCGTGTTACTATAATTTTCTACATAGTACTGGCATTTTGTCAGTGAACACTGGTTTTTTACGTGTTGAGAACGTAAAAGGAACATATTTTGAGTGAAGGCTCGAGGGAGGTGGAGAGTTTATACATAAACAGGCGTCTGAAACTTATACTTTCGTTGACTCTATTTAATTGTATGACTGCGAGAGTGGATCGTGGTGTGGTTAGTTAATTAGTAGTAATTAACCGGTTCATAATCACCTTAAGTGATATATTGAAACGTGACACGTGGGGGCCAAGCCGGGATTTACTCAGTTAATTTCCAACTGATAAAGACCCACCAATTAAGGAGAACTAAGAGCAGATAATCTCGTCAGTGCTCGACTTATTTTCTGCTTGGTGCTACCCTTTTTTGTATAGTTTTGATCATATACCACACCTTAAGCGATTCACATCTTGCAGGAAATGTAAATTGTAATTTGTGAGTTATTGTATGCGCTAACTGTGATTATCTCCCTTTCCTTTGTTTGTGAATCTTTGTTGTTGTACGTTCAGAGTTTTCCGTTGCAGAGAGCTGAGCGGGGTTAGCGGATTTGTTATTCGTTTTACTCAGTTTTCTCTACATTGTTGTTTCGCATTCCGTAACAGGTTACATTTTCTACCGTCTTGTTTTACTTGGATTTTTCTCCATATTTTGACTTTGTTGGAATTTTGGGGGGGAAGGGTCCGAGGACTTCTGTCCTAACCAAGGCTGTGGGAAACACTCTGTTTCACCGCAAAAAGCAGCCGATAAAGTAGGCCACGGCTGTGGGAAACACTTTGTTTCACCGCAGAAAGCAGCCATAAAGTAGGCTACGCGATTTGTTCTACACCGTTTGGATTTTTCTTCTGCATTTTCCGGTTGCTGGATTTTTGTATCCACCGCTTTCGTCACCGCGTATTCTAGCTATAGCTGCGTTAGACTTACTTTTGTGATAAAGCTTTGCTAAAACTAACCATGGCTACAGGGGGATCTCCGACGAGGAGAATAACTTTCGAGACTCCTGGCAGCGAGCAACCGACTGAGCGAGACGCACGCGTTAGAGCCCGAAGCGTTCTAAAACGCTTAGAAGTAGAACGGAAGGAAGAATTTGAGCGACTGACAAGAAAAGAAGAACGTGACCGACAGGACAAGAAGGACGAACTTGACAGACAAGAAAGGGAACGACAGGCTGAACGACAGGCCGAACGTGACCGACAGGACAAGAAAGAGAAAGACGAACTTGACAGACAAGAAAGGGAACGACAGGCTGAACGAGACAGACAGGAAAGGAAAGACGAACGTGACAGACAAGAACGGAAAGAGAAAGACGAACGTGACCGACAGGATAAGAAAGACGAGCTTGAGAGACAGGAACGACAGGCCGAACGACAGGCCGAACTTGACAGACAGGAACGGAAAGAGAAAGAGCAGGCGGATCGCGATCTCCAGCTAGAACTAGCTAGGCTACAGGCCGAGAAGGGTACGCTTACTCAGGCTAGCGCGCCGACGTTTGTTGCCGACCGTACGAGACTGCCGACGTTCGACGATGACAAGGACGAGCTCGACGACTTTTTACGCCGGTTTGAGCGCATTGCATCTGACCAGAAGTGGGAAGAGGCCACGTGGGCTAGCCGCCTTAGCACCTGCTTAAAGGGACGCGCATTGCAGCTCTACAACGCTTTGGAGGACGACGAGGCGAGAGACTATCAGGCACTTAAGAAGGCGTTACTCCAGCGCTTTAACCTGACTGCTGAAGCCTACAGACGACGTCTGCGTAACAGCAAGAGACTGAGCGGCGAGCTGAGTCATCAGTTTGTGGCACGCCTTAACCTCTACCTGCGGCGCTGGGTGGAGATGGCCGAAAAGGACTGGACCGTCAACGACCTTGCCGACCTCATAGTCATGGAACAACTGATGTCCAGCCTGCGACCTGAGGTGGTGACCTTCGTGCAGGAGCACCAGCCCAAGACTACTCAGGAGGCAGCCGACTGGATCAGAGTGCACGAGGACGCCCAGGCGATCTCCGGCAAATCTTCAGGCTCACGGCCAGGAAAAACGGGAAATTCGGGTTCTTCAGGACCCAAGGACGGGAAGGACGATCAGGGACACAAGGGATCGAGTTCCAGAACTGACATCCAGTGTTACTACTGCAACAAGCGGGGCCACGTGAAGAAGGACTGCCACAAGAGACAGGCTGACCAGAAGGGCGTACACTTTGTTGGCAGTGAGGAGTTCAGGGACGTCACGAGCTCATGCACCATCCCACAACTCTGCGTTCCGTGCTCCAGGAAACATTTCCAGCCCCACTGCAACGTCTACGTTAACGGAGTGAAGGGCGAAGGTCTGCGGGACACAGGGGCAGACATGATAGTGGTTCGGGCGAGTCTAGTTCCAGCTATGGCCTACACAGGAGACAGCATCAGGGTGAGAATGGCCGAGGCATCTCACGCTTACGACTTGAACACGGCAGTGATCAAGGTCGTAACCCCGTTGTTCACGGGGACCATTGTGGCCGTCGTCATGGACGATCCTCCATGCGACCTGCTCATTGGAAACCGGGTTCAGTTTGTGGACGGCGTCACCAGGGAGGTTCCCGTTTATCGGTCTCCCGACGTCATTTCAGTGCTCACGCGGGCACAGGCGGAGCGAGAGGACAAACCTCTCAAACCCCTACCTGCTGCACGAGCTGCCCTGGGGAACGTGACCCCCGCGCTTCTCGCGAAGGCTCAGGATTCTGACCCGACCTTAGCTACTCCTCGGGAGCACGCGAAGTCGGGGAAGGTGAAGCTGAGCGGGAAGCATGGGAGGTCAAAGTTCCTCAGGGACAAGAAGTTGCTCTACCGTGAGTTCAGCAACCAAGAAGGTACATTCAAACAGGTTGTCGTGCCTCGCGAGTTTCGCGAGGGTGTCATGGCAACGGCACACGACTCGATTCTGGGAGGTCATCTTGGTACCAAGAAGACCACGGATCGTGTCTGGCGCCACTTTTACTGGCCAGGCATCTGCACGGATGTCCGACGTTTCTGTGCGTCCTGCGATAAGTGCCAGAAGGTGGTTGCCAAAGGAAGGGTGAGGAAGGTCCCCTTAGAGAAGATGCCGCTCATCGACGAACCCTTTCGTCGGGTGGCAGTGGACATCATCGGGCCCATCTTGCCTGCGTCTGAGGACGGAAACAGATACATTTTGACCATGGTGGACTACGCTACTCGATACCCAGAGGCGATCCCTCTGAAATCGATTGAAGCCACGCGAGTAGCTGAGGCTCTGGTTACTATGTGGTCCCGGCTGGGAATTCCATCAGAGGTACTCACCGACAGAGGCACGCAGTTCACGGGAGGAGTGATGGCGGAGGCAGCACGACTGCTATCACTGGAGCAGCACTTCACCACTCCTTACCATGCTCAGTGCAACGGACTGGTGGAAAGGTTCAATGGCACCTTGAAGACCATGCTGAGGAAACTAGCTCAGGAGAAACCACGCACGTGGGACAGGTACATCCCAGCATTGCTTTTTGCATACCGCGAGGTTCCTCAGGAGAGCTTGGGTTTTTCCCCATTTGAGTTGTTGTACGGCAGACAGGTACGCGGTCCCATGGCTATCCTGCGTCAGGCTTGGACAGACGAAGAAGCTGACGAGGAGGTGCAGACGACAGCGACCTACATCGTAGAACTCAGGAACAGGATTGAAGAGACCTGCAAACTGGCTCAAGAGAACCTGGGAAGAGCAGCACAGCGTTACGCGCGAGGATTCGACCGCAAGGCACGGCCGCGCAGCTTCAAGATTGGAGAACGGGTGTTGCTACTTCTACCTGTCAAACACAACAAGCTACAACTGCAGTGGCAAGGACCTTTTGAGGTGACAGCGAGGGTGGGCCAGAACGACTACAGGATCATGATGCACGGGAAAGCACGCCTGTACCACGCCAACCTGCTGCGCGCCTACATAGAGAGGACAGCCTACGGGGAGAAGAACAAAGACCAGAAGAACAAAGACAAGAAGACAGAGAAGGTTGCAGTCATCAGGGGTGAAACGAGGGGTTGCTCGTTCTTGAGGACGACCTTTCTGTCTGGAAACAGACCATCAACCTCTGCAATATCTTCAGGTTGCAAGGTTGGCAAACGCCAGACTTATGCGCTGGGCGTTGATCCTCCAACCGTACCAATTCACGGTACGCGTCATTCCGGGCGCCAACAATGTTGGAGCTGACTTTCTCTCTCGGGCTGTAGAGGAGAACATGACTGTGAGCGAAACCGAGGTTTCGTCTTGAAGAGGGGAGGTGTGTCACGATCGGGTGACAGAGACCAAGAAAGCGTCACTCAGTGGAGTGCCTGTTCTGGGTCAATGTATGATAGAAAGCGCCTGTGCGTGATATTGGACACAGCAGAGTTTTTGCTGACAGTGCTCCCGAGCACGGATGTTTTGAAACGCACGAGCTTCACAGTGCAGGTTTCTGCTGTCATAGGGCTGACGGTTTTTTTCGCTGACAGCGCGCACGGGATTTTCAGGGATTGAGTTTCTCGTGTCTTTTTTCCTGCTTGGGGAGGCAAAACTGTGTATAGCTGGACTGGTTTGGTGACAAGGTCAGTCACGTGTATTTGGCTAGGTGGTCTGTCAGAGACTCAAGGACGACACACTTGACACCCAGCGGCAGAAGGGGAAGGACCTAACACACAGTTACTAGAGTATGATGGTTTTTCACCGAGTATCATATTCGGCACTCTAGGGGAACTTCCACAAGTTATTCCTTTCCTCTGCCACGTATTTTGCTGAGGACAAGTCGTCACATTTCCTTCGTCGGCGATGGCTTTCGCATAAGGATTCGACAAGGGGTTCTGGACGTTTTGGGTCACTGTTGACGAACAGAGACTGTTCCAGGGAGGAGGCGGACTTTGCTTCCATTGAGAGTTACAATCATAGGCTTTTGAGGTAATAAATCATTATTTAACGCTGTTGATGAGTCTGTGTTGTGGAATGAAATACTCTCTGTTGTTCTTTCCAGGTTAGCGCATAATTTACTCTCTGTGACGCTAAAATACTAATCTGTATATGGTTTTTGCAGATAGGGAGAGAAGGACGGAAAATGGCTGTTTTGTTGTTGTAAAAAGTCAGTTTTGTGCAGGCCCACGTGCTCGATGAGATATTTAAAGATGACATGTTTTAAGGTGGTGGGTGAGGGGTAGCTGACATGTTTAGTGCACCGATGCTTTCTGTTTGCAGCCTTCCTTCGTTCGTTCGTTTCGTTCGTTCGTTACGTTCCCGTAACATCGGCACGGCTGACTCTGGCGGGAACTGTTGAGGCTACGCTAACCAGGAGACCGGCTAACCAGGAGACCGGCTAACCAGCGGACCGGCTAACCAGCGAACCGGCTAACCAGCGGACCGGCTAACCAGCGAACCGACTAACCAGCATACCGGCTAAGCAGCAGCAGCAGAGATAAAGCTAAGTGCACCATGTCGTACGCACCCCGTTGACCACCGTTGTCTTTTCGTATCTATGATTTCATTGGAGTAGTGACAACGTGGGGTGTGTGACACCTGCACGAACTAGAGCTTTTCGAACAGAACATTCTCATTTCGACTGTATTTACACGGGTTCAGCGTGTTACTATAATTTTCTACATAGTACTGGCATTTTGTCAGTGAACACTGGTTTTTTACGTGTTGAGAACGTAAAAGGAACATATTTTGAGTGAAGGCTCGAGGGAGGTGGAGAGTTTATACATAAACAGGCGTCTGAAACTTATACTTTCGTTGACTCTATTTAATTGTATGACTGCGAGAGTGGATCGTGGTGTGGTTAGTTAATTAGTAGTAATTAACCGGTTCATAATCACCTTAAGTGATATATTGAAACGTGACAGTCTATAACCCACCAAAATCTGACATGGTTTAACTCTTACTCTATCTCTCTCGAACACACACACACACACACACACACATACACACATACACACATGCACACACACACACACACACACACACACATATACACGCACACACATATACACACATGCACACACACACACACATACACACATGCGAACACAGTTACGCGCACACAAACACACCCACACACACACACACATTAACATGCTCTCTCTCTTTTGCCTCTCTCTGCACATAGTCAGAAAGACAATCCACATAGGGGAAGGGCTCCTAATATGGACCAATTTTTGTTTCATGCTGATAACTAGCGTGTTTTCTTGCGAAGACGTTTCATTTTGTGTTTGGTAGTCCTTCTCTCTTCGGTTAACCATTAGGTCTAATTAGAGTGAAATAGCTTTGATAGACCTTCAGCAAAAATTAAATACAGAAAAAAATCACAAGTAGTCCATATTAGGAGCCTGGGCGCCTAATATGGACCAATGAAGCGGTCTTCACAAATCACTGTAATAAGCACCCTATACTTCATAATAACATGATACAACTTAGTGTACAAGTCAGACTAATTAAAATATGCTTTTGATTTATCTGTTTCGGGTTGATGAGAGCATTATTTCAAGCACACCAGGAAATTAAAGAAGCTTATCAAAAACAGAGTGAAAATAAATGAAATTATCAACTTCCACGAAAAGAAAACTTTTTGTCATATTTTTTTTAAATCTCGAGGGTTAGTTATAGGTTATTTCCAGCAAGCTTCTGAATAAATTAATGAAAATAGCCTTTAGCTTTTATTTTCTTCGATTTGTTGAAGGTGGTCCATATTAGGGGACTTGTACATACTTTGAGATTTTGCTATTATTTTTTGTTTGCAGGAGAAAATCGGTGTCAACCCTGCTGAAATGTAGGCTAACAAATACGGTCTTAGCTGTCATATATAGCAATTTTTGTTTGATACAAGCTTTGGCTGTCGACAGAAACGAGTCCCATTTAGGCGGCAAATTTAAGAGTGAATGCTGCCAAAAGTGAAAAAAAGAGAGAAAGCCTAATGGTTTTGATATTTGTGTTTCTGCAACTGTTTTGACATGTGCAAGTTATCCAGAGAGGGTGAATACAGCGAATAAAATGTTGTGAGTGCTCTAGCTCCGTTAGTTTGTCAGAACAGGAGGTGGTCCATATTAGGAGCCCTTCCCCTACCCTTACATACACAGGCAAGCGCACGCACACACAGACACATACACGTGATCTCTCTCTCTCTCTCTCTCTCTCTCTCTCTTACGGTTTCCTCTCTCTAACATACGCACACACACACACACGCATACACACACACACACACACACACACACTTATCATTCATGCACACAGAACACACAATCACATAGACAGACAGACACGCGCACACACCGACACATGCACACACACACAGATACAAGCACCCACACGCACGCACACACACACACACATAATATATATATAGGAATGTTTTGTGAACAACGGATAATAGCCGCTACTCGCATGTGTAGCAAAAGTGAGCGTACATACTCACCCTGGTCGTCCAGCCGTTGTCCGTTGCCCGTCTTTATCTGTCTGTACTGAACATTACCTTTGGATATTTCTCCAACGCTATGAAGTGAAGAAACACCAAATGTTGCAAAATGTTGTATGACCCCAAGAGCTCAAAAAAGATACTTGAGAACCTTGACCTTACCTTAAGGTCAAGGTCACAGGGAGAATGAATGTGGTCTAAAAACTGCAAAATTTCACATTGTGCCAGTTTTCTGGAAAACAAATTAAAAACAGCGGGCTTAGTTTTGTATGGTATACAAGAAAAAGAAAGCCTTATCTTCTGATACCATTTTGGTTGACCTCGCTTCAATGTCAAGGTCACAGGAGTCCTTCAAAGTTGAATTGTATACATGTTTTGAAGTGACCTTGACCCTGAACTATGAAAAAAATCTTTCAAACTTCATAATTGTGTGGGGCACATGTTATATACTGATATTGAGCCACATTTAGTCACATATCATCAAGGTCAAGGTCACTTTGCCCCTTATGAAATGTGACTGAAACGGGCAATTGAATCACTAAAAGTGACAATGTCTCTTTGTAGAAAGTGCCAATAAGTATGTTTATGCTTCCTATGTCTTGAATTGATAGCCTTGTGATGTGTGACCTTTGATGATCTTGACCTTGGCCAAAGGTCATGTGTAATTTGGTAGGAAAAATCTGTAAAACAGTTCTAATAGTGTACAATGTCCTTGCCAGCTTCAGTTGTTAGACCTTCACCTTCAAGGTCACCTGAAGGTCAAGGTCACTTTAAGACAAAGGTCAAGCATGAGAGTCGCATGGGCTTTGCTTTGTTAAGATTTTTTACCAAGACACATGGATTTCTTTACCCGGCTTGGTCACATTTTTCATAGGGGTCAATGTGACCTTGACCCTAACGATATGTGACCAGATGTGGCTCACTATGAAATTCTAACAAACGCCCCACTCAGTGTTTAAGTTTGTAAGAGATATCGTCCATAGTAAAGTTAAAGGGGCAAGCTCACATCAAAATATGTCTACAATTCAACTTTGAAGGGCTCCTCTGACCTTGACATTGAAGCGAGGTCAACCAAAATGGTATCAGAAGATAAGGCTTTCTTTTTCTTGTATACCATACAAAACTAAGCCCGCTGTTTTTAATTTGTTTTCCAGAAAACTGGCACAATGTGAAATTTTGCAGTTTTTAGACCACATTCATTCTCCCTGTGACCTTGACCTTAAGGTAAGGTCAAGGTTCTCAAGTATCTTTTTTGAGCTCTTGGGGTCATACAACATTTTGCAACATTTGGTGTTTCTTCACTTCATAGCGTTGGAGAAATATCCAAAGGTAATGTTCAGTACAGACAGATAAAGACGGGCAACGGACAACGGCTGGACGACCAGGGTGAGTATGTACGCTCACTTTTGCTACACATGCGAGTAGCGGCTATTATCCGTTGTTCACAAAACATTCCTATATAATGTTTGGAAACAATGGTAGGGATAAAAATCAACCGTTTCCAACTGTGCCAAAAAATCAAAAAGACGCGTTCTATAACGGTCAAACGGTCCCTTAACAGACTTGGGCGGGGTCATCTAACGGTTGGCAGACAGCACAAACACCCTGTGACTGCTCGCAAGGAAAAACTAAATCTGGATGGCAGTATGGCTACAACTACGTCGTTTAGTGTAACCATAACCCCTGAATGTATGAACAGCAGAAAAGGCTGTCTTTGACGTCACTGTATAATAAGAAGCACAAAAGGGATTTTTTGGAACTTTCTCTTGGTTGGAGACAAACATGTCCGCAATGCATTCGTGCATCAAGCTATCCATGCAGTCGTTTATTGTTGATTCTTTAGCTCCTCTATGGCAGGCGGATTTTCACTTTGTTTTCCTTCAATTTCACTGTGGGAGTTGTTCTTAACATACGTTTGTTAAGAAAATTTTGGCTGATTGTAAAACAGCTGTAATATACGGCAGTCCAGGTTGTCCTTCAACTGTAAAAATGAAATAATGCTCTTTAAAGTATCATTTACAACAGTGGTGGCTGTTTTCACAAGTATGCTACAAAAAACACGACAATACATAATACATAAGGAAAAGCCCTATGTTTGGTCAGTTGGTGAGATAGGTAAATGTTATTTTTGTGTGACAGTTCTGATGGTTTTCAAAGGGCTAATTCTTTGCTTTTCGACATATGCCCAACTGAAAACGCTTTAGCAACTCAAGTGCACACGACAACCATCTAAATAGACTACATGTTCGCAGAAAACACAATACTGAATATAGAGGGAAAAATAACGGCTCTTTTTAAAAGCACTTTTAGTAGTGAAGTACTTTTAGGATTGTTTGGAATTTTTTACCAGCAGACACCCTTTTACTGCTGAGTGTCTTAGTATTGTAAGATGTGTGATTTGAATTTTGGTTTAAAGGTGCCTTTGGTTTGAACACCCCTACCCCTACGAGGCAGAAATACAAAGAAATAGAAGGAAATTGAGCCTATTTGGAACCAGACTTTAGTATGTTCCCATGGGGGGATTCACGGTGCGAATGACACTGCGTCAGCTTTTTCATTTATCTTTAGTATTTTCTTCAACTTTAACTTTTAGGACCATGTATGAGGTTGTGGCAAGCTAAATACACAACACGACGACGTCTCGGAAAAATAGTAAGGATTATATAGGGAAAAACAACAGTGTCAGTTAAAGTCCGTTTTGAAGGTGTTAGTGGTTGGGGATTTTGAAAAGCATCAGACATCAGGCAGATACAATCCTTTCTGCGTGTTCTGGTGCAGAAAGAGTTTTCAGTTTATACATTGGGGTGACCAGTAGATACCATTTTACAACCATACCCCCAAACGACATTTACAGAGCCCAAAGAAGGATTTGGGTCAATTTCAAAGCCATTTTTCCGTATGAAGCGCCAACTTTATATGAAAATGTGTTTAATAAACATCAAAGGACTGAGGTTGAACTTTCTGATAAGGGACATTTTAAACCTAGTCATTGTCACTTCAACGTTGTTCTCTAATATGCCTGGACTAAAGCTTTGGAGTGAACAAACGACTTTCATACTCATGTTCTATTTTAGGGGGAACACTTAGCTGACGTTTTGCCCAGACAATCACGCAAGATTCTATCCCAGTATCCGAGCAGTCTCAGCTAGAAAGAAGAATGCCGTATGCAATATGGTTCGTGTCACCGAGACTAGAACGAAATACTTATTTTTAAGGTATTTCATATGACGTCACCTTATTTGTTTGCAGTGACGTCATGTCGCAGAGTTCTACGTACATGTTCACCGATTGAGTTGCAATGGCAAAGACCAACACTCAAGTTGCGAATTGTTTTGTTCTGATGGCGTTGACGGTTTGTTGGGTTGATAGCATGCAGAACGTCAAGGCGCAATCCCTTCAGCTTGTGTTGCTCGGACTGGGGCTGCTGCAACCTGGCTTGGCACAGGAAAGTAAGTGTGCATCGTTTCCATCACACACACACACACCACACACACACACACACACACACACACACACGTACGCCCACACACACGCATGCGCGCACGCACGCACATACACACACACAGCCACACACACACACATAATAAGCACACGTAAAACAGCATCATACGATGATTTTCTGCCTAAAGTTCAAATACTTTCGTTTGGACAGCAATGTCGCGCTTTGTGTGATAAAAACCCAGGCATCAATACCAGAATCGTAATTCCCACCGGGTAGTGGTTGTGGGGTTCACCACAGGACGTGAATACAGCTGTACTTGACATTCAGGGGTGTGTGCAGCGCTATTTTGAAATACGTTTTTGCATTGTTGTAACATGTACACCATGGTGTTAAAGGACTGGGTGGCCGAGTGGTAACCCACTTGTGCTCGGAAGCGAGAGGTTGCGAGTTCGACCCTGGGTCAGGGCGTTAGCAATTTTCTCCCCCCTTTCCTAACCTAGGTGGTGGGTTCAAGTGCTAGTCTTTCGGATGAGACGAAAAACCGAGATCCCTTCGTGTACATTACATTGGCGTGTGCACGTTAAAGATCCCACGATTGACAAAAGGGTCTTTCCTGGCAAAATTGTATAGGCACAGATAAAAAAATGTCCACCAAAATACCCGTGTGACTTCAATATGAAGCTTATATAGCGCGTATTCCGTGGGTACAGTTTTAAGCGCTTGTCGAAGAGTTGTCAACACAGGACTAACAAAGAAACTAACATCTTCAGACGGACACGAACCCTATCACACACTAGCAAACCCTGGTAAACATACAACAAACAACTGTTTAACAACAATGTACACATCAATAGCTAGGTCCAAACAAAATAATATTAAGCACAAAGAAAACATGTCTTTTGGGGCACAACACATCGCGTCGAACATGAAAGTCGCAGCCAGCTACGGGAAGAACTGAGTCTTCAACCTACTCTTGAACGCGTCAAGAGAGGGGCTCTGGCGAAGCTCAAGCGGCAGGGAGTTCCAGACGGAGGGGCCCGCGGAGGGAAATGCACGCTGACCAGCAGATGCGAGTTTCGAGCGAGGGATGTGGAGGCGGAGAGGGTCAGCAGCAGAACGAAGGGGACGGTCGGAGGGCTGGGTGTACAGGTCCAGGGAGGTTTGAAATAAAATAACTTGGAATAATAGGCCGTGAAAAGTAGGATATGCGCGGAAATGGCTGCGATCTGCTGGCCGATGTGAATGCGTGATGTATTGTGTAAACAAAATTCCATCTCACACGGCATAAATAAATCCCTGCGCCTTGAATATGTGCGCGATATAAATTGCATAAAATAGAAATAAAAAAATCAAAAAAATCCCTGCGCTTAGAACTGTACCCATGGAATACGCGCGATATAAGCCTCATATTGATTGATTGATTAAAGGCACACTCCTGCTCGCTGGGCCAGTACACAACTGAACAGGCATTGACGTGGCATAAGAACATTCCTCCACTTTGACACATACTAAACATTAACGCCTTGACTGCTTGCTCTGGTGAGTTAGACTGTTTGCATGAATTAATGTATGACAAAGTGACTAGTGGCGTTTACAAAATCAATTGCATCAACATGTTTCCACTGTGTACAGAAAACACCCAGGCTGTTCAATGTTGGTATGTGACAAAGTGGAGGGATAGTCGTATCCCGTGTAAAAGCCTGGTCAGATAGATCTGAGACAGAAGGCCGAACTGTTAACAAGGTATGCAGTGTGCCTTACAACAGTCAAAGCAGGAGTGGGGTTGGTTAGATCTCTGGATTACAAGATTGCAAGAAAACAAGATTGGATGAAAGCAATCATTAATCATTACTGTCATGATGCATCAGTGAGGTGGATTCCATTCGATGACGGTATTCACGAAGAGCGAACATCTGTATTGGTCTGTGACGGAATATAGCACCTTTAAGGAGCGATAGGCAAACGGTTTCACAAAAGCCCCCCACCCCCACTCCCTCACCTGTGAGTCCCTGCGACCTGTACGTTCTAGAATCTGAAAAAAACCCAACAAAAACCAGAAGCTAAAGCGGGAGGTCTACCTGCATGTTGTCAGATGTACAGCAAGCTGTGTAGTAATCTCTATGTCTGTAGTTTATGTTTGTCAGGTTTGCAATTACTGCTGAATCTTAAGTTTGTCTATAAATGCGCCCGAAGTCGACGTCGCGAAGTCCTTTTACTGAAAACTCAATGGCAAGGCTTCGTGCAGCCAGTTTCTATGTTTCTTGCACAGGGCCCAGGGGCAGTTGATAGCCTGAAGTTGATGGTGGAAGGTCAAACAACACCAAGCAGCTGGAAGCCGGAGAGCACATTATGCAGTTCAGATCCTACAGGTCAAGTCTTGTCTTTCACTACAGGGGCAGTTCAAAGCCTGGAGCTGACGGTGGAAGGTCAAACAACGCCGCCCACCACCACCACACTGCTGGAAGCCGGAGAGCACATCGTGCAGTGTACGGCCATCGGCTTCTCCCCATGGAATTTGATGATCAACTTCACCATGTGGGCACAGCCTTCAGCCCGCGGTCAGCCTCGGGGGAACACCATGGTCATTTCGGACACGGAGCTTTCTGGGCGGGCAGGCACTGTGCTGTACAGGTTAGTTATCGACAGGTTTCCTAATTGAGTATTTTATGACTCTAATTATTTTTTCTATTGACTCCTCTGATTAGTCAGGATAGTTTCATGAATGAGCAACGTTGAGGCCATCCGGCCGGCCAGCCGTCCGCAGACAACAAACTTAACGTGGAGGTTATATCGGATGTGTGAAAAGCTAGAGCTTTCAAACTGTGCACACTTCCAGGGTTTGATGATCTCCCGACATGACCCCAATTTGGTCGACCTTGGGGTCACAGCGGGGTCATGTTCGGTTCATAACATCTGAACATTCGGGATTTATTTGAAGTTTTTGAAGTTAGAGCCTCCAATTTTCGCAAAAAATATGACACGAATTTTAAGGTCACAGCAGACGCTCTGTCACTAATAACAATGTCCACTAAGCTATCAAGGAAATGAGTCCACTTCATCATAATATTTCGCCATTGTTTGATTTGGGGTCACAGCTTAGTGTCTTAATGTTGTAATTTATTCTTTGCTAGACTAGCGGTGATGACATCTTTCTCTAGTGTCATTGTGCCGGAAATGTGGTCACTGAACAAGAACAAAACATCTGAGAACACAGGGACTTGAAAGGCCGGGAGGCAATCATCTGTTGGGGCAGGAGGGGGGGGGGGGGTGGTCTAAAGGAGTGGTCTTACAAGGCAGGTAGTCTTCTGTTGGGGGCAGGGGTGGTCTTTAAAAGGAGGGAGTTTTCTGTTGGGGGGAAAGGGGGGTGGGGGTGGTCTTAAGAAGGCAGGGAGTCTTCTGTTGGGGACATGGGGGGAGGGGGGGGGGTCTTAGAAGTGATGGAGTCTAGCTTCTGTTGGGGGCGAATGGGAGTGGTCTTAAAAAGGGGGATGTTCTGGCAGGGGGCAGGGGGGACGAGGGGGGGGGTGGTCTTAAGAAGACAGGGAGTCTACTGTTTGGGGCATAGGGGGTGTGGTCTTAAAAGGGATGGAGTCTAGCTTCTCGGGCAGGTCGGGATGGTCTTAAGAAAGAGGGTGGTCTTAAAAAGGAGGGAGTTTCCTGTTGGGGGCAGGGGGTGTCTTAAAATGGAGGGAGTCTTGTATTGGGGACAGGCGGTCTTAAAATGCAGGGAGTCTTCTGTTGAGGCAGGGGGAAGGGGGGGGGGGGGGGGTCTGAAAAGAGAGGGAGTCTTCGGTTGGGAGCAGGGGGGGAATTACTCGTTAGCATACTATAGTACTACCCAATAGTATATATCAGCAGTTATGTCCTCAACAGATATATATGAATTGTGTTAGAAACGACGATGACACTCTCAAAGACATAACAAATGTGATGATGACGAAGACGATGATGACCATGATGATGAATGATGATGCCGATGATGACCATGGGGACGATGATGACCATGATGATGATGATGGTGATGGTGATGTTGGTGGTAATGATGATGATGATGATGATGATGATGATGATGATGATGATGATGATGATGATGATGATGATGATGATGATGATGATGATGATGACGACGACGATGATGATAATGACGACGACGAATACGACGACGATGAAGATGATGATAATGACTGCCACTCCTTTCGTGCAGGGCTTCACAGTACTTTGCAATTCAGGTAAAGAGAACCACGACAAGTCTCTCCTGCTACGAAGATGAGAGCTTCAAAGGACCTCCTGTTACTACAACCCTCCACGTTTATAAGTGTGAGTGCACTAGTTTTTCTTTCTCAAAAGGTCGCCTCTCTAGACCCAATCCGTCCCCCTCACCCCCTCCCCGTTATTGTTTATACGCTGAACACAACATGTTCAAGGAAAAGTCGAAGGTTTCGAAAATACGTCAAAGCCGTGGCCATCAAATGAAAAAGAAATCAATCTCAGAATAAAATCATCCTCCAAAAAGCTTATCAATTTGTTTTTGTTGTTGTAATTCAAGATTTATTGTTGCTTCGTAAAGCAGTCACGTCTAAGCCTCTGGAGTTTAAGGTGCAACTACATGACCTTGTTTTATCTGACCTCATTCCCCCTCTGATTCTTTCCATCTGTAAACTGGAAGGGCTCTTCATTTGTGTGAGAAGCTACACTTTGTGGGCTCTACTTTTAGCGACTGAAAAGTTTCCAATGCTCAAATGCGCGAACTATACATATCTGGAGCAGACAACACATACATACCGCTTTTAAACTAACAACTTCAAGTTTCAACACACGAAAAACAATATACAATCTATGAGTTCGGTTGATTTCTGAATCGAAATCTACCTTGTAGGGCGAGCAAGGTCTCAAGGCAAGTAACTCTCTTTCTTTGTGTAGAGACTAGATTAGTTCCTCTTCAGGATTTCTACAAACTGGGCCACTTCGACAAAAGACTGCAATCTGACAGTCAATTATCACCTATATTTCATTTCATGAATGTCAAGAAAATGAAGCAGTCCCATACAATGTATTGCCTCAGAAAACCGAATTCCATGCAGTATTTGACGTTTGAACATGGGGCACAAGAGTACGACCGAAGAAAATTTCCTTAGCGACACCTAAACATGTAAAGAACACAAAAGTACCTGCCTTTATCGCCTCAGTAGAACAACGGCATAACTATGCACTTGATTTTATTCCAAACCAAATAAACTCCTGTGAAGTGTTAGCAGAATTGAATGATTTTCACGGAAACTCTTCAATCGCAAAATAATCCTTGTTTGCGCAGGTAGACTGGCTGGCAGAGTGGTTAGGAGTCGATGAAGCAACATTTCAATCATTCTGATGAATAGTTGGGAAATTATCTTGTCATCCGCAAACTAACATGTTTTGATTCATCGCTTTGGTTATTTTGTATTTTATAGTTTTTACTAAGTCAATCTAAAAGCAACATTTGTTTGGATCATATTCTATTAATTTACATACATTGAAGAAAATGCACACCAAATGTTACTACAAACAGTTCTGTTTCATGAATGTTGTGGTCAAATGACTTAAAGGAAAAAAACGGTGTATTTAAGGGTAGCTCCTACCTTTAAAATGGGGGTAAACTGTCAGAGTTTATGAATAGAAAATGTGAGAAAACTGGGTCTTGAAAGGGCAGAAGGTCTAATCGGGGGAATAAGGCCTTAAAAGGGAGGGAGTCTTCTGTGGGGTAGGATGGTTGGGGGAGTGGTGGTGAAAAGGGAGAGAGTCTTCTATCGGATGGTTTGTTTGTTTGTTTGTTTGCTTAACGCCCAGCCGACCACGAAGGGCCATATCAGGGCGGTGCTGCTTTGACATTTAACGTGCGCCACACACAAGACAGAAGTCGCAGCACAGGCTTCATGTCTCACCCAGTCACATTATTCTGACACCGGACCAACCAGTCCTAGCACTAACCCCATAATGCCAGACGCCAGGCGGAGGAGCCACTAGATTGCCAATTTTAAAGTCTTAGGTATGACCCGGCCGGGGTACGAACCCACGACCTCCCGATCACGGGGCGGACGCCTTACCACTAGGCCAACCGTGCCGGTCTATGGGATGGTGAGGTTGGGGATTAGGGGTGGGGGTCTTGAAGGGGAAGGATCACGTCTTGTTGTTGGGAAGAGGGGGGGGGGGGGTCTTATATATAAAGGGGGGTTTCAAAGTAATGGGAATTTAATGACGAAGGAGAGTCGAGTCGTGTAAGCATTTGCTTTTCTTGTTTTATTTGCAATGCCTGCAAATTAGGCCAAGCAGATGTGTTATATATAGAACAATCCTAATTTATCTCATCTAATATTTTCTAATCATATCGGTTGAAGGGACATACACACACAAAAAAACCTAATCGAATCCTATCTCACCTTAACATATCTAATCTTATCGTATCCTATATCTTATCTTATGTAATCTTATCTCATCTGATCGTATTTCATCGAATCGTATTTCTTATTTCCATTTCCTATTGAATCTTTTCAAATCGTCTCACATCGTATCGTGTCTGGTCTTAATATCTCTATTGCAGGTTCACTGCACTGGGTAGAACCCGCACTGAACGACAATCCTCGATCTGGTGTAACATCGCCCGGCTGCAATTTCAGACAGCCATATCACGATACAATCAGATGTGAGGCGAGCTTGTTCTGCGGGGGATCTACCCTTGCCTCCGTACCGCATCCGATCCAATTTGAAGTCTGGTTGGACAAGAAAAAGCTTGACATACCTCTCGTCACCGACGTCCGCATACAACAGCGTATGGAAGGCGTTCATAGTGTTGCCATGGGATTGTACGAGTAAGCCGTTCAACTGCTGTTGTGTCTATATGTTTGTCCTTGTGTTTGTCACTGTGCGCCGTTCAGTCTGTGGAGTAGAGTGCAGTCTCTCTGTTATTCTGTCGGTTTTTTTTGTTTATTTTATATTTCTGCCTGTTTCTCTGTTTCTCTCTCTTTTTCCGTCGTTTTTTTCTCTCTGTCACACACACACACACACACACGCACACACACACACACACACACACACACACACACACACACACACACACACACACACACACACACACACACACACACACACACACACACACACTAACACACACACACATTCGGAGCTAGATTTGTGTAAGTTTATGCACTACATTATATAGTCTGTGTGACGCAACATTTTACGACAAGAACGTAGTTCTTCTTCTTCTTTTGTGTTCAGTTTGCTGAAACTCCTACGCTTTTCAAGTGTATGACCATTTAGGCATCGACTTTTCGCTTTCGACGGATACATGCTTGGTATTTTCGTGTTTCTATAACCCCTCTGACATGAATTACAGGACCGATTCCGAGCGCACTTCGTCTTGTGTTTGCGTGTACACACACAGGATGATAAGGCGCACTAGAGCAGGTCTGAAACGAAGATATGAAAACAAAAATTCGTAAATTGTGTTCTCACAAAAGGGGACCTCCATTGTAGCAAGTATTATATATCAGATGATTGTATATACGGCAATAAGACCAAAGATATAATCATATATATTTCGTATAGTATCAGCTTGAAATGTCTACAATAAGAACAGATAGAGTGCGAGCAAATTATCCTTTGTAGTGTCTGTATTTTTTTTTCAACAGTGTTCAGCAGAACTTCAGTACAGATTTCACCAAAAAGGATCATGGAAAGAATGTGACTTGCATAGAAACAATAACGGGGATGAAGTCACGTGTTTCCCTGATGCTCTGCGATCCGCCTGGTGAGTTCATTTGCAACACTGTAATAGCTTGTTGGCAAAATCAGAGCGATTAGGCGCACAACATTCTGAAACAAACAACCAGCCTTGCTGTTGTTTGTATAAATATGTATAAATATAGCCTTGGTCAGTCTCGGTCGTTTACTTTGATGGATTTATTCCATAAATTGGTCGACTGATTGATCGATTTATTCATTGATTGATTGATTGGTTGACTCGTTCATTCACTAACGCATGTATTTAGTGTATTTCCACAATTTAACTGTATTTCCTTTGACAACACATACATTTTCGTCCTTTGATTTTATGGATGACAAGGCACAACCGCAACTACCACCACGACCACCACGACCACCACAACCAACACCCCAAACATCACCACCAAGGACCTCAACGTAGGCAGCAGTAAGGGGAAAACGGTGGCCACTTCAAATGGCTTGGCGATTGGGCTGGGTATAGGTGGGGCCATAGCCGTTCTTACTCTCGCCACCGTCTTTTTCGTGTTCGCGAAGAATCGAGAACTAAGAGTTGAACCTGGCGGTTCTGACCCACCAAGTGAAGGCCGTGATCGTGTGGATGAAGGCCCATCGGCTGTCACAGTCAGTGAGACCACGGGCGTCCAGGAGTATGATGTCCCCATTGAGTCGGAGATTGCCTCGCTGCAGGCTGGGGAACCCAGTGTGGATGTGTGATCATGCTGGTTCTGACGTGTTTGGAGACACAGACAGTTCTTGGTCGTGCATGTTCAAAAGAACTGAGTCTTTTTACATTTAGTCAAGTTATGACTACATGTTTTAACATAGAGGGGGAATCGAGAGGAGGGTCGTGGTCTGTCTGTCTGTGCGTGTGTGTGTGTAGAGCGATTCAGACCAAACTACTGGACCGATCTTTATAAAAATTGACATGAGAGTTCCTGGGAATAATATCCCCGGATGTTTTTTTTTATCATTTTTTCGATAAATATTTTTGATGACGTCGTATCCGGCTTTTTGTAAAAGTTGAGGCGGCACTGTCACACCCTCATTTTTCAATCAAATTGATTGAAATGTTTGTAAAGCAATCTTCGACAAAGGCGGGACTTTGGTATTACATTTCAGCTTGGTGGCTTAAAAATTAATTAATGACTTTGGTCATTAACAATCTGAAAATTGTAATAATTTTTGTTTTATATAAAACGATCCAAATTTACGTTCATCTTATTCTACATCATTTCCTGATTCCAAAAACATATAAATATGTTATATTTGGATTAAAAAGAAGCTCTGAAAATTAAAATATAAAAATTATGATCACAATTAAATTTCCGAAATTGATTTAAAAACAATTTCATCTTATTCCTTGTCGGTTCCTGATTCCAAAAACATGTAGATATGATATGTTTGTATTAAAAACACACTCAGAAAGTTAAAACGAAGAGTGGTACAGAAAAGCGTGCTATGCAGCACAGCGAAACCACTACCGCGCTGAGTTTCACTCCGTTTTGCACAAGTGGCGGACTACGGTCATTGTGAAAAAATGCAGTGCGTTCAGTTTCATTCTGTGAGTTTCACAGCTTGACTAAATGTAGTAATTTCGCCTTACGCGACTTGTTTCTTTTTCTTTTCTTTTCTTTTCTCATCACTTTTTGACCTCAGTTGCTACAACCCTTATCATTTTGTTTTTTGTCAGGGTCGGGGAGCAGCCTTCTTCGTAGGTGCTTTTTATAATCAATTCCAACATTCTGTTATGATATGGCAACCCAAAAAAAGTTAAATGTTTCTGGTCACCCGACCCTACCTAGTCTTTTTCCGCCGACCCTAGACTTTTTTTTATTTATTACATTTGTAAAAAAAAAAAGAAGAAAAAAAAAGCGTCAAAACGAAAGTAACAGACGGCAGACGACACAAGGGGGATAACCCCGCATCCCTTTTGTCTAATTTGTTTTGTAATTTGTTGTCTTTCTCTTTGTATGGTAAGTCCAGTCTCTTTGCGTCACTGTATAGTTATTTTCTACCCTGACCAAACAAACAAACAAACAAAAATCCCTACCTACCTACCCTATTTTGTGTAGCCATGTTACCAGAAACATACAACTTTTTTTGTTGGCCTTTCTACACTCTCTTCTACACAGCGTATCTAATGCAATTATAATGTTGTCTATCTTTAATTTTAATCTACATATTTTGTTCTCTTCGTTCGTAATTCTTATTTTCTTAACTGTAATTCATAATTCAAAATATGTCTAATTTCCATTCGAGTTTCATACTTATAATTCCCGATACACATTTTTGTAATAATAATAAGAACATTAGCATAATCAATAACTTCATGTAAATAATCAGAACTATCTACCTTACCAAATAAACAATCATACATATGAATATTAATGTTTACGTTACACTTAACATAAACCTTCTCTTCAACATATTTCCAAATAATTATTTGAAATTCTTTTTTCAGAAAAAAAAAGTTTCATATAGTCTATTTCGCCAATACAATTTGTACAATCCACGCAATGCAAAATACCCATTTTAAATTACAACATATGTGTTGGGTATATGTTTTTTTTCCAATGCAACAATCTTAATCTTATTTCTTTTATGAAATCGGTTACTAAAGTCCAATGTGTCTGTACGAGTTCAAAACCAAATCTATGTTTCCAAAATCGTATTGCAATTCATGCTTTTTTACTTCTTCTACAACCTCTACATTAAATGTACACTCATTTTCCAATAAACATAATACAAGAACTGAGTCTTATGTGTTTGGAAGTTCTGGGTCTTACATATTTGAAAGTGTTGTGTCTTACGTAATCAAAGGTGATGCATGCGTCTTACTAGACAATCAAAATGAAAGAAAAATCAAAATTACAGGACAGTGAAAGGCACAGTCAGCCTCCCGTAAACCATCACATACACTGCCAGGCTTTTACACACAGTACCAACACCCTTTCAGTTAAACACTCACCGCTTGAGAACATCATAGGTGCCCTCCGTAAAGAGCGAGCAATGTTCAAAGAATTTATTTTTGCTTGGTTTATATTATCCCTGAGCCATCGTGAACCCGCCGGCCGGGTCATACCTAAGACTTTAAAATTGGCAATCTAGTGGCTGCTCCGCCTGGCGTCTGGCATTATGGGGTTAGTGCTAGGACTGGTTGGTCCGGTGTCAGAATAATGTGACTGGGTGAGACATGAAGCCTGTGCTGCGACTTCTGTCTTGTGTGTGGCGCACGTTAAATGTCAAAGCAGCACCGCCCTGATATGGCTCTTTGTGGTCGGCTGGGCGTTAAGCAAACAAACAAACAAACAAACAAACAAACAAACAAACAAACCAACATTGAAAACCAAAAACCAAACTATTTGGTCTCAACAGTCACAACTAATCACGGGATAAACAAACCCGCACACAATATTTAATAAAAAAAAGACGCGGATATAACTAATATAACTAAACGTATACAACATTAACACACGTAAAACAGTAGATATACGTGGATCACAGAAAAAAAAGGAGATTTGTGACAGTTATAAAACTATTTCATTATAAAAAGCATCAACATTAAAATGTATTGCCACGGTCTAAATGTTCAGCAATAATCATTTAGTCAAACAACCACAATGTTTTGTATCACATGCCTCTTCTTGTGAGTAAAGAGTACAAACGTCATCGACAAAAACAGTATTGTATACATATAATTCAAGGGGTCCAAAAGGGTACACACAGAGAACAAGAAAGGGAGACACATACGTCATTAAACATTAATTGCCTTTGAAACTCATTAGACAACGAGACCAAAACTACTGTTTAGTGGATAGAGTAAAACAAACTCAGAAAGGATCCACCGATAACACCAACTAAATACTTTCGCAAGAGAGAAATATCATTTACATGAGGGAATACTAAGTACAAGTACAAATAAGTCGATCAGCCATCGGTCCATACATCAATAAAGCAAGCAATCGACTAAGAAATAGAAATAGTGATCAAGCATGCATATATTCATGAATTGGAGCTATGCCCGGGTCGGAGATCATTTGAGGCATTTGTTCAAGTGGAGGCAGTTGTCTAACAGAAATTAAGTCACGAAGTAGATAAGAAAAAAAGCAAATATATTTCGGTTTATAATTTGTAGTAGTTGTTCAAGAAGGATCGTTTTTTTTATGAAGCAATGCAAAGTATTAAGAAAAAGCGTGTATACGTTATTCAATCAGTTGGTTTTGTCTATCTGATTGTACTCGAATAATTTTTTTAAGGACATTGAGGCTGCTATCCCTGGGAATAGTGTGCAACAACACAATCTCACACAAATTCGTGTTTTCCAATCTCTGAGACTTGCGCTGTGAACTTGGGGGTCTTTATCGTGCGCATGCGTGCACACAGGAGTGTTCAGACACCGAGGAGAGTCTACACAAAGTTGACTCTGGGAATTAAATCCCTCGCCGTACGTTGGGGTCGAGCCATGCCTATATAGTCAATCTGTTTAGCACAAAAAAATGCCATCAGAAGGCATTTTTATATAGCAATCTGAAATTTGCTGTGATGATACCTAACACCATGCTGAATATAAACAAGTCGCGTAAGGCGAAAATACAATATTTAGTCAAGTAGCTGTCGAACTCACAGAATGAAACTGAACGCAATGCCATTTTTCAGCAAGACCGTATACTCGTAGCATCGTCAGTCCACCGCTCATGGCAAAGGCAGTGAAATTGACAAGAAGAGCGGGGTAGTAGTTGCGCTAAGAAGGATAGCACGCTTTTCTGTAGCTCTCTTTGTTTTAACTTTCTGAGCGTGTTTTTAATCCAAACATATCATATCTATATGTTTTTGGAATCAGGAACCGACAAGGAATGAGATGAAAGTGTTTTTAAATTGATTTGGACAATTTAATTTTGATAATAATTTTTATATATTTAATTTTCAGAGCTTGTTTTTAATCCGAATATAACATATTTATATGTTTTTGGAATCAGCAAATGATGGAGAATAAGATAAACGTAAATTTGGATCGTTTTATAAATTTTTATTTTTTTTTACAATTTTCCGATTTTTAATGACCAAAGTCATTAATTAATTTTTAAGCCACCAAGCTGAAATGCAATACCGAACCCCGGGCTTCGTCGAAGATTACTTGACCAAAATTTCAACCAATTTGGTTGAAAAATGAGGGCGTGACAGTGCCGCCTCAACTTTCACGAAAAGCCGGATATGACGTCATCAAAGACATTTATCAAAAAAATGAAAAAAACGTTCGGGGATTTCATACCCAGGAACTCTCATGTCAAATTTCATAAAGATCGGTCCAGTAGTTTAGTCTGAATCGCTCTACACACACACACACACACACAGACACACACACGCACATACACCACGACCCTCGTTTCGATTCCCCCTCGATGTTAAAATATTTAGTCAAAACTTGACTAAATATAAAAATGGTAGCAGCCAATTTTGAACACTCTAAGTTAGACAGGGCTGTGTCCGCAATCTAGGTCAAATAAAATACCCTTAGAATGCTCGTATTTCTAATCAAGAGCACAGGTTATTACTTTTCGTACACGTTTGATGCTAATACAGCTTAACAATGATAAGAGGTAAACATTTACTTCACACAGATAACAAGATTCAAAAATACAATTTTAAGTGTCTGCCCCCCCCCCCCCCAAAAAAAAAAAAAAAAAAAAATTTTTTTCATGAGTTCAGCTTTCACAAACA
Source organism: Littorina saxatilis (assembly GCF_037325665.1). Classification (NCBI taxonomy): domain Eukaryota; kingdom Metazoa; phylum Mollusca; class Gastropoda; order Littorinimorpha; family Littorinidae; genus Littorina; species Littorina saxatilis. The sequence continues at coordinate 32,358,726 of NC_090252.1, read as the reverse complement.
AGTTGAGTATGAATTTTCACACTCCTTAGGACAAAATGAGATATTTTATACTCTTACCCAGTCAGATCTCTCTTAACTCTACAATGACTGAGCATGACGTACATCTGTTTTCACTCACCCGAGTATGCAGTTAATCCTGATGACAATCCCTACCACAGCCACAAAGCGCAGTACACTTCAGATGCACTGATGCACACTTACAGCGGCCTCTGCACACTTTCTTGCAACCACACTTTATGAGTTCGTAGCAGGCATCCGGGGCCTGACACAGTGTCATCCACACAGGCTGCCAGAGCTGGCCATCCTTGTTCCATCCATACTCAGAAGGAGAAGGAAGCTCCGGAGTTTTTTTCAAGGCACTGGCTCCACACGCGTCCTTGAAAAGCTGCTCGGAGGACATGTTGCCTGAGAGCATCAGATGTTGGTGGAATGAACTCGATGGATCTGTTCCGCTGAGAAAAGAGTTTTTCTCGTGCCTCGTTCACTTTCAAACAAGAGCTGCTGCGGTCATACATCAAGACCACAAAACGTTCTATGTTTTCAAATGTTGAAGCAGTCACTTGCTCGCTGCAGGATGCGATCTGAAGAAATGCTTTTGTGACTTCAGGATACACGCTCCACGTCTGCCATCCCTTAGCTTTTCCGTGCCCTGCAAAGAAGGAAACCGTATCACACCCCGTAAGGGCGTGGAATACTGGTAACGACGAGCACTTGTCCGGGCCTAAAGCTGACGCAATTTCGTGCGCTGGGATGTTCCTGAAATGTTTCCCAGTTCCAAACGCCACCCACATCTCCTCTGCTTGAAGTTTACGTGCAACGGAGACGGCAAGTACGATGACGTCAGTGTCTGCAGTCCTGATGATGATCCTTGTCTGGCCCTGTTTGACACAGTCCGCAGCATGCAGAAAGAGCCTTGTGTTTGCCTCCTCATGCGTGCACGGCTCCAAGCCTTCGGTTGTGTAACTGTTATTAGAGCAAACAACTTTCTCGTTAGAAGTGCTCACAATCAGTTTTCCGGGATCAACCACACATCTCGAAATTTATTTTGCTGGAAACTGGAAGAGCTCTTCTTTGTTTGCGTTGTTGCGTGGGAAGCCTTTCCAGTTTGTAGGAATTGGTGCTGCACCTGAGACTCTCTCCTGCGCTGTCCCTGGCCTCTTTTCTGTCTTGTTGCTGTCTTCAGCCTGTCTGCGCGGTAAACATCCCAGACAACATCAACTCGCTGTACACTGCTCAGTTGCTGTAAAATGTAAGGCATGAAAACCGTTTCACTGTAGTCGTGAAATGTCCTGCACAGCTTTGGAGACAACATCTGAATAATGAAAGCACCATCAAGGATCTTTGCAGAATGATTAGTGATGTCTTGGCATTGGGTTTCAACGCCCAGAAGTAGCGTGTCGTTGTGGACAGGAGTCAGCTCTGCGTCAAGAAGCTCATCAAGAACGTTGAGCTCTTCCTCAGTGGGCATGACGACTTCAGGGATACTTTCTGTGGCATCGTCATACAGCAAGCGGTCATCTTCAGCAGAAGCATACTCCCCGTTTGATGCACAGCGCTCGAGGCAGGCAAGAAAATCAGACTTTTTACCAGACCTCATTTCTGACAGCTTGGCAAGAGAAGGGGGGAAGGGTTGATTTTCATGTCTTAAAAACTCTTCCATGTTTCCCTGTCTTACCTGGCAGACTATATATGTGACCCTCCACCACGAAATGAGTCGCATGTCACCTCGCGCGGTTCTGCGCTAGGCTTAATATAAGTCCGGGGAGTGTCTGGTAACAGTGTGTGGGTCACCTTAGTCACAGGCTGATAACTCAAACAGTTTTTGCTCTTTTCTAAAACGGTTTTCACCACTGGATAGAGCATAAAAAACTCTTTATGAAAATGTAAAAATATGAAAATCATGCAAAGGTGACATGCGACTCATTCCGTGGTGGAGGGTCACATATAACCTTGAAAACAGAGAACAGTCAGTTAGGTCATTGGAAATGCTTAAAACCCTATCATAGGACACTGAAAGATCCAGATTGTACAGAATATCAATAATACCATACTTCCTGGTCTCGGTGTGTATTTTCAGTCCAAGGTAAACAGGAAGCGGAGTTTCCTTCTCTTTTGCATGGTTACGACGGGTGTCCTGCAAGGGATCTCTTGGTGCATGTTTTCTGCTGTTAAATACGAGGAGCTGAGAAATGGTAAGCGCTGCCTGTGACTGCTTTTGTCCTAATGCAGCCTCCTCTTGTGATGGATTGCTTGTTTTGATGGAGTTTCCTGGCCCATCCAAAATCATACTGACGAGAGCTTTCAACGAAGATGGTGTTGCATTTTCTTGGCAGTTTTCAAGGAAATCCCCATTGAAGTATTGGTGCTTCGAGAAAATCTCTCTGCGGGCAATCTTGGCGGCTTGTGCAAGCAGCAAGGCGTCAGAATCATGATCAACAACCTTGCTCACTGCATATCCCAGGTCACGTTTGAAGACAAGAGTAGCATCTCTTCCGCGACCTGTATTGCATTCTTGAAGCTCATGCATGCATCCAGTAGTTTCAGTCTGAGTCTTGTGGTATGCAGACTGCAACTAACTCCAAGTTCCTGTGGTCGAGTTTTGTACAGTGTGCAAAGTTTTGACATACGGAACACAGGGGCTGTTGTTTCGTCATGTTCAAAATTCTGGATATATGACACCAGCTCAGCAAAAGCAATGCCATGACAAACAGAACTGTTGCTCTGGTCACAGTTCAGTTTCTTTTCGTATTTATTGGCACGATTGTACAGGGAAATCAAACATTTCAGATGATATTGTGAATCTGTAGCAATCATATCTCCAGCAGCAAGCTTTTTAAGCAAGTCCTTGTCTTGAAGAAGGTTAGCTGCATGTCTCACCTTATAGTCCAGTCCAAATGTTGCTGCGCTGTACAACTTGCCAGAGCTCTCATTACAAAAGAAACAACTATCTTTGGATGACGCCGGAGTGCCAGAAGATCGTCTTGTTTTGGCTGAGCTGCAGGTGGCTGCTCTGTCCTCTGCCTGCCGTTTCTCAGCTTTCTTTTGAAGTCTTTCCAAACTTCGCTTGCCCATTTTTTCTCTGCAATACTTATGCCACGATGCACTATTTTTCTGAACAATCTCTTTAATCCCAGATCCATCATCTAGTTGAAATACCCCCACAGTTACAGGAAGGTCAAAACCGCATGCAAGAAACTGTTGGACATTTTCAGCAAACAAAGTGTATCCTTCGCCACTCCTTGTACCCACTGCTGGGCAGTTCAGATGCTCTGTTGTCTTGTTCTGACAGAAAATGCATCGACTCCAGCCAACAACAGGTGACTGAAGTTGAGGGTTCACAAAATGGATCAACATCTGTGTAGTCTTTCGCCATATTGTTCCTGCAGAAAAAAGTTAACGTAACTTAATAGTTTTTCTCAAATATGGTGTAAGCCTTTTCTGAGAGCAAAAGGGTCTTTTAACAAACAAACAAATAAACAAAAATATATATACAAATTTTTTTTTAAAACGCACTCCGTTTATAGAAGACAGAACTGCTCCTAAAAACAGGAAAAACAAAAATAAATAAATAAACAATGAAAGACGAACGTTGATACTGAAAGCCGTAGGGTCTGGGAAGCAAAACCAACTGTTTTTTTCAGTATAATATGCTATCCTTACCACAAAAAAACGAAGCTGTTTTGTGACCTTGCTCTCTTCTCAATATGTCAAAAGTCGCGTACCATACTTTTTCACTCGGCGACCAAAATGATTGCATGCACCGACACTTGCATTTTCCTACGCATCATGAAAAAAACCCGCATGCACTTTCAAAGTGAAGTAAAGGTACTCCAATAAAACAAAATTTTAAACAAACGTCACTTACCATAAGTGTAGTTTGTCGCAAAAGGATGATGCAGCGATTCAACTGACACGCCGGTTCGGCAGTCCAGCGGTGTACGTGACGGCAAAGCACGCACTCGAATCGCGACAGAATATCGCTACACTGCTCTGTTTTTCCATTCTAACCTTGCTTTGGTAGGAGTCGTGTGTGTTATCCACACAACAGCTGACTGATGAGTGACATTTCCCTACATGAGCGTTGTAATGACGTGTCAAATCATGGGATGCGTCTGCTCTCAAAAACCAAAACATTGGCGGCAGAAAACGGAAGTGGCCCGCCACATTGATGGTCAGCCATCAGTGCCGCAACTTCATCGCGTGTTTTTTAAGGGTGGATTACACCCAAAGTAGGACTCTACAAGGTGGCTGCTACCAGTTTTTATACCAAACTAAGTACACTTTATCGTTTTTTCAAAAAAATACATTGCTATAAAGATTGTCATACTGAATGTAAGGAACAGATTGACTCAGAGACGGCAAGAGCCAAGACAAAGATACATCTGGGTTTTAGTTTCTTGATTCATTCTTTCCGTTATCAGAGTATGAACCTCCCGATTATTGAATACGACCAATATAGTGCAAGGCCAGTACAACGCCTTTTGTTCATTTGCAGCAAGCACATAATGCCAGTGTCATTAGAGATTCTCTTTTGCTCTTTTTCAGAAAAATAAAGAAGAAGAGCAATCAAACAAGAAATTGCAGGAAAGTTCCAGAAGCCAAGTTAGGTAATTTTTGCCTTGGTATCTATGGACGGGAGATTACTGTCACCATGCAAGCATAATTATGTATCTTAACATTCTCAAAGCGTGTAAAGTGAAGAAGTTAAACCTGCTGTTCATTGATCTTGAACTTTCTGAAGGAAGGGAGGTAATATAACTCATGTCATAATTATAACTCAGAGCTATGTCGTCATCAAAGATCGTTTAAGTAGTGTCGTTTGTCTACGGATCATGTTGTATCAAATATGCCGGTTCAGATCCTCAACAGAACCATCAAACGGGAATTCTCCTTTCTTCATCTTTTGCTCCACACCATAGTGTTTAGCTACAGCAAGAGTTTCGACTTCTTCACTCATTTTTCGCTTGCGTTCGGGCAATTGTTTCTGCTCTGCTCTTCCTTCGTCGTTTTGGTCCTCTTTGTGTTCTGAGATCAGAGAGTCTGTTTCTTCCTGACCGTCGTGTTCCTCTCGCACTGTCTTCAGTACTGCGTTCGTTGGGGGCGCGACTGGTGCCGGGGGAGGACATTCTTGAGGCAACACGTGTTTCATTCTGCCAACAGAAAAATAGATTTCAGGTAGTTGTGTGTTTTATTTGAGGTAGCTGATGTGCTTCTTCACATTCAGTCAGTCCTCAACACAAGAGAATACCACATCAATATACCTAATACAGAGGTTAATTATGGAAAGAGGGAGGTGCGGGAGACAATAACAATTGCAATTACAAAAAGTATTATTGGGGGAGGGGGGAGAGATCAAATCAAATCAACTCAAATCGAATGTTATTGTATGAGGGTTGTGGCATAAGCAATGCAAACGAGTCTTTTTTCAACCAGTCCTCATCCGGAGAGGGACAACTTTAATCACACCCATATATATATACACGGACATTCATATTAAAAAAAATAAAATACATACAATATTTTTTTTATACATTTAACAAAAACAAAAAAACAGAATGTAGAGAGAGAGAGAGAGAGAGAGAGAGAGAGAGAGAGAGAGAGAGAGAGAGAGAGAGAGAGAGAGAGAGAGAGAGAGAGAGAGAGAGAGAGAGAGAGAGAGAGAGAGAGACTGAGAGCGCGAACGCGAGCGAAGCATACAGACAGAGGAGAAAGAGAGACAGAGAATTAGAAAGACAGAGACAGACAGTCAGCAAGAAACACATAAATAACTTAAATGCTTACCCTTCATTTCTTTTCTTCTTGAGCTGACGTCTGTTTCAAAGAAATACAAAATTAAAGTTTCATATGTTACGACGATACTGCTACATACAATAGTAACAACAGACCCCACTATTACGCAGCAACAACTAATGAGATCCGTTTGATTGGTACTGTTTCAAGCATTATCTCTTATCTGTAGTTAGCACAATTGGTCAATTCATGTCTGTGTATTTCTCTGGGTTTATGTCTGTGTATGTTTCTCTGTCTGTCTGTCCTGTCTGTCAGTCTACCTATCAAGATCATAACCTATATATATGTCTGTCTGTCTGTCTGTCTGTTTGTCTGTTTGTCTGTGTGTCTGTTTGTCTGTCTGGTCAACTTCTATCTGCCTGCCCATATCTGTGCGTAGAGCTAGTGGTTCTTCGTTTCTTCGTCTAAGTATGTTTTTATGTATACTGTTTAGGTGCCGAACGTGAATATGTGTTGAGGTCTTTCAAGTTCGGTATTCGTATGCACATGTTCGCAGTCAAAAACAACAATATACTTTCAACCTATGCAATAACCTTACCGTCGATTCATTTGCAACTAGCACTTACCGTTTTAGGATGAAGATAACGAGACAAATCAGCAATATAAATAAGACAGCTCCTCCGGTGGCGAGCCCCACTATCACCCAGTTAACTCCAGATTTGTTGACTGGAATAACAAAAAAAAAGTATGAAATAGGTAAAGATTCAGGCATGGGAATTGTCCGCGAAATCGCGGATTTCTGCGAAAAGAAAATTACGTATCGGCAAAAATAAAAAAAATTGTCTGCGGCAAAAAAAAAGGTAAATTAAATTATATGTATACTACTGTATCTCTATCCAATATTTGCTTACACGAGAACTATCAAAATATTGGCCTAAAATGCTAAAAATTCTGGTCCCCCCAACGAGGCTCTGCCACTGTACCCCGCCGTGGCCTGGGCGGCCCCTGGACCTTGACCTATTTTCAGATTTGTTTTCTATTTTAGAATTCCCATGCCTGAGATTATGTGAGCAGCTGAAATAATGTCAGTCTATCAATACATGTTGAAGGGATATGAACATTAACCTACAACCAACAAACCAGTCTCCTACTAAATCAGTCAGTCAATCAAAAGGCCCCTTCCTTATTTACTAATTGGCTATTCCATCTGACCACTCACCCTCTCGCTCGCTCACCCATTAATTAATCACGCTAATGCATTGCAAGAATTATTTAAGTAACTAAATCAAACCATCAGAATAGCAAAGCAATACCATCGTAATAGAACGCCATTCTATCAAAGATATGCCATCATAGCAAAATCTTACGATAGTACGAACATATTCAGCCGAATTATTCTGCTTTCTTACTCATTCGGGGTATAAATCCAAGTAACAGTGAATAATATAAATGTCAAGTGATTTGTGATGAAAACTAAATATCTGTTCGACACAACGCTTTCCCAATGCCTCGTATTGTCTGTATAAATACCTGGTGACCCGGTGACGTCCATTGATGGACTGGAAGATGGGTATCCTGAAACAATAATTTGCAATATAACAAAACAATAGCAAAACTAGACGATCAACACATCCGTCCTAGGCCCTAGGCTAAATATCCCCCTTGACAACTGTTCCATCACTCAAGAAATCAATGCTTAATCCAATTTACTAAATGTTTATTGAAACATTTACAATCTGGTGCTGTTCACAGAGTGCATGTCTGCACTTAGTCTAGCAAGTAAGCACGGAAGCACGAACGGTCGCAAACACGCACGAACAAACACACACACGCACACACACACGCACGCACGCACGCACGCACGCACACACAAACACACACGCACGCACGCACACACATACACACACACATACACACACACACACACACACACACACACACACACACACACACACACACACACACCTCGAGTACTCGGTCTTCTTCCATCGGGTGCTCGGGGTCGGTCTGGAATAAAGAATACAAGACAAGTCATATAAACCGTTGAGATTTGAGACAAAACAGCACAATCATAAACTATCAACTAAATCAAAGGCGATTCAACTGTATCACCCCCTTCCCTCTCCACACACATACACAAATAACCCCAACCTCACCCCTATCCCACACCCAAACAAAACACAAACAAACAAACTAACCAACAAAACAAAAACTAAATCAAGTAGCCAAGTCGGAGTCCACTAACTTACCACTGACAGTCAACCTGCACGGTTCTAGCTGCGGTGGAGTCCACTAACTTACCACTGACAGTCAACCTGCACGGTTCTAGCTGCGGTGGAGTCCACTAACTTACCACTGACAGTCAACCTGCACGGTTCTAGCTTCGGTGAAGTCCACTAACTTACCACTGACAGTCAAGCTGCACGGTTCTAGCTGCGGTGGAGTCCACTAACTTACCACTGACAGTCAACCTGCACGGTTCTAGCTGCGGTGGAGTCCACTAACTTACCACTGACAGTCAAACTGCACGGTTCTAGCTGCGGTGGAGTCCACTAACTTACCACTACCAGTCAAGCTGCACGGTTCTAGCTGCGGTGGAGTCCACTAACTTACCACTGACAGTCAAGCTGCACGGTTCTAGCTGCGGTGGAGTCCACTAACTTACCACTGACAGTCAAGCTGCACGGTTCTACCTGCGGTGGAGTCCACTAACTTACCACTGCCAGTCAAGCTGCACGGTTCTAGCTGCGGTGGAGTCCACTAACTTACCACTGACAGTCAAGCTGCACGGTTCTAG
>NC_090252.1:32332699-32345199 GCF_037325665.1 Littorina saxatilis | reverse complement strand
ACGTTTTCTAAACTAAACACAAGAAACATATTTTATATTTTATTATAACATATCTCGATACATACAACCAATCTAGATCAAGTTAGAAATAAATGTAAAGGGGAATAGAACAAAAAGGCACACAATAGCTTTTTCCAAAGGAACATGTTCATGCGGATGTTTTTTTTCTTCTGTATAATTATGGCAGTATTTTAACTATCATATATAAGCAGCAATAAAAAATATATATATATATAATACTATCAATAATTGCACAGTAAGGCGATCAATGTACACTATGGACATTTTTCAGTTATAATCTGGCAGTATTTGAAAAAAATCTGAATATAAATACAAGCAACTCTTACAAAATGTATTAAGCTCAAGGACTGGGTGGCCGAGTGGTAACGCACTTGCGCTCGGAAGCGAGGGGTTGCGAGTTCGACCCTGGGTCAGGGCGTTAGCAATTTTCTCCCCTCCTTTCCTAACCTAGGTGGTGGGTTCAAGTGCTAGTCTTTCGGATGAGACGAAAAACCGAGGTCCCTTCGTGTACACTACATTGGGGTGTGCACGTTAAAGATCCCACGATTGACAAAAGGGTCTTTCCTGGCAAAATTGTATAGGCATAGATAAAAATGTCCACCAAAATACCCGTGTGACTTGGAAAAATAGGCCGTGAAAAGTAGGATATGCGCCGAAATGGCTGCGATCTGCTGGCCGATGTAAATGCGTGATGTATTGTGTAAAAACAATTCCATCTCACACGGCATGAATAAATCCCTGCGCCTTGAATATGTGCGCGATATAAATTGCATAAAATAAAAAAAATAAAAAAAAATCCCTGCGCTTACAACTGTACCCACGGAATACGCGCGATATAAGCCTCATATTGATTGATTAATGCAACACTAACATGTCTTGATAATACTAGTGTTTGCAAGCGTTTATCAGTCAACGTTTGTTCAATTCTAAAGACAACACGACAGCACTAAAACAACACTGATTGTTCATGTAACAGGAGAATTCGCGCCTAAACCAAGTAATATATCAAGCAATCAATGAGGCTTATATCGCGCATATTCTGTGGGTACAGTTCTAGGCGCTCTGCAGTGATGCCGTGTGAGATGAAATTTTATACGGCCAGTAATTGCAGCCATTTCGGCGCATATTTACCTTTCACGGCCTATTATTCCAAGTCACACGGGTATAGGTAGACAATTATTAACTGTGCCTAAGCAATTTTGCCAGGAAAGACCCTTTTGTCAATCGTGGGATCTTTAACGTGCACACCCAATGTAGTGTACACGGGGGGAGTTCGGACACCGAAGAAAGTCTGCACACAAAGTTGACTCTGAAATAAATTTCCGCCGAACCTGGGATCGAACTCACGCTGACAGCGGCCAACTGAATACAAATCCAGCGCGCTACCAACTGAGCTATATCCCCGCCCCGTATATATAGTACACTAACTTACACTTAAAAGACAATGGCTAAGACATCGGCCTCGTAATCGGAAGGTCGTGAGTTCAAATCCCGGATGCAGACGCCTGGTGGGTTAAAGGTGGAGATGTTTCCAGTCTCCCAGGTCAACCTATTTGCAGACTTGCTAAAATGCCTTATCCCCCTTTGTGTGTACACGCAATCACAAGACCAAGTGCGCACGGAAAATATGCTGTAATCCATGTCCGAGTTTGGTAAGTTATTGAAACATGAACATACCCAGCGTGCTTCCCCCAAAAGCGGCGTATGGCTGCCTGAATGGCGGGGTAAAAACGGCCATACACGTAAAAATCCACTCGTGAAAAAACATGAGTGAACGTGGGAGTTTTAGAAGAAGACTTAAAGGCAATTCTGTCTCGCTTTCTCCATCATGTTCACCAGCACACATCATACCAGGCGTTAAAAATCCATCTCACACGGCATTAAGTCTCAGGAAACATGAATACACGCATGCAGGAAAAAAAAAATATGGGTAGCGCCGTATGTATGGCAGCTCGCTTTCCCCGGGGAGAAAGCAGCCCGAATTTCCATGAGGGTAACCTCACTGGACTGTAAATCTTATCCAATCCAATCCAATCCAATCCAAAATGGGATTTTAAGAATCTTGTCATTCGGACAAAAACTTAAAACTAAAAGCATACTTGCTTCATTAATGCTTCAAAATTGACACTTTTGCTTACACTGATATAGGTGACATCTCGGCTGTCAATGCGCGCAATACATTCAGCAACAACAAACGCATCTTTTTTGTACAGAACATGTACTGTGTTCTGCTAATTTTTCTTTCATTTCCAAATGTCACATAAAGAAATGAGAAATTTGATGTTGCCACAAATTACACACAATACCTTTGACAATGCAGAACATATTTTTGCACAAAATATGAAGACACATGCATGTCATTACTCAGCTTCCCTTCAAAGCAGAAATTTGGAATAATATATTTCACTAGGCATGACAGGCGAGAAATTGGGAAATGAACGAAAAATTAGCATAACACAGTACATCTTCATATCCTAATTGGGTATTCAACCAGTTTTCATCCACACAGATTGGCTGTAAAATATACACAATATCTTTGTTTAAAGCAGATCACTTAACCCAATACTATCAAGAACAGATCATGTCACAACCCATTTACGCTTTGAAGTAGATATGCATAAGACTTTCACAAAGGTCTTCCGCATGTGATCACTGGTTAGACATTGGAAAAAATATAAATAAAATAAAAATGGACACGCGATTTACATATCATAAACCACAAAGCAAAAATATTTCACAACACAGTTACAAGCCTTAGTGATGACACAACCTGTAGTATCAGTATGTAGGTTTCTTTCATTTCCAGCAAGTGTATGGTAATTATTCTTCATCGATTACATATAACGCTTATTGTCAAGTGTATTGGTTAGAACTGCCGGATGTAATCCATATACGCCGAACGTCATACGGGGGTAACATGCTAAGAGAGGGGTAACAGGTTTATAAAACTAATGTCACGCCATGAATTAAACATTCCTTTGCTATTGATAACTCACTTTTGACCGGCGCATTGACCGAGTGAATAAGACATCGGCCTCCTTTGCGAAAGGTCGTGGGTTCGAATCCCGGCCGCGCCTGGTGGGTTTAGGGTGGATATTTTTCCAATCGCCCAGGTCAGGCTTATGTGCAGAACTGCTAGTGCCTTATCTCCCTTCGTGCTCAAGGAAAATATCCTGCCATCCATGTCAGAGTTCGGTGGGTTATAGAAACACAACAATACCCAGCATGCTTCCCCCGAAAGCGGCGTATAGCTGTCTGAATGGCGGGGTAAAAACGGTCATACATGTAAAATCCTACTCGTGCAAAACAAATTAGGGAACGTAGGAGTTTCAGCCCATGAACGATATTATTAAGTTCTTTCCACGAGAAAGGAAAAATATTACGAGTTATAACTACACAATATCAACACATAATATCATCTTCTGTTAACATGATATGAAGACAGTTAACAAAAATAACAACAACACAACATCTATATCACAGCATTTAATACACACACTCCCTAAAGTGTGCATCCATATTGAACCGACATTGCCTTTGCTTTGAAAGCTAGTACATACTATTTATGATTAGTCATTCGGAGCTGTAGAACCACCGTGTGTCAGTGTTAAAGCAAAACAGATCACGTTTCCTAAAACAATATTAATCTTGTTACGCCCACCATCACCATCACACCAAATCCGTGTACTTTTAGACTTGTTCGGTCCATGTGATATACGCTAGCGTTAGCGTAAGTTCATACTCTGGCTGTTCACGATTAATTTGAATACAATCCTGATAAACCTAAACGTTGTCTTTATATAACCGTATCACAATGAAGTTCAATACAACCCAGACAAAACCAAACAAGTTTTCTTTGTGTATAACTGTGTCACGAACAACTCTCATATTATTTTGAATAAACAAACAAACATGTTTTTCTTCCACATTCCTCAACTTTGCAAAACAAATCCCCAAATCAATCGCCTGGGTGTTATCTGTGCAAATTGTTTTGGTTTAAGCGTGTGTTTTTTTAAATTAATTTCTTGTATACACGCTATAAACAGTAACAACATTAAGAACGTTAACAAGCAGACTGCTTATGGACACGTTTTCATTAATTTATTTCGTTAAATACCTCCAGTGGCGTTTTACGAATGTAATTCATCGAACAATGTTAACTCCTCGAAACAAGCAGTCAGGGTGTTGAAGTTGGGGATGTATCCAAGTGGAGATATGGTGTTATCCCACCTACACGCCGTGTCAGATCTGAAGTGAGGAGTCGAATCGTGCCCCTTCGGAAACATATCACACTTGTCTTTTTTTTTTTGTTTTTTTCGTTCATGGGCTGAAACTCCCACGGCTTTTACGTGTATGACCGTTTTTACCCCGCCATTTAGGCAGCCATACGCCGCTTTCGGAGGAAGCATGCTGGGTATTTTCGTGTTTCTATAACCCACCGAACTCTGACATGGATTACAGGATCTTTTTCGTGCGCACTTGGTCTTGTGCTTGCGTGTACACACGGGGGGTGTTCGGACACCGAGGAGAGTCTGCACACAAAGTTGACTCTGAGAAAATAAATCTCTCGCCGAACGTGGGGACGAACTCACGCTGACAGCGGCCAACTGGATACAAATCCAGCGCGCTACCGACTGAGCTACATCCCCGCCCATTACACTTGTCTAATATTGCCGACATGACAGTATCAACCGTCAAGGTTTGCGAACGCAGCAGTCGCAACGGCTCCACCTCTCTTCAAGCGTTCCAGTACTTGGTCTTTACGTTCTGTTGGTGTCATCTTGTCCGTGTCTTCCTTCTCGGCATCGTCCTCGTCCTCGCCCTCATTTTCGTACGAACCATTCGGATTCGATGTTACCAGTGGTTGTGGGCTGAAAAAATACAATTGTTAAAGGCACAGTGCAGCTCACAGCCTTCGTTTTGCGTTTTTGTTGCAGCTGAGTGCATTTACAGTTCAAAAATCCTCATATGGTGGTAACACAAACCCAAAACTACCCAACGACGACATCTGTGAAGCTCGACAGTTTCTTGTTCACGCGAGTGCATAAATTAACCTAGTTATTACGTGGTGTTTGGTCGGAGTTCGATTCAACTGAGTGATTCCGGCCTCCATTTTGTTTTACACAAACTCATGATGATGTCTGGCATAGTTTTCACGTGTCTTTTTGTGCATGATGTGGTGATCTACCTGATCTAAATTTAGATCCAAAAATAGGTCAAGACCAGCTGGGTCCGAGTACGAAATTAATTCGTAAAAAAATCGCAGTTCTTGACTCTTTGGGTGCAAGTCAATGAAACTTGGTAGTTCTTCTAACGGATAGCTGCCTGAGGTATGACTATAAAAACCCCAGAGGCTCCGTGCACCTGGATTTGACAAGTTCAGTACCTTTAAACATAAGAAAGGGATAGGTATGAAGTGCAAATAAATGCGTGGAGTGGAGGTTTTATATATAAAACGAAGCTCTTTTTGCTGAAGAAAATGACAAATGTACACAAAATTAAGAGAAAAAAAAAGAGAGAGAGAGAGAGAGAGAGAGAGAGAGAGAGAGAGAGAGAGAGAGAGAGAGAGAGAGAGAGAGAGAGGGGGGTGACAGAGAGAGTCAGAGACAGAGAGAGAAAGAGAGTGACAAAGACAAAGAGATATATATATAGAGAGGTAGAGAGAGAAAGAGAGAGAGAGGGAAACAGAGACAGAGAGTCAGAAACACAGAGAGAGAGAGATAGAGAGAGAGAGGGAGACAGAGACAGAGAGTCAGAGACAGAGAGAGAGAGAGAGAGAGGGAGATACTCCGTCACGGCGGAGGGCTGACCGTGCACCCAAAAGCGGACTCAACCAAATGGGTATTTTTTGAAAGCTTGGGGCCTGCCGAACATAAAAATCGATGTTAACAAGAAATATTCAAGGGCGCACTTTCTCTTTTCAGTCAAAATTCAACTATACCCTGAAGAGTGATGCACGAGCATTTCAGACGCTTGCCTCTGAAAAAAGAAGTTCTTAGCTAAATTACGAACTCAAACTGGTACGTTTTACATATAAATGTGTTAGTTGGTATCTTTTGATTATCACAAAACAATTTGCGACTGCTTTGGCCGAGGATGCTGGTGACAGTATCATTATTATGAACCCTACCCTAAATCCAGGAAAGACGTCGTCCAAAATGTAGGTAAGTTTTGATTAAAAATAAATTCACACAAGACTAGTATTGTTGTTTGGCTTCAATGGATATATTTTCGTCAAGTATGATGTCTTTACATAATATCTGTAAAATATGAATGGATTTGAACCATATACTATGTCACTATGACCTTCCAATCTTCCTAACCCCCAGCCCAGTAAAGCGTGCGAGACGTTTCCTGAAAAAATGTCGCTTTGTGGTGCGAGTTCAGTGTGACATGATTAGTTTCCAGAACCCCATTTCTGACTTTCAAAGTTTATCTACATACATTTAGCAATGCACGAGCAAAATATGACAACTTAATGGTGCCTTTTGGTTTAATGCTATGGTAAAATTGCTAGTGATAGTGTTTACAGCTTGAAACAAAACTTAACAGATGGGAGTAGTCTTCCTCAATCTGGTTCAGAGCATAATGTATTTCTATTTTCAGAGGTAGCATTATTTCTGATAAGAGCTAGAGCCAATATAATGATGCTGAATATTTGAAAAATGAACTTTCTGACTCATCTGAGTAGCAAGAGAGCCTTCGTGATCGTCAGCGTAAGGCTGGCTGTCTTCAAGGCAATTCCTAGATGAACAACTTAACACTGCGTTCGATTATTCGCCCGTTTCTTAAGCTAGAGCTTTGAGACTTTACACGCGTCTAGGGCTACATGTACGCTTTACAATACGTAAAATATAGTTGACTCTCGCGTTATTTAAAGGTCACAACAAGGTCATTACCAGGCAAAAACGAGGGAAAACCGACGGAAAGTACCATTTTCTGCAACTGTTTGCAAGAAAAAGATTTCAAATTCAATTGTTTCCTGGGATTAACGCATCTCTAGACATGACAATCATCCGATTATCAGACATCAATTGTGGAGGCCACGACAAGGTCATTACCAGGGGGCCCGGTAGCTCAGTTGGTAGAGCACTGGACTTGTGATCGAAAGGTCGCAGGTTCGAATTCGGGCCGGGACGGACACGGGTCAACTTTATGTGCAGACCCAGAGACGGAAGCCATGTCCCACCCCCGTGTCATCACAATGGCACGTAAAAGACCTTGGTCATTCTGCCATAAGTGCAGGTGGCTGAATACACCTAAACACGCAGACACCTGGGTAGCGCGACTCCGTTGCTGCTAGCTTTCCACTGGGAGAAAGCGACCCGAATTTCCCAGCGATGGGACAATAAAGTAATGAAAAAATGAAAAAATGAAAATGATGAAAAAAAACGAGGGAAACCCGAGGGAAATACCATTTTCTGCAACTTGTGTGTAAGTAAAAGCTTTCAAACTCCATCTTCTTCTGGTATTGGCGCATCTCTAGGCATGACAATCATCTGATTAACAGTCCTCAATTTTCAAGGTCACAACAAGGTCATTACCAGATAGAACCGAGAGAAAACCGAGGGAAAATACCATTTTCTATAACTTTTTTGTAAGTAAGAGCTTATAAACTCCATCTTCTTCTGGGATTAGCGCTGATTTCAATGACCCTGAAGTCTTTGGAAAGTTTTCTTGACCCATGCCTACTTTGAAGGTCATGACAAGGTCAAATTTACACGTTTTCTATTTGGGAATATCTTTTACGGTCAAATAAAATACTTTCTGGACGTCAGCTATTTTCGAAGCTAAAGCTTAATTACAACTTTACACACGTCTTGGGATTTATGAGACATAACGCAAATATTGTTGACTCTCGTAATATTTAAAGGTCACACAACAAGGTCATCACCAGGTAAAACCGAAGAAAAACCGAGGGAAAGTACCATTTTCTGCAACTGTTTGTAAGAATGAACTTTCAAATTCAATTGTTTCCTGGGATTAGCGCATCTCTAGACATGACAATCATCTGATTAACAGTCATGAATTGTGGAGGTCATGACAAGGTCATTACCGGGGAAAACCGAGGGAAAATACAATTTTCTGCAACTTGTGTGTAAGTAAATGCTTTCAAACTCCATCTTCTTCTGGTATTGGCGCATCTCTAGACATGACAATCATCTGATTAACAGTCCTCAATTTTCAAGGTCACAACAAGGTCATTACCAGATAAAACCGATGGAAAAACCGAGGGAAAATACCACTTTCTGCAACTTTTTTGTAAGTAAGAGCTTATAAACTCCATCTTCTTCTAGGATTAGCGCTGATTTCAATGACCCTGAAGTCTTTGGAAAGTTTTCTTGACCCATGCAATGTTTGAAGGTCATGACAAGGATGGGATTTTACACACGTCTAGGGCATTATAAGACATGAAACAAATATTGTTGACTCTCGTAATATTTAAAGGTCACACAACAAGGTCATTACTGGGTAAAACGACGGAAAATATATCAACTTTATGACTCGTCTGAGTGCCAGGACAGCCGGTGTGATCCTCAGAGTCAGGCTTGCAGACCGCAAGCCTATCGGTAGATGAACACCTTAACATTGACTTTTTCTTCTCTCTCCCCTTCTCTTCTACCCCTATTACATCCAGCCCCGCCCACCCCCCTAGAGCCCCTGTGGGCGAAGGAAGATGTCATGAATCTGCCTCAACAGCTTTAGCTTAGAAAATAGCCGAACACAAATAGAAAACGTGTAAACTTGACCTTGTCATGACCTTCAAACTAGGCATGGGCCAAGAAAACTTTCCTCGGACTTCAGGGTCATTGAAATCAGCACTAATCCCAGAAGAAGATGGAGTTTATAAGCTCTTACTTACAAAAAAGTTATGGAAAATGGTATTTTTTCTCGGTTTTCTCTCGGTTCTATCTGGTAATGACCTGGTTGTGACCTTGAAAATTGAGGACTGTTAAACAGATGATTGTCATGCCTAGAGATGCGCCAATACCAGAAGAAGATGGAGTTTGAAAGCTTTTACTTTCACACAAGTTGCAGAAAATGGTATTTTCCCTCGGTTTTCCCTCGTTTTTGCCTGGTAATGACCTTGTCGTGACCTCCACAATTGATGTCTGATAATCGGATGATTGTCATGTCTAGAGATGCGTTAATCCCCCCAAAATAATTGAATTTGAAAGCTTTTTCTAACAAACAGTTGCAGAAAATGGTACTTTCCGTCGGTTTTCCCTCGTTTTTGCCTGGTAATGACCTTGTTGTGACCTTTAAATAACGCGAGAGTCAACTATATTGTATGTATTGTAAAGCGTTCATGTAGCTCTAGACGCGTGTAAAGTTTCAAAGCTCTAGCTTAAGAAACGGGCGAATAATCGAACGCAGTGTTAAGTTGTTCATCTAGGAATTGCCTTGAAGACAGCCAGCCTTACGCTGACGATCACGAATTCTCTTCTGCTACTCAGATGAGTCACAAAGTTCATTTTTCAAATATTCAGCATCATTCATATTGGCTCTAGCTCTTATCAGAAATAATGCTACCTCTGAAAATAGAAATACATTATGCTCTGAACCAGATTGAGGAAGACTATTCCCATCTGTTATGTTTTGTTTCAAGCTGTAAACACTATCACTAGCAATTTTACCATAGCATTAAACCAAAAGGCACCATTAAGTTGTCATATTTTGCTCGTGCATTGCTAAATGTATGTAGATAAACTTTGAAAGTCAGAAATGGGGTTCTGGAAACTAATCATGTCACACTGAACTCGCACCACAAAGCGACATTTTTTCAGGAAACGTCTCGCACGCTTTACTGGGCTGGGGGTTAGGAAGATTGGAAGGCCATAGTGACATAGTATATGGTTCAAATCCATTCATATTTTACAGATATAATGTAAAGACATCATACTTGACGAAAATATATCCATTGAAGCCAAACAACAATACTAGTCTTGTGTGAATTTATTTTTAATCAAAACTTACCTACATTTTGGACGACGTCTTTCCTGGATTTAGGGTAGGGTTCATAATAATGATACTGTCACCAGCATCCTCGGCCAAAGCAGTCGCAAATTGTTTTGTGATAATCAAAAGATACCAACTAACACATTTATATGTAAAACGTACCAGTTTGAGTTCGTAATTTGGCTGAGAACTTCTTTTTTCAGAGGCAAGCGTCTGAAATGCTCGTGCATCACTCTTCAGGGTATAGTTGAATTTTGACTGAAAAGAGAAAGTGCGCCCTTGAATATTTCTTGTTAACATCGATTTTTATGTTCGGCAGGCCCCAAGCTTTCAAAAAATACCCATTTGGTTGAGTCCGCTTTTGGGTGCACGGCCAGCACTCCGCCGTGACGGAGTAAGACAGAAACAGAGTCAGAGACAGAGAGAGAGAAAGAGAGAGAACACTAAGACACAAATTAAAACGAACTACTTCAAACCATCAATAAAACTGCATAAAATGTGACACAGGTCCGTCTTCCCTGCGTAATTCTCGGTTTTAGCACTTAGGAGAGGAAAGGAGCTAACTTTCCGCTCGCTTTGCAAGATAACAAATCAGATCAAAGAAAAAAAGTGACCTACTCGCTGTGTGCATATCCAGGAGTGGAAGTGTAGCACGTGGTGCTTGGTACCTCACTTGGAGTGACGTGTGTGATGTCCCCATCAGTCTGTCTTCCCTCTGCGTGTGCGAAGCGTGCACTATCCGTGACTTCCCTTTTGTCAGAGGCTGCTGTTGATGGAATCAGAGGCAAGAACTTTCACATTTAAACCCGTTCATGAGTCGACCGTGTGCAAGGTCAAGTAAGGTAAGGTCAGGTGTGGTGAGGTATACCATCGTCAATAGGAATCGTCAAGGCAAGTAAAGTATGGTTGCGTACAAGGTAAGGTCATGTGAAGTGCGGTAGGACTCTGTAGTGTGGGGGAAAGTACTGTAGGGCCAGGTACATTCAGATGAGGGCAGAGCAGGTCAAGTGAGGTAATAATGTGACCCTCCACCACGGAATGAGTCGCGTGTCATCTTTACATGATTTTTACATTTTCTAAAAGAGTTGTTTATGCTCTATCCTGTGGCGAAAACCGTTTTAGAAAAGAGCGAACACTTTGCTAGTTATAAGCCTGTGACTAAGGTGACCCTCACACTGATACCTGACATCCCCGGAGTGCTGAACCGCACGAGGTGACATCCGACTCATTCCGTGGTGGAGGGTCACATATTAGGTCAGCTAAGGTGAGATCAGGTAGGTAAAGATAAAAACAGTTCGGATCAGGTAAGGTCTGGTAAGGTCAGGTCAGGTCAGGTCAGGTCAGGTAAGGTAAGGCCTGGTAAGGTCAGGTAAGGTAAGGCCTGGTAAGGTAACATAACATGATTGTGTATATTTCTATGGAGTTTTCCCCAATGAACAATGTGGGCTCCTTTCTGCGTCAGAAACGTACGATAAACCAGCTAACATACAGTCTGGCTCTACCCATTGTTTTCCCGAATGCGTGTGTTGTGCGCGTGTGTATCATAACATTCGCATCTGTCTTCTATACTCTTATGTGACAGTTTTAACGAAACAATTCAAATCAAATACAAAGCATAAACTACTGATATACTCAAATGCCCTATTGCACAAATAGCAATACCCTTACCCTCCGAAGTCTCTGCAGGATGCTTGGGCATTGCTAAGCCCTCCTCTTCAGATCGGTTTGACAGGTATTCACCGTCTTTCGCGAAACTCTTCTGTTCAGATTCGTTTTCTTCCATGTGATGATTGGCTTTGCCCTCAACGTTTATAAGAGGGTCGCTTTCTTCCTCCTGAGTGTCTATAATCGTATCGCTTTGGTTCAACGAGGACGATGAGCTTCCCGTGCTGAAAATATACAGTATGATATATAAATATATTGTACACATATACGTCTGGTTATAGGTGTGTGTGTGTGTGTGTGTGTGTGTGTGTGTGTGTGTGTGTTGGTACACACCATGTTAATTGCTTTATGATTACTATGGCTGACAATGTCACAACTCACCCACATCCACAAACACACACACACACACACACTAACACACACACACACACACACACACACACACACACACACACACACACACACACACACACACACACACACACACACACACACACTCTGACAACATGTTTACCTGTCACAATCGGTTACTCCTCCTTTCTCAGTATCCTTGCTTGTTGCTCCATTTCTGCGTCTGTCAAGATAATGCGTTCCCAGTTACGTCTTTGTCTACACTTTCTGCTAACGTTTCTTTGATTATTGCTCTTAAAACACTCATTGTGTTCAATTGAGGCATTGTTTTAAATGAAATGTTACAAACAAAGTACGTAGCACTACCTTTGAAACGTGTATGCAAGAGTTGTGGTGAGGAGAGAGCAAATATGATAATTTAAGCTTCTTCTTTCTTCAGCGTTCCAGAATTTGTTTTGGTTACGTGTGAGCTCGTTTGCCCATTTGGGTTCCCCACACTATAC
>NC_090252.1:32317699-32330199 GCF_037325665.1 Littorina saxatilis | reverse complement strand
GGTACGATCAATGCCAGGAGCCATCAGCTTGCACACGAAGAGTCCTTCGTCCTCTTTCTTCACGTTCAGAATCTCCAGCACCATTTTATCAGAATTTGTTGTTGTCTTAAACGTGTATCCCGGCCGTTTCGACTCGCATTGAAAAGCGCTGGAATGCAAATTCGTGCAGGATACCACCTCGTCTGAAACAGTTCGACATTCGCAATGACTCTTTTCGTGAATGATGATTCTGACTGTGTGGGACACGAACAGGAATCAAACCGCCCCCCCCCCCCCCCAAACCCTTGACCGAGCCTACCTTCCTTTTCCAGAACCGAAGCATGACTGGACCTAGGATATGAGAGGGAGGAGCTTCCGTAAATGAGGCAGGTGGGTGGGTGGGGGAGGGGGGGGGGGGGTCTAGGTTAGCCATGTCCCTATTTGCTGTTGCAATTTAATTAGCATTGAAAGGGGTATTATAGGTATTTCCTTGAGAACACAAACACACCACCCACACACACCATCCCCCCGCCCCCATCCCCCCCCCCACACACACACACACCGTGTGCCAACTTTCACCAATAGAAAAGAAAACCAACCAACCTGGATTGTTTGATCCTTTGTCATACTTGTCCACAGCAATATGTGCAGACTGGATGTCGGTGATAGCGGTGTTGAAATTGCAGACCACTTCGATATTGTCACCCTTACGAGTCGCGGGTGCTTCGCACGTGATTGGCAGTTCTGTAAATAATATCATCAGAGAATGTAAATCCAGATTCGGTGGTGTTGTTGTGCATGTGTGGTTTTTTTTTTTTTTTTTTTTTTTTGGGGGGGGGGGGGTCCTTCCTTGCCAGTACTTACTTTCGTTCGTAAACGGCCTCAGACACTTGGTTTAATCATTGTTTTATTGTTTCAATGTCACCCCGCCCGATATTGTTGACATTACGATTTGAAAGGGGTATTTTGGGTCTCTCTTTGTAAACAAAAGGAGAAAAAAAGGACATTAGCTGGGCTTCTTTTAGATTTGAAACGTTAAATGTTCGTAGCATTTATTTATGACTAAGAAAATACCCTTTGGCTTAAACGTACTGGCGTCGTCATATCGCATTTACAGTGAAAATTAACATTTGTTTCTGTTTTATTTTAGAAAAAAAATATATTCATGTAGCTTGTTTGTTTGTTTGCTTAACGCCCAGCCGACCACGAAGGGCCATATCAGGGCGGTGCTGCTTTGACATTTAACGTGCGCCACACACAAGACAGAAGTCGCAGCACAGGCTTCATGTCTCACCCAGTCACATTATTCTGACACCGGACCAACCAGTCCTAGCACTAACCCCATAATGCCAGACGCCAGGCGGAGCAGCCACTAGATTGCCAATTTTAAAGTCTTAGGTATGACCCGGCCGGGGTTCGAACCCACGACCTCCCGATCACTGGGCGGACGCCTTACCACTAGGCCAACCGTGCCGATTCATGTAGCAGCTATGCCTTTTCTGGGTGCTGTAAAGTGGAGATATGCAATCATCACGGTTAAACACATCGATGTGTACATGGTGAGTTTCAACATTGTTTTGGTAGTCCTTTTTAAAACACCAAGATGCGATTTCATATAATGTGTTGTTTTTGCTTGTTTGTTTTCCCCCATTTGTCTTTTCTTAGTTTTGAAATAAGGTGATGATCATACGATGTAGGATAAATTCCAGGATAACGTGATGCTATACGACAATAGTAACATCGAAATATGTGATCACGTTGACCATTCACACATTAAATTAAAGGACGCTAAAGCAGAAAGACTAAACAAGAGAATGTGCATGGTGTTTACTCGGGAATGCACCGTTCTACAGACACACGACGTGTTGCTAAAACTATGAACCAGACTAGCATTAATAATAACTGACGTCATTCTGGTTCTGTTACCTTCAGGTTTTCCTTGTGCCGATGCGAAGAGCACAGAGATCAGCAAACATACCTGAAAATGTTAATTTGTGATTAGTCACTAACATTACGTAAAGCGATTGGCACCACCAGACAGATGAGGTGCGAAATAGAGAGAGAGAGAGAGAGAGAGAGAGAGAGAGAGAGAGAGAGAGAGAGAGAGAGAGAGAGAGAGTGAGAGAGAGAGAGAGGAAGTGAGAAAGAGAGAGAGGGAGGAAGGGAGAGAGAGAGAGAGAGGGAGGAAGGGAGAGAGAGAGAGAGAGAGAGAGAGAGAGAGAGAAAGAGAGAGAGAGAGAGAGATAAGAGAGAGAGAGAATGAATTACTTTAACCGTTTTGCAAGAACACGCAGTGACTTGCGACATGCAAATAAGGCAATAATATGCCATTGTCGATTGGACAAGCTTCACATTCATTAAACACCCCATCAAAGTACATACCAAGCATTACAAGTTTAGTCGTTGAACAATGAGTGTGTGCTGCATTACACACAATTAGGCCTACCAGATAGCGGGAATTTCCAACTGAGGCGACGAGAGTCACTTGAAAATAACATTACGTAATTCATGTATATTCAACAAAGAGCTGTTGCCGTCACTGCTTTTTTTACTTGGATAATGGGGCCAAGGACAAGGAACACAAATAAAACCCATGTTTGTGAGCCCGAGAACAACAACTACAGAAGGCCTCTGAACCAAAACAGATTGACTGCACAGTGCAACACAGCTGGACGTCTGTCGGACTCAAACTGAAGACGGGGTGCAGAAATAACGCTGACATATTTACGTCACGCTCATAAGATAATTGCCTTTGTCATTTGTTGATGTTTTGAGAAAAACGCAAACAACTTTCTTTGGTTTGTGAACTATCTGCCCATCTCATTTTAGTTATAAATGGTTTCCGATGGTCTGAGAGTTTGTACTCTCTTATAACACATGATAGATACCCTTCCAGTAGCTTCCCCTGTAGTTTCACTACAGAAATGCCTAACAGTGAGATAGGTATTTTTCTTATGAGCGTGACGAATAATGTATTATGGGCTGTGGAAGAGTTGCATTCCTTGTAGGGGAGGCAAGGTGTTCATAACTATGTTTCTTGTTATTGGTATAGATAAATTATGTATGTTATTCTTCTGAAGCGATTGTATATAAACCAAAAAGAGAATAAACTAGTCGCGTGAAGCGATATAAAGACATTTAGTCAAGATCAACACCACAAACCATGCAATCATCGCCGAGACTACATTCAGATCTAGTCTCGGCTAACCATATCGAAGACCGAGACGGGTCACGCTCGCCTCCGCGAAGCATGAGTCCGTAGTACTTACTGAACCTATTTCCTTTCATTCTGAGCACAATTTTAAAGTAAACATGACATATCTATATATTTTTGAATTCAGGAGAAGATGCGGAATACAACACAATCAATTTTAAATCTGTTTGCGAAAAATCGATTTTTAATGACAACTTTAATGAGCAAACTCATGAATTAATTGTTAAGCCTCCAAGCTGAAATGCAATACCAAAGTCCGGGCTTCGTCGAAGATTACTTGACCAAAATTTCAACCAATTTGATTGAAAAACGAGAGCGTGACAGTGCTGCCTCAACTTTCACAAACAGCCGGATATGACGTCATCAAAGACATTTATCAAAAAAATGAAAACAATATCTGGTTAGGCAATCTGAGACTTATTCTACTCAGTGGAAACGTCGTTAGGGTACATTGAATAATTAGCTCTGACGTACACGTTTCTGACAAAAAACCATATCGAGCGGACACTGCATATGTATAAACGGCTTTCTTTAAACAAACAAAAAATGTAAAAGAAATAAAACAGTAAATGCGGATCGGAGCTCCTTATTAACTGTGACGATAGAGGTATGTCTCACCTGGTCATTCCCATTGGTTTATTTATGAATCAGCTTGCATTGATCACGTTTACAGAAAACAACTCTGTCACAGTCATATAACAAACAAGTCGCGTAAGGCGAAATAACAACATTTAGTCAAGATGTCGAACTCACAGAATGAAACTGAACGCACTGCTTTTTTCACCAAGACCCAAGACCACATACTCGTAGTTTCGTCAGTCCACCGCTCGTGGCAAAGGCAGTGAAATCGACAAGCCATGCAGAATAGTGCGGTAGTGGTCGCGCTGAGCAGGATAACACGCTTTTCTGTATGTCTATTCTTTTTAGCTTACTGAGTTTGTTTTTAATCCAAACATATCATATCTATATGTTTTTGGAATCACGGACCGACAAGGACTAAGATGAAATTGTTTGTAAATCGATTTCGGAAAATTAATTTTCATCATAATTTTCATATTTTTAATTTTCAGAGCTTGTTTGCAATCCAAATATAACATATGTATATGTTTTTGGAATCAGACAATGACGAAGAATAAGATGAAATTATTTTTGGATCGTTTAATAAAAAATAAAAAATTTAATTACAAGTTTTCGATTTTTAATGACCAAACTCATTCATTAGTTTTTAAGCCACCAAGCTGGAATGCAATACCAAAGTCCGGCCTTCGTCGAAGATTGCTTTGCCAAAATGTCAATCAATTTGATTGAAAAATGAGGGTGTGACAGTGTCGCCTCAACTTTTACATAAAGCCGGATATGACGTCATCAAAAGGTTTTATCGAAAACAAGAAAAAAAGATCCGGGGATATCATTCCCAGAAACTCTCATGTCCAATTTCATAAAGATCGGTCCAGTAGTTTAGTCTGAATCGCTCTAAACACACACACGCACAGACAGACAGACACACACACACACATGTCCACACACACACACATACACCACGACCCTCGTCTCGATTCCCCCTCTATGTTAAAACATTTAGTCAAAACTTGACTAAATGGAAAAAGATCCCAGAGTTATTTCCAGTACATGTATTCCTCTATTAAGTCCACTGTTTTTTACAAACTGTTTGCTTGCCAAATACATTGATGAACCGATTGATTGAATGACTGATTGATTGATTGATTGATTGAGTTACTGATTGCTTGATTGCTTGCTTAATTGATTGATTGATTGATCAATGCATCCCTTCACTGATATATTGGTTAATTCATCCATTCATTGAATCATTGTTCGATTCTCTATTTGATTGTTGGTTTAGAGTTGTGTTTTTTTCGTGACTGCCAATGAGTCTGCTGATGTATTGCTTCCTTATATCAGTCACACCTCCCCCCTCCCCCCTCCCAAATATTGTTAGTCTGTGATATGCAGTTCATAAATTACACGCATTATTTTGGAAATTGCTCGAACGGTAAATATCGTGATAAACAAAGTGGAAGAATAACATTCACTTACCAGGAAATCCATTAGAATATTGCACTGACAATCACTGTCCGAATGGTAATCACCAAGTATTGCAAGTTATTCTTTGCTTACGCACGTTAGTTAATGCACACGTTAAGACTAGTTAGAATATGTACTAGTTTGTTCAGATCAGCACTGAGCAAGCTTATGTGCGGTGTGACAGATGAGCAAACAGACAATACTGATATATAGTTCTTCTACTCTGATTATTTACCCAAACCCACAGCTATTTTGTTATGGCAGTGATGTCACGATGCCTCTGCCGGAATAGACGCGACGTAAGAAATTACTTGTAGCCTACCAGAAATTAACTTTCGCGGGCTGGCATCATAGTGAGTAGGGTTGACGTGGCTTTATTTTTAGCTATTGGGAAACCCCGTTCATCTTTCTTCCTCCTCGTCCTTCCCGGGAAACGACCCCCCCCCCCCCCTCACACACACACACATTCCTTCCACTCAGCTCCAATTTCAACATCCACAAATATGGCAACATCACAGTTGTGCATAGACTGTATACAACACCTGCATTTTCAGCAGTATGTGAAACGCGTGCGGTGAGTCATGCCTTGTGTTCCCATAATTGCTAATTCTACACACAGTTATACATTAAAGCTTCCATGCAATACCTGTCGATGAGGAACCGAAAGTAGCTTATTTTAAAAGCTGACTTGATATTACCACA
Organism: Littorina saxatilis; assembly: GCF_037325665.1. Classification (NCBI taxonomy): domain Eukaryota; kingdom Metazoa; phylum Mollusca; class Gastropoda; order Littorinimorpha; family Littorinidae; genus Littorina; species Littorina saxatilis. The sequence goes on along the minus strand of NC_090252.1, from coordinate 32,324,261 downwards.
ATCAGCGGACAGGTAGACAGATGAATATCCCTTCAGACGTATCTGGGTCCTTCCACAAAGCTGTGTACCAAAAGCGTGACATGCTTCGTGAAAATTGAAAGTGTCTGAATAGGTTGTTTTTACGGTTTATGTAAAAGATATAGACATATGTCACGTTGCCATGCTAAACAAAAGATAAGTTTATGCTTTTTGGATACGAGGGGTGGTCAGAAAGTTGTGTAACATCACACAAGTTTAACGTAACATGGGATCCAAACACACAATACAGATTTTAAAAAAGCCATAGTATATAGTAACAAGTTTTATTTGCTTCACATTTAGAGCTTATTCCGAACAAAATGCAGTCAGGAAAAACAAATTGAACTAGTTATGGGTAACAAAAACGTATTGTTTGGTTGTGTCAACCAACAAACATCGTCTGTGTGAAGTAACAAACAAATCCATTCGTGTGAGTCAATAAATAACATTGAGTCAACATGTAGCAACAAGATGTACACTGTTGCGGTTTCTCCTCTTGAGCAGGATGACGGAGCAGCCGACAAATCGCACATTTTTGCGCCGCGTCGCACTTGACGTCAGCACGTGCTGTGACGATTCGATTGGTCCGTGACTTGGCGTCATCAACCGGCTTGTGAATGACTGTGTTATGAATGGAATTCTTTTGGTTTTGGTGACGTCGTCATTGATGCGACTCGAAATTCGGTTAGATTTAGGTGCGTTGTTTTTAACACAAGGCAGATCAAGACACTAAACGATTTTGATTATTAATGATTTGCTGTGTCTTCGAGATACGTCGGACACACAGTGTTCCTCTCTTAAACACGTTGGTATTGTATTGTGTTATATCTGAATCATGGAATAACTCAGAAACAGAACAATACACAAACTATCCACCCAACAGACACAATTATTTTTACCTCAAAAACTTTATTTTTCTGCTAATTCGCTTCATTTTTGCGACCATATTTTTGTGATCATGCTTCGAAAAAGTCAATGTAATGTATGGGTTTTCACAGCGTTTTTGCCCAAAACAATGAACAGCTAATTTCAAAGCTACATGGCAAAGATTATAAACAACATGGGCAACTGTTTAGAGCTAGTTGACCAATTGCGCCTTCTTGTTTTATTTGATCGATAATTCAATCCGTTCTAAGTGGTCCTGTCAGAGACATTATTCATCCTATACCATAAATCTAAGTGTGATTGGCAAGAACAATCGCACGCTTTCTAACAAAGAATGCTCTTTAAGGAGTTGGGGAGGGTAAATGCTGTAAGGTAGTGAAATTAATTTGATATCCGATGCTAAATTTGGCTGCTTGGTTCGCCCAGTCAAGTCTTTCTGGATATATAAGCTAAGTATCACCAGGCAGTTTGAAGGAACTGCTCTTTTTTGTATCCCCACTAACAAGGAAATCAGCTTCACAAACGCAGAATTTCTTTCTCTATATTTCGCAACAGCATTTAATCTGATTTTCTTCGATTTATCGTTTTTCGAAAGAAAATATAGTCGAGTTTGTTCCAATTTTGATGAAAATTCAACGGTTTTTTACCTAAACTCTTACAACTTGAACAGGACTAGACTATAAAGAATAGCCTAAAACTTGACAAAGACACACCGAGCACGTCTATCACAAAATAAGACATTGAAATGTCGAACTTTTAAAAAAAATGTACATTAAGAGCGAAGAGTCGCAAAAGGTTGCCTACGTAACATTCGTCCCTCGTTGGAAACGACTCATAAAACGCTCCACGTCTGCTGCGTTCCAAAAATGAATGGATTTTTTTTTATGGAAAAACCTTTCAGCGATGTTGAAGAACATTACATGCGAAAGAAACACCAAGTTTGATGCGTTGATAAGTGACAAATATCATTTTTAACGATCCAGCTTAACCAGAACAAATAGAAACGAAGCTTAGTGGCGACACGCGAAAGGCAAAATCACATTCAAATCGGATCAAATTGACACGGCGCACATTTTAACACGTTCACTACACATCAGTTGTGCCTGATAATACACACAGTCGCATATTCGTGCGTGCAGAAGTTATAGACATGTTCACGTAGTTCGCGGTTGGTTTTAGAAACCAAATGTTACGTAGGCAACCGTTATTTCTTAACGATCCAAATGCACACTGTAAACATATGTAGAGGAAAACAGCTAAGTGCATATGTAACACTAGCACAAAAGACAACGAAGATGTATATCGGGGGGTTCATGGTCGCATTTTATTGGCAGCCACACGGATACTTAAAAACAAGATGTAAGCAATGTCACACAAAAAACGCCATTTTGACGTCATTTTCTGTGTTTGCTTTCATATAAAACACTAACCAACATAGCGATCTTCTTGATTTTATTATCGTTATCTCTTTGGTCAATTTGCAGTCTGTTGATATCCGTATATCATTCGAGAAGCAAGAAAAACATTCCGAAATCTTACTCTAAAGTCATAACCCTCTTGTGGTACACAGCTTTGTGCAAGCACCCATATATGCTTGTGGCTGCATATATCGATAAAGCCCATTCCCCTTGTCTCCTCTCTCCTTCGCGCGCGAACCTCCAACGCGCGCGCGCAAACATGCACGCACGCTCGCACGCACGCAATAACGCACGCACGCATGCACGTACGCACGCACGCATGGATGCATGCAAGCACTCACGCACACACTACACACACACACACACACACACACACACACACACACACACACGGCACACACACACACACACACAGTGACACGGCACACGCACACACACACACACACGCGCGCGCGCGCGCGCGGACAACGACGCATGTTCTTACGCACGCACGGATGCACATATGCACGCAAGCACATACACACACACACATACACGAGCACACACACGCACACACACACACACACACACACACACACACACACACACACACACACACACACACACACACACACACACACACACACACATACACACACACACACAAACGCACACACACGCAGCCCACCATCTGTTACAGACAGAACCACGTCAATATCGACCATCAACCTGAATCTGTATACAACGTAAGTGTAAGATGATTATGACAGACAGAATATCGTAAAATATGTCTGTGTGTGTACCACAAGGGTGGGACAGTTATTGGTATGCATACTGTGTCCTGAGTCATCGCCAATGATTATGTCTTCCATACGTGATCAGCTTGTTCTCATGCCTTGGGAATGTGTGAAGCCATATCTGCTTCCGCATCTAGCACTCAACGCAGTGTATTGCTCCACTTTTCAAAGCTGGTTCAGTATTTGACGAACGTTCGTGAAGGGGAAACAAATAGCTACCATCCTGTGATGTGCACTGGATTACCTAGTTCAAGAACAGACACGTGCCACAAAGATCACAATTGTCACAAACAAAATGTGTTGAACATGGACTGTCGTCTTTGCTGCACTTAGAGCATAAATCAAACGCCTACAAGCTGAGCGATTTCCAAAATAACAGCAGGATTAGCATATTAATTTTACTACGTAAGATTGTGTCAGGGGTTTGTTCAAACAATGTCCTTTGACAGCCGACCAGTATTATAATGCTGACACGGTGTTATACACAAAACATTGGCGAAGGAATCCGTGCGAGGCATTGATATGTGTCTATTCAAAAGCAATGACGGGAAACTAAGAACATATCAGGTCTACGTGGCACTCGATCAGGCGAACAGTATACCATATGCTGTAGAGTTAAAAAAAAAATAAAAAAAAACAACACCAGACATTGGCAACATAATGTGCTAGATCTGAAATGTACTGTCTCGTCGCTTGAACATTTCTGTCACTTCCTCCCAGTTAATACCGTAAAATCCCTAGCATAAGCCCACCATCTAGCAAACGCCCACCCCCCACTTTGGGCCAAAAGTTGTGCACACGGGTAACTACCTAGCAAACGCCCACCCTGATTTTTTCAAAGAGACTATAGGCTCACTTTCACCAGGATTTGTGCAGACTGTTCTAAAAGTCATCTTTTTCCCCTTCTTTACCTTTTCGTGTTTCTTTCCTTTTTTCTTATTCTTTGTCCCCTCTCCTCACTCCCACCCATCGTTCATGTTTTTTCGAGTTTCTCTTCTCTTTTTTTCCCTAAGTTTGTGGGTTTTTCTTTCTCAGAAAGATTGGGCCTTTTGAAGACAAAATCCAAGTTCAGTTAACGTTTCATTTCCAAAGACGATCGTGTAATTTCTTCCCTGAACAGAAAGAAAGGGCTTCATTGGTGTTGACATTTCGACATTTCATCAAGTTTCTTTTTCCCGGAATTGTGTTGTTATTGTTTGTCCTTGCAAAGGTCTGGCGATTTTCTTTTTACTCATAAATTTATATGAATGACTATGCTCGTGTTGTTTTCAGAAGAGCCAGTCCTCCTCTCTCTCTCTCTCTCTCTCTCTCTCTCTCTCTCTCTCTCTCTCTCTCTCTCTCTCTCTCTCTCTCTCTCTCTCTCTCTCTCTCTTTCTCTCTAATGGTTGGCCTTCTTTGCCTCAAAGTCCTTTTTTTTTTCTTTTTTCCTTCACTTCTACTCACACGACCTAACTTACATGCTTTCTGGGTTTGTATTCACTCAATTACACGGTTGAGGACAAAACTTACTTTGTGCAAAGGGGTCTATCCCTAGCAAACGCCCACCCCCCAATTTTGCCCTAAATCTGTGCACAGGGGGGGTGGGCTTATGCTAGGGATTTTACGGCACTAACCAGCAACAATCGCTCTACCTAGGTGCTTGCGTGTCTCGGTGTAATCAGCCACCTGCACTGCTGGCAGCATGACCCAGAGAAACATGGATACCGTCTCTTAGACAGCATATGAAGTTGACCCGTGCGCGTTCCGTTCTGGAATCAAAATAGCCTACGTCTACACCCTACGTGCGATGTGTCTGGAAACACCTCCGCGCGGAGGGGTTTTGCGGCCAATCGCCGCAAACGATAAAGAGGGACAATTTTCTCGGTTCGCGCGGCACCAAGCACTATGTTTCTATACTTTCTACGCAATGGCAATGAATAGAAAAGGAAAGAGAGGTAGTCACCCACAGTGACAGCTCTTCGCACTCGATCGATCAGCGATGAAAATATGTGTGTAGTATTTTGAAGTGAATTGCTACTGAAAAGGCCATACACACTTCAGACAAAGACGACGACACTGAGACTTCTTTATATTTAAACCAGGAAGAGTTCCTCAGTGTCGATATCTTTGCGTCATAAGTTGTATGTTGTGTGCACACTCTGACCCGTCTCGTCAGTTTGATCAGCAATGGTAATACAGTTCTGTTAATTATTGTTATTGTTATTGTTGTTTTGTTGTTGTTGTTGTACATATCATTATTAGTATTAGTAGTATCATTGTTGTTCCTGTTAGAGTTGTTCTTATTATTGTGGTGGAGGTGGTATCACCGTCGTCGTTGCTGTGTTATAGTTGAGGTTGTTGTAGTTATTGTTGGTGTAGTCGTCGTCGTCGTTGTCGTCGCGTTTGCTACGGTTGCCATTGGAGATCAACTAGCGCAGTAATCATTTCATTCAACAAAGGCTACGAACATGATTAAATCTTGCCAACAAAGTACAGTCAGACAAACAGTCGCCTCCTTTGTGGAGGCATTTATCAAGAACACGGGTTTACTCAGTGTATTCTGTGTTGTGCTTTTTTCAGTCTATGCCATTCTCTGTGATGTTTTACCTCGTCTTGGTTTGGAGTGCTGTGACGGTGCAAGGTAGTGTCCGCTCTTTACTTGGTCATCTTTTTTCGCGTGATCGTGTTCATTTTTTTTTTAAACTAGCAAAGAGAACAATTAATAGGTGAATAATTGTACGTAGATGTTTGTGTGTGTTTGTGTGTGTTCGTTTGTGCGTACGTGTGTGTGTGTGTGTGTGTGTGTGTGTGTGTGTGTGTGTGTGTGTGTGTGTGTGTGTGTGTGTTTATGTTTGTGTATGATTTGTGTCTATGCGTGAGTCTGCGTGCAAGTGTGTGTGTGTGAGTATTTGAGCGTTGTGTCTATGTGTGTATTTACGTTCATGCGTGTGTGTAAGTGTATGATGGTGTTTGTGTGTATGTGTGTGAGTGTGTGGACGCATGTGTGTGTGTGTGTGTGTTGAAACCAGAAGTTGTCGGGGGGGGGCAACTATCTGGGGGGGGGGGGGCAATTGTCCGGGGGGCCATTAGAGACAGACAGTCAGACAGACAGGCGGGCAGACAGACAGAAAAAAACAGACACACAGAGACTGAGAGAGAGAGGTACATTGTGAGGCCTTTCACTCAAACTTTTACGTACGCTTGCTCATTGAAACTCTTTCTATTATTGCTTGTTTTGCCTTTTTGAAAGACGGATATGCAATCATCCTTCTTTAAACAAATAATTGTGGAATTCTATTCAGTTTTGTAATATTTCTAAAATTAGGCGAGATGATCACGTGCAGCGCCAAACCAGGACAGAGAGGTCAACCAGGTAATGTGACCTGCAACTTTCCCACTGTCGTCAGTTCTTGGAAACCTGTCATTGTCACCGTAGAACGTTATGCACCCAACAGCCAAAATGCGGGTCAGTGTTTGCAGCTAAGG
>NC_090252.1:32311798-32314298 GCF_037325665.1 Littorina saxatilis | reverse complement strand
CGAACTAGACAGTGCTATTTGACCTTGCAGAGAGGCGACAGAAAGACTTGTCAGAGAGACGAGCGAAGGGAATACAGGCAACCAGGAACAGTCTCTTGACTCGCAACCTGTAGTGCCCATGAGAGAACAGACAGACAGGTATTGTATGGTATCTACCGAGTAAACGACATGCCTGTACTCAAACAGTTTCGTTTCACATTCTGTTGCTTGTCCACCGTGTATCATATGTCATGGCATATCACCGACATTAAATACGGATATGAAAACAAGCAAAGCACATGTAAAGACGTCGTGTGTGTTTTGAGTGTTCATGTATAAAGGTTCTTTGCCTTCTGTGACTCACATAATGAATCGATGAGCTATATAATAAGACGGTAGGAAAGTTTGCCTACAGATGCATTTTTGAATTTCACTCCGTTGTTTGAAGGACAATCTCCTGTCTTCCTTTATTTCAAAATGAAACATTCAATCAACATATACAATTTATTCGGCGTGGTTCCGAAAACATCTGCTTGTAATAAATCGTGTTATATGCAAATCGTGTTTACACATCCGTATAACAGAAGCTACTCTAGATAAGAGTTGCCGTTAGAGTTGCAGTAAATTTGAGTAGTGCTAATGTGATGTACATGACGACCCAAAGCATTAATGCACACGGTAGGCACACTACACAATTATCATGCATGTTGTCACAGCAATCAGTGCTAAATAAAAGTCTTCTGTATTATAAACGTATGCCAAATTTATGTATTTTGCCAGTCTGAGCATTGCAAGTGCATAATTATCTGTTGTCAATGTAATAAGCGCTCATGAAATATTTACTCACAATTTAGTCAGTGCTGTTATGATTTATGTCGTAATTTTAGTTAGTGCTGATATGATTTATGTCGTCACACTAGTCAGTGCTGATATGATTTATGTCGTCACACTAGTCAGTGCTGATATGATTTATGTCGTCACACTAGTCGGTGCTGATATGATTTATGTCGTAACATTAGTCAGAGCTGATATGACTTATGTCGTAACATCAGTTAGTGCTAATATGATGTATGTCGTCTCATAAGTCGATGCTGCTAAGATGTATGTCGTCATTTGAAATTAGAGTAAATGTGATACCTGTTCTTAACCTATTCAATGTTCTTGCGATTTCTGTCGTCAGCTTAAAAGCAGAAGCAGCACCTGAATCGCCTGGGAGTACGGGCAGCCATACAATATCAGATGCAGAGACGGACGCGAGTGATTCAGACACCGGAAATGACGACAAAGACGAGATCCGACAACGTCTTATTGATCATAATGTGGCATTTGTTATGGTCGGTCGCGTTATGAAGTAAGTATCTACATTTACTACATTGTGTTGCACAATTCCAAAAGTACGGTTAGAATGACTAACTTAGTGGGCCATTGCATATGCCTGGATTAAATGCTAAGCATACTCCGAAAAGTTAGGATACTCTACCTTAAAAACGCCCTTTAGTATACCTAGAATAAAATATAAGCCTACGGAAGATTCTTACACTCTAGGGCCGAATCCACAAGAAATAGGTCAAACATTATTCCTGGATTTTATGTGTGGCAGGGTCGAAGGGCTGGAAGCAAGAATAAGCAAGAAGTAGCACGTGTTGCAGAATCTCAAACGCAAGGCTAGAGTGACCAAGAAATCAGGTATTCAATAGGCATGGAGTAAAATATAAAGCATAAAGTATCAGATCATGGATTTTCTATGCACCAACTTGGTTTAGCAGAATGTCGAGTATTAGGTCAGAATTAAGAAGAAATAAAGCGACTCAAATGGTCGATGATATCTTAAAGGTAATAAGCAATTGTCTGTTCTTTGTATACAAATCAACTCACCATCTAAGACGTGGCAAGGCTCGATATTTTTTGTTATACATGGAATAACATTGCCCGTTCCCTTGGACATGCTCCGAAATGAAAAGCCTGGGTGCATGCTTTATGCACATCATGTTTGATGCATTCATTTCTGAACAGCGTTTTTGCTAACATTATTTAATTTAAAAAAAAACTAACTATGCATAGGAAGCAGCCAAAATGTGTATTTTTGGTATGTAATGCGATGGCCTAATCATAAGTAAAATTCTGGCTAGATCAGGGATTTTGGACCAAACAGTTCTCACGGGAAGGGTTCTTTCTTTGACAAGTCAAGTGGAGTCAAGTCAATATTTATTTAAAAAACAACAAACAAGGTTTACATGAATAAAATCAAAGCAGCACCGCCTTGATATGGCCCTTCGTGGTCGGCTGGGCGTTAAGCAAACAAACAAACTAACATGAATACAAAACACACAACAATGCAATAAACACGACAAGAAAGATATAATTATGTAATAATGAGACACAACACTTCTAATTAACCGAAAATAAATCAAGCTTAATTCGTAACTAAATAATTGTAATCATACATTTTTTTTACAGGAATGTATATGTTTCTGTGTTCGTTTTCGTTTTAATAAAAAAAAAACGTGATCAAATAATTGAA
>NC_090252.1:32264298-32309298 GCF_037325665.1 Littorina saxatilis | reverse complement strand
CAAAATAAAATAAATGCATGAGAAGCTAAGACTGTAAAAGCTATTAGGCTTACCAGCAAATTATACTGTAAACTAAATAATTATGAGCATTATCAATTAAAACCAAGCTTTTAATTTGTCTGAATGAAATAGTACTCTGGTTGCTCAAATGTACGACATTTTTGCCATTCATGTGTGCATGGGCATTATACATTCTTACGTTTCATACTGTATGTCTCATTTAAAAAAAAATAGATTGCATGACATTGGTTGCAAAGTAAGGTATTAGCAGCAATAACAAATATATAGTATATATATATAGTTTACACACAAAAAAATCGTTTCCGTTCAGCATATGAATATATGTTTTTTTGTTTTGTTTGTTTGTTTGATTTTTTCTCAAAATGTTAATCAATCAATAAACAAGTGATAACAAACATGGTATTTGTGTGTTTTCTGTTTGTACACATACTTTCTCATTTACATGGATAATTATGTGGTTGTTACTATAAGTGGCTATATTCAAACATTATGATCCTGTCACACATTCCATGTTCTGATTTCATGTTAGAGGTCGACATGATACGAATATACTCACACACAGAGGATGGTGCCCACCTCATCAAGCTCTTACACTGCAGTGCTGAAACTCTAAAGGTTTAAATTACTCCAGAACGTAACCCGCGGACATGATTTTTCACTTTTTGAAAGATGATTAAGATTTTCAAAAAGATGTTAAGTACAGGAATCTTAGTTTTAAGGAACCATATATATTTCTTCTTCTTCTTCTTCTTCAGCGTTCGAGGGTTGGGTTGTGTCCCTCATAATCTTTGGCCTGCTGAGTCGATCTATGAACTCGCAAGTTCGGCGCAGGTCTTCCACAGTTCCCCACAGTTTTGTGTCGGGGGTTGTCCTCTCTGGCCAGGTCAGGTCGCACATTTCAATGTAGTGCACCTTAGAAGTTCATCATTTTTGACCTGAGTTGCCAGTGAGTCTTAGTAATGAGCAGTGTCGGTCTGTATTGGAGGCCTGCAGGCCAGCCTACCGTCGATGAACAAAGCAATTTTAACGATGAGTTTACTTCGAATGTTTCTGAAGCTAGACATTTGAAACTATGCTCACTTCCAGAGTTTATATATCACCAAACATGACCCTAGTCTGGTTAAACTTCGTCAACGTTTGATATCACAGCGGGGTCATGTGCGATTCATTAAGGACGTTTTCTCGGATGTTTTTAAGAAAAGAGCCTCCACATTTCACACACATGTAGGTTTGGAAGATTTTAAAACAAGACATACATGTGGTGTGTTTTCGTCCAATTACAAGGTCACAACATTGACATGTTTGCTGGAGAAGATCCAACACTACTGAACATATCCACTGAGTTATCAGGGGAATACGTATTTGTATATGTCCCGAATTCACCGAATAGCGAAATTCGCGAAATCGTATATTTTATATAGACATTTGGATGCTTTCACTAGCTTTTTTTCATTTTTTTTTTACAGGAACCTCAGTCTAAGACAGTTTCATCAGCGTACATAATTAAATAACTGAAGAAAACAGATGAAAATAACAGAAAATCGAAAATATTGCACAATCGAAAGTCAAAATATGCGACATGCGCCTATTTACAGGTTGAAATATAAACAAACATACCGCATGAAAACTTCAGATATACACAAATAATGTTGCTGATTTGATCAAATACAAAGGTAGACGGGCGCAATGGCCTTGTGGTAGAAACGTCGGCCTTGCGTGTGAAAGGTTCGGGGTTCGAATCCAAGCCGTGCCTGGCGGGTTCAGGGTGGTGATTTGTCGGATCTTTTAGGTCAACTTATGTGCAGACCTGCTATTAGACAGATCTAGATCAGCACTTTTCAGCACGTGTACGGGTAACGTCATGAACTCTAGTTTTTACGTCACGCGTTTACCATGATCTGCAGTCTTGGTGGGAGCAAAACAACGTAATACTATGCATTTGGAACATTGTGTCAGGCTCATTAGAAAAATACCTATCTCAGTGTCAGGCATTTCTGTAGTGAAACTACAGGGGAAGCTATTGGAAGGGTATTTTCATTACTTTATTGTCCCATCGCTGGGAAATTCCGGTCGCTTCCTCCCAGTGGAAAGCTAGCAGCAACGGAGTCGCGCTACCCCGGTGTCAGCGTGTTTAGGTGTATTCAGCCACCTGCACTTATGGCAGAATGACCAAGATCTTTAACGTGCCATTGTGGTGACACGGGGGTGGGAGATGGATACCGTCTCTGGGTCTGCACATAAAGTTGACCCGTGTCCGTCCCGGCCCGTATATATCATGTGTTAGAGAGTACAAACTCTCAGACCATCGGAAACCATTGCCACGGTAACGTAAGCACAACTGCCGATCTCGTTTCTTGAGTTAGGCACTTTTTTTTTCATTTTTTTTTTCAAACAATTTTATTCAAATAAATAACAACAATTAACAATATCTCATACAATGAGTTAAATACAACAATTAACAATATCTCATACAATGAATTATTACAACTTATCGAGTACAACAAGCTAACTTTTCTTTAACGTTTTATTCTTCGAACACTCACACAAAAATGCTTCTTATCTGTAACTGCCTATCAAAAATACTTTCCAACGGTAAAAACGAATTTGTTTTTTTATATATACTAACGCACATCTTTCCGATTAAGATAATGTGGTTCAATTTATACATAGTTGCCTTTTTCACCATTACAAAATGCATACCAAATAAAACATCACTAACTTTCAAAACAACCTTAATTTCTAAAGTACGAAATATACATTTTTCAATAAACTTCCAGAATTTGTATACAACCGGGCATTCAAAAAAGAAGTGTTCAATGAAATCAGTTACATCACAACAGTAATTACATTTATTGGTTTCCGTTACTTTCATTTTACACAGGAGAATGTTGGTCGGATAAATGTTGTGCATAATTTTCCAGTGTAAAACTCTTAATCTAGTCTCTTGTGTTGACTGATAGGCAACTATCCAAGATCGTTCATCAATTTCTACATTAAACTTTCTCTTCCAAAATCCTCCGGAACATGGTACATCTGTTTTCATATTGATAATCTCTTTCCTATATTCTCTGGCACTTAACACATTTTTGCCGTTAAACAGTGGTAAGGTAATACAAGCATCATCAGTCATATTTACAACATTTTTCCTCATAAATAATGACACAGCAGCTTTTACAACATTATATTCAAGAATTCGGTTTGGCGAATATCCAATCAAATCACAAATATCTTGATATGATAATATGTCTCCCGAACGTACAATGTCAGTTAATACCAATACACCTCGTTGTATCCAACTTTCAAAAAAATAAAACTTTGCCACGATACGTTATGCATGCATTATTCCATAATAAAACCGGCCCGATTGTCCCACGATCGTAGTGGTTATTATCCAGCCAATATTTTAATACTGCTTTCCAAAAGTGTGATTTCACTAGGTCTAACCCTTTAAATCTTGCACTGTTTACATTCGATAAGAAACATTCAAAATGCTTTCCAAAACGCAAATACATCATCTTTGGAGTAAAACTCCAATTATCATTTTCATTTGATGTAGTTAGTTGTGAAACCCATTGTAATAAAAAAGAAATTTGCATTTGCCTAATATCGATCATTTTTAAACCACCTTTTTCAATTTCAAAACATAAAACGCTTCTTTTCACCTTTTCAAAGGCCTTCCGATTACAATCTCTTTTTCGCCACAAAAATCTAAACAATAAGGTATTGACTTCATTCAAAACACAATCAGGTAATACAAACGCTTGCATAATATACACAAATTGTGAAATTAAAAACGTTTTCACAATACATATTTTCCCTACAATGCTCAAATTTCGCTTCTCCCATGCACAAATCAATCGCTTAATATTCCTTATTCTTCCAGTCCAGTTATCTTCTACCAAAGAAGCACTCTTATCATTACAAAAATATACACCCAAAATCTTCAACTTCTTCTTCCAACCAAAATTATAAAATGTTTCGTCACAATGTTTCCTACTACCCAACCACATCGCCTCAGACTTTCTCTTATGTATCCTTAAGCCTGAAAAGCTCGAAAAGTCATTCATTATATCAAGTGCATAATACATATCAATCTCATCCTTTAAACAAGTCGCGTAAGGCGAAAATACAACATTTAGTCAAGTAGCTGCCATTTTTCAGCAAGACCGTAACTATACTCGTAGCATCGTCAGTCCACCGCTCATGGCAAAGGCAGTGAAATTGACAAGAAGAGCGGGGTAGTAGTTGCGCTAAGAAGGATAGCACGCTTTTCTGTACCTCTCTTTGTTTTAACTTTCTGAGCGTGTTTTTAATCCAAACATATCATATCTATATGTTTTTGGAATCAGGAACCGACAAGGAATAAGATGAAAGTGTTTTTAAATTGATTTGGACAATTTAATTTTGATAATAATTTTTATATATTTAATTTTCAGAGCTTGTTTTTAATCCGAATATAACATATTTATATGTTTTTGGAATCAGCAAATGATGGAGAATAAGATAAATGTAAATTTGGATCGTTTTATAAATTTTTATTTTTTTTTACAATTTTCAGATTTTTAATGACCAAAGTCATTAATTAATTTTTAGGCCACCACGCTGAAATGCAATACCGAAGTACGGGCTTTGTCGAAGATTACTTGACCAAAATTTGAACCAATTTGGTTGAAAAATGAGGGCGTGACAGTGCCGCCTCAACTTTCACGAAAAGCCGGATATGACGTCATCAAAGACATTTATCAAAAAAATGAAAAAAACGTTCGGGGATTTCATACCCAGGAACTCTCATGTCAAATTTCATAAAGATCGGTCCAGTAGTTTAGTGTGAATCGCTCTACACACACACACACACACACACACACACACACACACACGCACACACACACGCACGCACATACACCACGACCCTCGTTTCGATTCCCCCTCGATGTTAAAATATTTAGTCAAAACTTGACTAAATATAACAAGTCGAAAATACAATATTTAGTCAAGTAGCTGTCGAACTCACAGAATTAAACTGAACGCAATGCCATTTTACTCGTAGCATCGTCAGGCCACCGCTCATGGCAAAGGCAGTGAAATTGACAAGAAGAGCGGGGTAGTAGTTGCGCTAAGAAGGATAGCACGCTTTTCTGTACCTCTCTTTGTTTTAACTTTCTGAGCGTGTTTTTAATCCAAACATATCATATCTATATGTTTTTGGAATCAGGAACCGACAAGGAATAAGATGAAAGTGTTTTTAAATTGATTTGGACAATTTAATTTTGATAATAATTTGTATATATTTAATTTTCAGAGCTTGTTTTTAATCCGAATATAACATATTTATATGTTTTTTGAATCAGCAAATGATGGAGAATAAGATAAACGTAAATTTGGATCGTTTTATAAATTTTTATTTTTTTTTACAATTTTCCGATTTTTAATGACCAAAGTCATTAATTAATTTTTAAGCCACCAAGCTGAAATGCAATACCGAACCCCGGGCTTCGTCGAAGATTACTTGACCAAACTTTGAACCAATTTGGTTGAAAAATGAGGGCGTGGCAGAGCCGCCTCAACTTTCACGAAAAGCCGGATATGACGTCATCAAAGACATTTATCAAAAAAATGAAAAAAACGTTCGGGGATTTCATACCCAGGAACTCTCATGTCAAATTTCATAAAGATCGGTAGAGTAGTTTAGTCTGAATCGCTCTACACACACACACAGACAGACACACACACACACACACACACACGCACGCACACACACACGCACGCACATACACCACGACCCTCGTTTCGATTCCCCCTCGATGTTAAAATATTTAGTCAAAACTTGACTAAATATAAAAAGGGTGATATCGTCTGCATACAGAGCAATTTTAATAACGGTTGCAATATCAACATTATTCCATATCGTATAACTTTTTCTTTATGATACAGGAAGACGTTTTGAGAATGTGAAAGTATGCAAAGGCTCTTTGTGGGTTGTTATGCAATTTTGCTGATTGGTTTATTCAACGTTTATGCATTATTTAAAAAAAACGCATATTGAGTAAACAACAACAAGCATAATGCTTATAGTGGTGTTTACAGTTTTCTAGAAAATTACACATAAATGGCGGCTATTGTACAGTTTTGCTGATTGAAAATGTTTCTGTCAGCTCTTTATCTCACGTTTATCCAGCTGTCACCGCTCGAGATAGGCTGTTTGCAACGTGTAACTAAAATGAGATGGGCAAATTGTTCAGAAACCAAAGAAATGTTTTTGCGTTTTTCTCAAAACATAAAAAACAAGAAATTCCTCGGAGGTAGGAAAAACACCCCCGTTGGTCAAAGGGAAATAACCATTCTCACTGCACCCATTCTCACTGCCACCAACTGAGAAGGTTATTTCCCTTTGACCATGAATATGTTTCTCTATAAGTCCTTGTAGAATCTTAATTCACCAATAACTCCCTAACCGTGTGTTTGACTGGTCCCAATTTTTGTAAGGACCGTCTCAGGAATGTATAGAACCTGTTCACCAAGTTTGGTGACGATCGGTCCGTTCATTCTTGAGATCTATATGCGAACACAAACACACAAACACACAAACACACAAACAAACAAACAAACACATCGACCGAAACCTATACACACCCCTATACCGGGGGTGTAAAAATACATAGGCAATTATCTTATCTTAGAAAAACGTGAGTCACGGGTCACGCAATGGCTACACGTTCACGTACAGGTCTTTGCTACACGTTCGATCATCTAGAACACTGTATTGCCCTTTGAGTGTACACGCAGGCATACGACCAACTGCAAAAACGCGAGGTAAAAATCCATGTCATAGTTCGGTGGATTATGAAAAATAGAGTACTAAGCATGCGTCCCATGAAAACGGAGTTTGGCTGCCCAAATGGCGACAAAACCACGAATGCACGTGGGAGGTGCAGCCTATCAGCGCATCACAAAACTGCATGCGGTTAATGTGTCACTCTTGAAAAAAACTTCTGCCTAAGAAAACAATAAATTGTTGCTCAGCTCTGCATGTTTAAGGAAGCTTATCTTTGTAGGAGGTCTTCTTCAGCTGTTCCTTGCTGCATGTTAGGAGGGACTGAAAGGTAAAAAAGCCATATGCAAGTACATGTTCTCTTTCTTCCAATTACTGTGTGTGTGTGTGTGTGTGTGTGTGTGTGTGTGTGTGTGTGTGTGGGTGTGTTTGTGTGGGTATGCGTGTGCGTATGTGTGTGTGTGTGGTGTGTGTGTGTGTGTCTGTCTGTGTGTGTTTGTGTGTGTGTGTGTGTCTTTCTGTCTGTGTATGCGTGCTGAAGTGCTTGTGTCTGTGTTTGTGTGCGTGTATATTTGCTTGTCTCTCCGTCTGTCTCTCTGTTTGTTTCTCTCTATCTCTCCCTCTCTCCCTCTCTCTCTCTCTCTCTCTCTCTCTCTCTCTCTCTCTCTCTCTCTCTCTCTCTCTTAAATTACAAGAGATTACTATTACGTAATGTTAAATTACGAAAAATCACAGTGATGGAAGACTTCGTTTAGTTTTATTTTCATTTGTCCAAAGCATCAGTGTTCATTATATCCACACAAAAACACTCAAAGTTCATGCATGTGTATTCAGCATTGTTTTCACTACGTTACATAAACGACGCTTAATGTTTGTGTATAATATGTAATGTGTAAATATTCATACGTTGTTGTTTTTCTTTACCTTTTTTTCTACGTGAATATCCGTGTAAATATGTGATTAGATTAGTCCCCTCTCTGGGCGAGGGCTGGTTGAAAAAAAGCTCGTTGTATTGCTCATGCCACAACCCTCGAAAAAAAAGGAATTTGATTTGATTTGATCTCTCTCTCTCTCTCTCTCTCTCTCTCTCTCTCTCTCTCTCTCTCTCTCTCTCTCTCTCTCTCTCTCTCTCTCTCTCTCTCTCTCTCTCGGACAGACAGACAGACGGACACGCTTCGAACACCCACACACAGACGCACGGACACACATACACGCACACACATACACAGACACACACACACACACACACGCACACACACACACACACACACACACATACACACACACACACACACACACACACACCGATCTGCATCTTTTGTGTTTACTCACAGGAGAGAGTGCTCCTATAATTGGAGTTTCCACCATAATCCCTTGTTCAACCATGTTATCCACATGTTCCCCAAGCCAGTGGTTGAGCTATGAGGAGGCACTGCCATGTTTGCCTGGGACTCGTCTTCTTCTTCATCTTCATCTTCCAATTCCTGAACGTGTCTGATGTCGCAGGGTGCTGAGGACTGATGTCAACACCACCATTCACTGACCACGTGTACACACATGATTGGGGGGGGGGGGGGGGGGGGGCTTAAACGTCCTCACAGGGTATTTCCTATTAGGGACATGTATGTGGTGATATGCTAAAATAACTCACGTATACACATTTTTATATTTAGTCAAGTTTTGACTAAATATTTTAACATCGAGGGGGAATCGAAACGAGGGTCGTGGTGTATGTGCGTGCGTGTGTGTGTGCGTGTGTGTGTCTGTCTGTCTGTGTGTGTGTGTAGAGCGATTCAGACTAAACTACTGGACCGATCTTTATGAAATTTGACATGAGAGTTCCTGGGTATGAAATCCCCGAATATTTTTTTCATTTTTTTGATAAATGTCTTTGATGACGTCATATCCGGCTTTTCGTGAAAGTTGAGGCGGCACTGTCACGCCCTCATTTTTCAACCAAATTGGTTGAAATTTTGGTCAAGTAATCTTTGACGAAGCCCGGACTTCGGTATTGCATTTCAGCTTGGTGGCTTAAAAATTAATTAATGACTTTGGTCATTAAAAATCTGAAAATTGTAAAAAAAAATAAAAATGTATAAAACGATCCAAATGTACGTTTATCTTATTCTCCATCATTTGCTGATTCCAAACACATATAAATATGTTATATTCGGATTAAAAACAAGCTCTCAAAATTAAATATATAAAAACTATTATCAAAATTAAATTGTCCAAATCAATTTAAAAACACTTTCATCTTATTCCTTGTCGGTTCCTGATTCCAAAAACATATAGATATGATATGTTTGGATTAAAAACACGCTCAGAAAGTTAAAACAAAGAGAGGTACAGAAAAGCGTGCTATCCTTCTTAGCGCAACTACTACCCCGCTCTTCTTGTCAATTTCACTGCCTTTGCCATGAGCGGTGGACTGACGATGCTACGAGTATACGGTCTTGCTGAAAAATGGCATTGCGTTCAGTTTCATTCTGTGAGTTCGACAGCTACTTGACTAAATATTTTTATTTTCGCCTTACGCGACTTGTTATATCGTGTGTTGTTTCGGCATGCTTCTGTTGACCGGCACGGTTGGCCTAGTGGTAAGGTTCGAACCCCGGCCGGGTCATACCTAAGACTTTAAAATTGGCAATCTAGTGGCTGCTCCGCCTGGCGTCTGGCATTATGGGGTTAGTGCCAGGACTGGTTGGTCCGGTGTCAGAATAATGTGACTGGGTGAGACATGAAGCCTGTGCTGCGACTTCTGTCTTGTGTGTGGCGCACGTTAAATGTCAAAGCAGCACCGCAATGATATGGCCCTTCGTGGTCGGCTGGGCGTTAAGCAAAAAAAATAAATAAATTTAAAAAAATTGCTTCTGTTGATTTAATGGTCTAAAAATGCGTCTTTGTGTCAAATTACAAATTGTTACTGATATACGATTTAGCGAATGAAAAGACCCACTGATGGACGGATATATTAAATGAATAATTTGATGAAAGAATAGATGATTTATTTATTGATTGACTGAATGAATAACTAGGTGGAGGAATATATGGAGAAAAAAATCACTGAATGAATAGATCACTGAAATAATACATCACTAAATGAATAAATCACTGAATGAATAAATCAATGAAATAATAAATCAATGAATAATGTAACTCTTCTTTCGCAGGACAGATATACATTTTGCCAACAGTTATTGGACCTGCAAAAAACGAGTTCAGCTAGCAGTGTCGGAAAACTATACATGAGACATTTTAAGATGCTTGATGGGTTGTTGACAGACCAGCTTTTTTGTCGGTCCGAGGGGGAGCATATCGTCTTTTGTTTCATATTTATTGACCAAGGCCGATATGCCCCCCGAGGACCGACAAAAAAGCTGGCCTGAAAACGAACCACCACACATCGTTTTTGTGATCATTTTGGTAGTGAGAAAATAAGTGCACGAGTTACGTTTAGATAACCACACGAGTCCCGTATTGATAACCACTGGCAATCGAAGCTGGTGTGTGAAAGCAACTTTCTGTGTTTTAGAGTTCATAAAATGTTGGGATGAATATGTCAGGTTTGAGGATGCACAGTTATGTAGGTTCATCTCGGTTTTCCATCCCTTCGGCTTTCAGTTGTAAATATTAAGCTTAGTGATCGAATGTGGAAGCTACGTTGGGTCAAAGGTCACAGAAGATTTGCGTCGTGCAGCGAAGGAAAGAATCGCGATCTTGTTTCCGACTCAGTGCCTCTTTGTTTTTCATTAGACCTGTCATTCTGCTTGCTCGGCTTTGTTAGATGTTTGCATATCTTGTTGCTATTTTCTTTGCTTTTATTATTATTTCTTATTTGTGCTTCATTTATTGATACAACGTCTGGTGCACGGGTCAAAATTTGTGTGACTTGACGTTCGTGTTTCTCTGAACGTCTGTGTATCGAAACACAGATACACGCACTCCATGACTTTGTAAGAAGACAAAACATATCGGTAGGTTTCATTTGTTTGTGATGAATGTATGACCTTTCATGAAGTATAGTTTTGTTTTTTGTTTACTTTTGCCAGCTTGCCAGTTCGTTTTTGGAACTTTGCAAAGCAGTGTCGTGTCGTCTGCTTAGGTCTGGGGAAACGCCAATGAAAAGAATTCCCGAGCGTTTCTATTGGGTTTGCTTTTGATTATCCATGTATAACCTGCTTCCTGCAACTATGGTAACCGGGGATTTATTGCATGGGGAACATGAGATGTATTTCTCAGGTGTTTGTGAATGAAAACTCGTGAAAATGATGACAATATCAAATAGTACATCGGGAAGAGTATACGTACTTCGCAACAGGTTGAGACGCCTGGTCAAACGGAGTGAAACCAGCTGCTTCAGTCTGTCCGGAAGTCGACTTCAATTCTGCGAGTTTAACTCGTGGATTTTCTGTGCTCCCGTGACGGTCAAGTGGCCCTGCTGAATGTATCAAACACACTGTATGCAGATGCAGTCAAGCTAACACACACACACACACACACACACACGCGCACACACACACACACACACACACACACACTCACACACACACACACACACAGACACACACAAACACCCCCCCATACGCACACACACACTCGCACGCTTGCTCGCACACACGCACGCACGCACGCACACACAGACACACATACACACACACACACACACACACACACACACACATTGCCAGACACACACACGAACAAACATGACATATGACTTGCTTTGAAAAGCGATACCTTTAGTGTCAAATGCAGCCGTTGATTCCACCTGAGAATTTACTTCCTCTCCAAAAGCATCCAAATTGGTTGTGTTGCTGTTCTTAGCATCCTCTTGCAAATGAACACCCTCTTCTGCCTTGTTTTGTATGGCGTTGTTTTCGAGATCTGATATCAAAGGTTCGCGTTCTCCCTGTGCAGCTGTGATAGCCTTTTTATCAGACGAAACGTACGGCGATGGCTTTTCTTTCACTAAAGAGTCAGATGTCCCTGATCTGCAATCATTAAATCGACGAAGAAATCAAGAAACCAAGATATCAAGAAATCAATAAATCAAGCAATCATTTAATCAATCAATCAATCAGTCAATCAATCAATCAATCGATCAATCATCAAGCCAATTGGACGACTAATGCGTGCATCCATCTATTTCTTGAATGCCCATATCTTTAATAATGTTCTTGACTAGTGCGCGCGCGTGTGTGTGTGTGTGTGTGTGCATGTTGCATCAGAAGCAGATTTCATGTAAACAATGGAAACACTTCGGAACATAGTAATGGTCACAAATTACCTACTTGGAAGACATTTAAAAGCGGACGGATATTTACCCAGTGGAATCTGTATCGGGCTGGCCGTCTTCTACGTTTGGCTGTTCTCGGTTATGATTTCTGTAAACACGTAAACCATGGAAAAAATCCACCAATCAACCAACCAACCAACCAACACACCCAATCAATCAATCAATCAGTCAATTAATCACAAAGTTAACCAATGAACAAGTTGACTGACTAGTCAGTCAATCATTCCGTTGATAAGCAAAGTCAGTTTTAATTAAAAAAATTACAATTAAATTCAAATGTAGAAGTAATAAAGCTGAAATGTATTAAATAAAACATAAATCAACCACAAACGCTGTTATAACTTAATTTCAGACAATCGCCTTAGATTCAAAACATCACAACAAAGAACAAAATGTGCCTACCGCCTTCGGAGGAAGAAAACAGCAATCACAATCCCAACTAGCAAAACAGTCAATCCGACTGGTAATCCGATGAGAAATTTCAAGTCCGAAGTTACTGAAGGTGTAGACACTGGAATAACATTAATGAATGTTTCAATTACAGGTTTTTTTTAATCTTACACTCGCTCTTTCTCTCCCCCTACCCTCTTTCTACCCCCCCCCCCCTCCCCCCTTTCTCTCTGTCTCTCTCTCTGTCTCTCTCTCTGTCACTGTCTCTGTCTCTGTATATCTCTCTCTCTCTCTGTGGCACGTATGCGCGCACGCATACACGAACGCACGGTATTTAAACTCTCTCTCTCTCTCTCTCCCTCTCTCTCTCTCTCTCTCTCTCTCTCTCTCTCTCTCTCTCTCTCTCTCTATCTCTTTGGCACGCATGCAAGGACGCATGTATGAACAAACACACACACGAACGCGCGCCCACACTCATGGACACACACACACACACGCAATTATATAAGAATGAACGCGCAAGCATATGCAGGCAGATAAATAAACAGACAGCCAGACGGTCTTTGATATAGATATAAACTCACTAAAGCTTTTGAATTTGCTGTGCGCTCTGTAATTTGCATGTGCATACATGTTTTTAAACATTAATGGTACAGTGCTACTGTTCGAAACATTCACCTGATATTAGTTGAGTTTCTCGAGGGAAAGATAGTCCGATACAGAGACAAACACAGATATGCTGACCCCCCCCCCCCAAAAAAAAAAAAAAAAAAAAAGTCAGCAAAACAGTCAGCAATATATCACCTTCAGGATCGGTAATATCGGTCCTAGTATTGTCACTGGCTCTCTGTTCGCTTTTTGATTTGTTGCTCTCTGAAAAAAAATGTACGATTTTATTCTGAAGAAAATCATTATCATCAACGCTGTCTTCTGCGTCGTGGACGTCCTTCTCGTCCTCCTCCCCCTCCCCATCATCATCATCATCATCATCATCATCATCATCATCATCATCATCATCATCATCATCATCATCATCATCATCTTTTTTAAACACCCACGTCGCCACCTTTGCACTAATAGATAGTAGATAAAAATAGATGACACGCAAACAGTAATTAATAAACACACGTAGTTTGACTTATCTGCAACCGGCTAAAGTAGGTTACGTAATTATTACCTTGTATGTGTAACATGTGACAAGTTTGAGCAACCAGGACTGATTCTAGGTGACCTGATAAATGTTATAGCGGTCAGATGTTAAACATGACGAAGTCAAAACATCAAGGTAAGTTTGCTATGCGCACATGCTACTCAGACTCGTACCATTGACGGAAAACTCGCAAGGCTGAAGTTGTGTACGTTCAATTTCAGGAGACATCAGTTTGCACACGTAGCGTCCAGCATGGTCCACTGTCGTCTCTGCAATGTTCAGCACCATTGTGTCCAACTTCTCTGCCACCATGAACGTGTAGCCATCTTTATTTGCCTGGCATTTCAAGCCTTCTCCTCTTACATTTGTGCATGATGCCACCTCGTCTGAACCAAAAATAATAAAAACAGTCAACATGTGTCACAAATACGTACGTCGAACGATCCCAACATGTCTTCGGCAGATTGACCCGCAGTTAGGACTATCGGCCTACATCGCCGGGAGAGAGGGAGAGACTTTGACAATTATATAGTTTATTGATCTTGTGGCCATTTGCCCATATACACACCAGGGTTGTGGGGTGTGGGTTTGTTGAAGTAATTGGAACTTCATTCGTTCAAACATTTACTCATCTTGAACAAGTACACAAAGTCATGTCCGCTCATGGGGTATCTAATATCGATTACATTTACGACTACTGTTAGTGCTTGCTCCATCTAACATTCCAACCCTTCAACATGTAATTGTCGACGTAGCACCCCCAACACACACACACACACACACACACACACACACACACACACACACACACACACACACACACACACAGACACACACACACACACACACACACACACACACACACGCGCGCGCACACGCACGCAGGTAAGTACGCACGCACGCACGCAAGCAGCACACACACACACACACACACACGCACACACACACACACACACACACCCACACACACACACACGCAAGCACACACACACACACACACACACACACACACACACACACACACACACACACACACACACACACACACACACACATTCATATTAAGTAATCGTAAATAGTAAAAGAAGCAAACCTGGATCATTGGAGCCTCGTTGATAGTGATCCACAGAAAGGTCTACAGACTGAAACTCTGTGACACTAGTTCTGTAGTTGCACACCACGGCACCTCTACCTCCTTCGTAGACCATGGGTGCCTCACATGTAATGAGTAGACCTGTGGATTGGCATTGAATTTAATTCAGGTAATGATGGGTAACGCAGAAGTACATTTTAGCGAGTCTCTTCTACAAATTAAACTGTATTGTCTAAGGTATTTCTTTCCAAATGCACTACCATGGAAAGGGAGTTAAAACTAAGGTGTCTGCCAGTTCAATACATATGTGACTTGAATATATACACACGAAGAACAATGACATGATTGCACAAGTGCGTTATTGTTCTCTGACATCGCAGACATAGGTAAACAACCACAGCAGCGACATACACATTCAGAAGAACGAAGAAATAACTGTCCCCTGACTATCCTGGTTTGTGTTTACAAATAATTAGCAAGAACAGTTTATTTACCTGTGCTAGTTTTATAATCGAACGGCACGTGGATAAACCAAACACTAGTTTAAATCTTCGCCGCGCGGCTTATCAGGCCAAGGAATCAACACTGCGTAGTACACACATCAGTACAACCTACAAAGACGGACACGAACGGAAAAGCCTATGGAAATGGCATGGAAAGCAGCGTATATGTAACAATAACATTCCACTTTACTAACTCTGTTAGTTTCCTTGAATACTATTTTCTGTTAGATGACACATTAGATTTTGGTTGTTTTTTTCTCAATATAGTTTTACCTGAAGGTTTCTCTTGTGCAGATGCAAGTAGGCCTGTGTAGATCAGTAGTGTTATCTGAAAATAGTTTCAATACGATTGAGTACATTTCTTACAATACACCGAACTGAAGACAGAGAGAGGAAGGGGAAAAATATATATATCTGGACTAGAGGAATACCCGGCTTCGCCGGGGTGAATCACGAGACAGAGACAGACAGCGTGGCGGTTCACCACATTCACCTTTGAAGGCGAAGTCCTGTCAAATAGTCAGGTTTGGTAGGGATTTATAGGGGTTGTTTGGTTCAGATTCTTCCAAAAGCACCATATTTGGCCCAGAGGTCGCCCATGCCATACTGTTTCCATTTTTGCCGACTGCCAAGACGGGCGCCCCATGGGGCCGCCATATTGGCAAAATCCAATATGGCCGCCGTCCGGGTTACATATTGTTCACTGGTAAAAAAACTAAAAGGGCTAGAATCATGAATGATATCACATTTTAGGTTTTTTTGGGGTCGGGGAATTCGATTCAGATGTTATTTCAATGATCTGTGGTCAAAATTCAATATGGCCGCCATCCGGGTTACTTATCGATCACAGGTAAAAAAACTAAAAGTGCTAGAATCATGAATTATACCACATTTTAGAAGTTTTCGGGGTCGGGGAATCCGATTCAGATGTTATTTCAATGATCTGAAGTCAAGTTTACCCCTCATCGACACTGTAAAAGTCATATTGGTGTCTCATCGTTGAGGAGTTTGAGGCCGTCAATGACCCACCATTGCCATCCTCCGCTCACCACGAGGAAGGACACAGCTTGCAGTTAAAGTTTCAAAAGGATGTACAAGCGTTCATCAAGGTGGTAGAGCAGCTGGGCAATCCTTTCCTTGTTACAAGTCATGAGCTCATAGCACTCGATACACACAATGTCATGGAACAAGCCGTTACTGATTCTCTATCTCAAATCGGTGAAACTGGCCAAACCCTGCATGCAGCATATGTCATGGACAGATTGGAAAAGGCTTCAGTATCAGTAACTGATTCAATCAAGCGGAATAACATGCTAACCTTCGCCAACCGACCTGACCCCAATAAGAAAAAAGGTACAAAGGACAGCGGCGTCCAGAGGCAGAACATGATGTTAATCACACAACTTTTTCTCTCACTCCAGTCACGTCCCGATGCCGACATGACAGACTTCTTTCGGTTCGAAAATCAGAGAGAGCCACCGAGCCTGGCGGATCGAGGGTTGCTGCGATCAGGGACAAAATCAGACATTCTTAAGTGCCTCAATGCACCCACTGGCCGCGCAGATGCTGCCAAACAAGCCACAATCGTGGTGTTGGACATGGCAGCTGTTATCCACATGGTGCGACCCACAACAGCAAATACATTCAGCGAGTATGTGTCACTCCACATTGTACCATATCTGGAGGCCCAAATCACAAGCAGTACCCAACGCATTGACGCCATATGGGATAATTACCCAGAGGAAAATAACCTCAAAGCGCTCACACAGCAACGACGTGGAAATGGCCCACGGACAAGAGTCGGTGATGGCAGTACTCCAATCCCGAAGCGTGACTGGAACAGCGGATTCCTGAAAAATGAGGAAAACAAAAAGGAGCTGTTCTCTTTCATCACCACACAGATCTCCAAGGCTGACATGGACGGAAAGCTGCTCCTGAGTACCCGCTTCGAGACCGTGCTCTCCAACAAGTATTGTGACCTCACAACACTTCAGCCGTGCAACCATTCCGAGGCGGACACCAGGATCCTCCTGCATCTGGCACATGCAGCAAAGCAGGGTCATACAACAGCCTTTGTTCGCACTGTGGACAGCGATGTCGTAGTTTTGACAATCCGGTTCTTCGAGTCCCTGGGCCTATCAGAGCTCTGGGTGGGCTTCGGTACTGGTAAAAACTACCGTGACATACCAGTCCATACAATCTACTCTGACCTTGGGCCGTCAAAATCCTTGGCACTACCCCTCTTTCACAGCTTAACGGGGTGCGACACGACTTCACAATTTCTTGGATGTGGCAAGAAGACAGCATGGGCAGCATGGACAAGCATACCGGATCTCACCGACACACTAGTGGCTCTCACGCATGACCCTGACCTCTTCAGTCTTGAGTCTGTGCATATGCAGCGCCTCGAACGCTTTGTCATAGTCATGTACAGCAAGGGGTGCAGTGCAGCTGATGTCAACACGGCCAGATATCAACTCTTCTCCACTGGATGCAAACTGCTGGAAAAGCTTCCACCTACCCAAGCCGCACTGTTCCAGCATGTCAAGCGAGCGCTACTACAGGCGAGTTTCTACTGGGGTCAGGCCACCTCAATCCAGCAGGAAATTCCTGACTTCAGTGAGTGGGGCTGGCACAAAGATGGCACCAATACCTGGCAACCACTATGGACCACTCTAAGCGACGCTTCATTGGCATGTGCCATTCTCTTGCAATGTGGCTGCCTCAAGGCATGCACGGGAAGGTGCAAATGCAACCGCGCCGGTGTCCGATGCACGGTCCTCTGCAAATGCGAAGGCGGGTGTGTTAATAACGGTGGTGATGACCAGTAGGACTTGTTACTGGAATCATAGAGTGCAAATGCAACAGCGTTAGTGTCCGATACACGGTCCTCTGAAAATGTGACGGTCCTCTAGCACTGCAAATGCAAAGGCGGGTGTGTTAATAACGGTGGTGATGACCAGTAGGACTTGCTGGAATCATAGAGTGCCAGCCAGAACATATGCATAGTAATAATAATCCTGTATTGAATGCACACAGCGGCAAAAAGTGTCTTGCCACTACAGATGTCTCCGAATTATTTGAATTAAAATTGTTCCTGAATAATCATTGATTTTTTGGTATAATTAGAGGTGTTTGGGATATTTTGGTTCAGATTCTTCCAATAGCACCTTTTTGTGACCTTGAAGGGTAAACTTGACTTCAGATCATTGAAATAACGTCTGAATCGGATTCCCCGACCCCGGAAACCTCTAAAATGTGGTATCAATCATGATTCTAGCACTTTTATTTTTTTTACCTGTGATCGATATGTAACCCGGATGGCGGCCATATTGGATTTTGACCTCAGATCATTGAAATAACATCTGAATCGGATTCCCTGACCCCAAAAAACCCTAAAATGTGATATCATTTATGATTCTAGCATTTTTAGTTTTTTTACCTGTGATCAATATGTAACCCGGACGGCGGCCATATTGGATTTTGCCAATATGGCGTCCCCATGGGGCGCCCGTCTTGGCAGTCGGCAAAAATGGAAACAGTATGGCATGGGCGACCTCTGGGCCAAATATGGTGCTTTTGGAAGAATCTGAACCAAAATATCCCTACCTACCCTGACTAAAATGGGATTGAGAATTTTAGGGCTTATTTCTAAGCCCTATATTATCTGTTATGGCTTCTCAAATGCCAGAACATACAGACAGACAAAAGCCGCTAGACCCCATCACAAACAGAACTCTAAAATCCACAGGTGTTGCCCACACACACACACAAACACACACACACACACACAGAAGCCGTATATATATATGTATGTCACACGCTTTCCTTCTTTGCCACTACTAAAGCAAACGTGTGCAAGATTGTATGTTACGCGCTTTGGAGCATGTGCAAGAACGGATTCAAACTCGAAATCGTCCCCCCAAAAACCCCAAAATGCACACACGACTTTTATTTCTCCTGCTGTTATCGTTTCTTCTCTTTACAAATTCTTCAACGCTCAGAATACTGAAAACGGCATCCCAGACGACAGTACTGTTTCCATACGCGAATTTAGCTGCCCTTGGAAAGTGGCTCGCTCAGGAGGCCTGTTAGTCTGACACTATAAGGACAGAGTTGTGAACATAAATGACAAAGATCCCGGAAAGAACAAACATTTCGCGGATGCAGACACAGAAAGACGTCATGAAGATTGCGATGCTTCAAAAGATACAGACTGTGACGATGACTGTGACGTCATTCACATATTCCGAGACGTCATTTATAGTTGTTCGGTCACTTTCGTCAAAAAGTAGATCTCTCCACAATGGCTGCTCCTGTGTTTAGGTTTATCAAGCGTGAGTACGCAAAACGTGTTTGTTCTCTCCTCTGTTGAAGCTGTGAGACATAATCGCCATTACGAGCTAGTCGTGTGACAGAGAGTTTTCTTGCACACTCGACTGCTGCTGTTTCACTCCGGCTAAAGCCGTCGTGAAACATCTACAGTCTCGTGTGCAAGAAAACTCTCTGTCACACGACTAGCTCGTAATAGCGGGTAATATCTATATCTATAAGTGGGCGTCTTCAATCTTGGCACGGAGAGTGTGACATTTTGTAATTTAAAGTTGGATTGTCACAAAAATTGGCATAGTAGTCCGTTGTTCTTAATTAAACTGAAACACATACTTTTCAAGAGAAAAAAGCAATATTTTTGGCAGTTAAAAGTCCGTTAAATCTCATTTTTAAGCCGATTTTTGTGAAATTTGGTTAGTATGTCTGTTGTTTCTAACGGAATATCATAACATACTTTTCAAGACAAAAACCAAAGTTTTGGCAGTTTAAAAAACCGTTAAACCCCATTTTTCACCGATCTTAGTGAAATTTTGTAGGTAGATCTGTTGTCCCTAACTAAATTTCAATTCAAACTTTTGATGAAGAAAAGTAAACTTTTGTCCGTTAAAAACAGTTAAGGTTTGATATTTTTCTTTGATTTTGACGATGTTTGTTTGATAGGACCACAAACCCTGACTGAATTAAATGTTAGATATACACCTTTTAAGAAGAAAAACAAACTTTTGTCAGTTAAAACCCGTTATATCTCATTTCTGCACCGATTGTGGTCATCAGACGTTGAGGTTAAGCAGACTGATATTTATAGCCTACTCCAACAGGATCAAGCCTGGTACAGGTTCACAGGCCAAATACCTGAGTGTACCGGCTGAATAACAGTGTACGGGCTGAACAGAAATATGTACGGATGACGTCACGACGAAATTACGTATTGTAATGACGTTCAGCGTTCCATTTCGTCATTTTGAAGAATAAATTGCATGGAATTGGCTTGTCAAAACCAGTTCGGACACATTGGTGTGTACATCTATTTTGAGTTTTGAACAAAATTCAAACAAGCCTTGCAGCATTTCGATTATATATTTTTTTAATAGATTTTACTGAATTTTAAATCGATTTTGTCATTCAAAATTCACTGTTTGGAGAGTAACATGCTTGTGGTGTGTTCTCAGGAGTGTTTTTTCCAAAGTCAAATGTCTCTTGAATCTTTGGGGTATGGCAACATAATGATTTCATAAGAGACATCCATAGTGTGATTCGACTTGCTATTCACAGCACAAAGAAGCCAGTGAAAATGTGAGTTCTTGAGACCATTTGTTATTGAATATGTTAGTGTATGTGCTTTGCTGGCCTTAGATGATTCTACTCTCATATTTTCTTGAAAAATGGATGTACGCGACCGACTTTTTACCGTGCCTGTTTAGGCGAAATGCCTTGCCATTTATCAACTTTGCTTAGCATCATTTAACTTTCATCCTTTGTGGTATTTTCAACACCTGTATCGCATTTGAAAACTGTGTAATTTAAAAAAACGAGCACTTCAAAGTTGCGTGTTGACCGATGTCACACATTTCGTCGCCATTTTGACTCGCTCATCGGATTACAAAAATATATTATAAATTCACAAGAACAGATTTTTGTAATATTGAGCGTTCATTTTATTAGTAAAATGCCTCAGAAGGCAAATGAATAACATTTGGTTCTGTCATATTTGCAGCAATGTGTCCAAACACATCCCCAAAGTTGTACACCTATCAATTTTTGGTCTGTGCTCAGTATCAGAGACGCCCACATAAATATATAGAGATAGGTGACAGTGTATTTTTCGCGTGGCTATAAATTGATTCGACCTTTTCACTTTGACAGAAAGAACAACTTACGGGTGCAAGGGAAGCGTTCTGGACAGCGCAGTGACATTTTAAAAATAGTAACGTAGAAACAGGAATATGGATTGAAGCCACACGAAGGAAGGGAGATAAACGCAAAACACTGGAGAAGATAAGGAAGAGTTACTCGGAATGGTGAAATGAACAGAAAAATCAAAATCGGTTCAGCGCTGCGCGCTGAGAGCACGTGTTGAAATATCTCATCGATGATATTGTGTCCGGGGTGTATCTGAATACGGTGTCCAAATTTGAAAAAGATCCACCGAGAACTTTGGCGTTGTGATGTGGTCTAGCGGCTTTGGTGTGTCGGTATGGGGGCCCGGGTAGCTGAGGTGGAACCAAAATCGGTTCAGCGCTGCGCGCTGAGAGCACGTATTGAAATATCTCATCGACCAGATTTTGTCCGGGGTGTATCTGAATATGGACACCAAATTTGAAGCAGATCCATCGAGAACTTTGGCCGTGCATGGCGAATACACACATACACAGACAGACAGACAGACAGACAGACAGACACACAGACACACAGACACACAGACACAAGTCGTATATATATATAGATATAGAAGAGAGAGAGAGAGAGAGACAGAGAGACAGAGAGAGAAAGAAAACGAGAGAGAGATAGAGAGAGAGAGAGATAGAGAGAGAGATAGAGAGAGATAGCGAGAGAGAGAGAGAGAGAGGAGAGAGAGAGATCTAGAGCTAGAGAGAGAGAGAGAGCGAGAGAGAGAGAGAGAGAGAGAGAGAGAGAGAGAGAGAGAGAGAGAGAGAGAGAGAGCGAGAGAGAGAGAGAGAGCGAGAGAGAGAGAGAGAGAGAAAGAGAGACAGAGACAGAGAGAGAAAGAGAGAGAGAGAGAGAGAAAGAGAGAGAGAGCGAGAGAGAGAGAGCGCGAGAGAGAGAGAGCGAGAGAGAGAGAGAGAGAGAGCGAGAGAGAGAGAGAGAGAGCGAGAGAGAGAGAGAGAGAGAGAGAGAGAGAGAGAGAGAGAGAGAGAGAGAGAGAGAGTTCCCCAAATTATGTAACTATATACTTCTTGTCATAAAAAAAGACTAGGCAGATGCCAGTTATATGAAAGAATAGGCCATTCTTTACCCTACCATATACATATATGGAATCACATTCACTGAATCGTGTCATATTTTGTTTTGATTGGAGCTGCGTGATGAAGATATTAAGTCTTTGGTTTGCGAAAAATGACACAATTGGTCATGTTTTTAAGTGCCTAACCTATGGCTCTAGGTCCTTTGCAAAAGAACATACACAGAATAGAACAATTAAATGTACAACCTACATAACACAATTAACCCTAC
This sequence comes from Littorina saxatilis, assembly GCF_037325665.1. NCBI lineage: Eukaryota > Metazoa > Mollusca > Gastropoda > Littorinimorpha > Littorinidae > Littorina > Littorina saxatilis. The sequence continues at coordinate 32,286,549 of NC_090252.1, read as the reverse complement.
GGACAAAAACACACCACATGTACTGTTCACACAATATTTATATATGCTATACACACTATATATATACATACATACCCAGCAAACACTTTCAACAATCATGCCAACTTTGTAGGAGAGGAGTACGTGCATAAATAGAATGGAACAGACATCAGGCCGGGTTGGTGTAGTATTGTGTGAAAAAGAAAGCTTTCAACTGTTGTTTGAAAGAGCTGAGAGAGGTGCAGTGTCTGACAGAGAAAGGAAGAGAGTTCCAGAGTGATGGTGCACCACACCAGAAGGTTCTTGCTCCGTGCTGCGTCCTGTTGAAGCGCTCAACTTTTAATAGCTGCTGGTGTCAGCGGATGATCTGAGTGTGCGTGATGGGGTCCCTTCGTGTTTACTACATTGGGGTGTGCACGTTAAAGATTCCACGATTGACAAAAGGGTCTTTCCTGGCAAAATTGTATGGGCATAGATAAAAGTGTCCACGAAAATACCCGTGTGACTTGGAATATTAGGCCGTGAAAAGTAGGATATGCGCCGAAATGGCTGCGATCTGCTGGCCGATGTGAATGCGTGATGTATTGTGTAAACAAATTCCATCTCACATGGCATAAATAAATCCCTGCGCCTTGAATATGTGCGCGATATAAATTGCAGAAAATAAAAAAATAAAAAATAAATAAATCCCTGCGCTTAGAACTGTACCCACGGAATACGCGCGATATAAGCCTCATATTGATTGATTGATTGATTGTATATGTGGAGGAGTTCAGAAAGGTGCTGAGGGGCACTGAGAAGACCTTGACACACAGACAAGCGAATTTGTGCTTGATACGCTGTTCCACCGGCAGCCAGTGGGGTGTGTACAGCAGGGGAGTGACATGCTGTGTTTTCCTTGACCTAAAGATGATGCGGGCTGCAGCATTTTGAACAGTTTGGAGAGGTTGGATAACTAACGAAGACCATCCAATCAACAGGGCATTACAATAGTCTAAACGAGACAATATGCAGGAAGTGACAAGGGTTTTGTGGCTTCTTCAGTGAGAAAGTGGCGGATGGAGCTGATGCGCCTAATTTCAAGGTAGGCTGCCTGACATGTTTTTGTGACATGATGTCTCATAGAAAGGTCAGAGTCAAGGTAGAACCCAAGATCGCTGGCCTTCCCTGAGAATGTGGTAGGTGCTGAGCCTAACTGAATGGCAGATGGAAGATTGTGACGAGAAGAAGACGTTGAAGAGGCAAACATAACTGCTTCAGCTTTGTTTTCGTTAAGTTTAAGATTGTGTTCATTCATCCAGTCGTTTACATCAGAAAAGCAGGCTTGTAGGGAAGACACAAGGTCATTGACCTTATCAGGAGGAGATGCTTGATGAAGAAGTGTATCGTCTGCGAACATTTCGTGACTGACTGCATGGTGGTTAATGATGGTAGATAGCTGTGTTGTGTACAAGACAAACCGTACCGGACCCAAGACTGAGCCCTGTTGTACTCCATAGAGCAGAGGTGTTGTGCTAGAACGATTGTCTGCCGCAAAAACAAACTGACTTCTGTCTAACAGATAGGAACGGAACCAGGACAGAGCTGTGGGCAGGTTTCACGGTAATCAGACTCTTTGATGTGTGTAAACTTTGCCTTCAAATTACTTGCTTACTGTGTTGATTTTCATCATTTTTTCTGCTTGGCATGAGTAAGTATGGTATTTGCAATACAAAAAATAAATAAAAGCTAAAATGTTTGTGTTTGAGCAATTATTTGAGCGCGTTTTTCGAAGCGAACGTGTGAATCCTGACAGACACCATTTCCTTCTGTCACATGACCCCATCTCAAAGTGTGATTCAACAGACACGAAAATAACACACAAAACTTATGATAATGGGGTTATTAATTCAATTAATACACAAGGTTAGTCTCTGACTAGAGAAAATAGGGAAACAATATCAAATGGGAGCATAAAACCGTTTCTGGAAAAATTTTCAATCACCACCGAAAGTGTCTGTCAGTAAAAAAAACACGTGCTTTGTTTGCAAAGCAAAGCCTAATTTTACACATCGCGTGCTTTTGTCTGTTATTCTTGCTTGTGAACATCATTTTATTGATGTTCTTCACTGGAAAGCAGGTGTATCATCAACAGTATCACAAAATCGCAAAGAATGAACATTTTTGTTGTGATCCGACCGGTGTCTGTAGACTGAATCACACGTTCGGCAAACTTCGTTTTTAACGGAAATAACCGAGCCTTTAATCGGAAACGACGTTTCAACCGCTTCATATCGTCTGCAGGAAGAAAAAGAGGAATGCGATACCCAGTGAGTAAAACATTTAATCGTTTTTAGTGCCTTTTGATCAAGTTTTGTTGCGTCTGTCAGCAACGTTCGTCAACCCAACGTTCGGCACAGCGACGCACGCATACGGATTTGCAGCGTTTGCATTCGGAAAGTGAGGGATTTGTGAGTTCGTTTGCATAATTTCAATCGCTAGTAGGTTTTCCCTTCGTCTCCCATTCTTGTGTGTACATGTTATTGGCATTTCATTGTGTAAATTGAAAGTTTGTGAGTAACAGTAGTAAAATCTGTCGAACGTTGGCAACGCTGACAGACGGAAATATCGAACGTTGCCTTCAATGACAGACTGGCTTGGCGATCGTACTTTCGATTCGTAGGAACACAATATATAGAGACAACAATGTGCGCTCGTTACCACAACGGTCATGAACCGGTGTAACACAAAATTTTTACTCCACGAAAAATTGACTCGGACGGAGTAAACTTCCAGTAAAAATCTTGTACGAAAAAAGAACTCATAAGGAACTAAATTTTTACTCCCCAAATATTTACTCCCAGTAAACATCTCGTACGAGAAACTTAGGGCCTACTCCTTCGTTTATAATTCGCGCAATATCCCATTTACGTGCAATCCCGTTTTGCCGCCGTCCCATTTTGGCGACATTTAACAAGCCAAGCGTCATTTTACTACCGCATCCCATTTTGGCGCAATCCCGTTTCGCCGCTATCCCATTTTTTTGAATTTTTTTTTTCTTTTTACATTTAGTCAAGTTTTGACTAAATGTTTAACATAGAGGGGGAATCGAGACGAGGGTCGTGGTGTATGTGTGTCTGTGTGTGTGTGTGTGTGTGTGTGTGTGTGTGTGTGTGTGTGTGTGTGTGTGTGTGTGTGTGTGTGTGTGTGTGTGTGTAGAGCGATTGAGAGTAAACTACTGGACCGATCTTTATGAAATTTGACATGAGAGTTACTGGGTATGATATCCCCGGACGTTTTTTTCAGTTTTTCGATAAATGTCTTTCATGACGTCATATCCGGCTTTTTTTTAAAAGTTGAGGCGGCACTGTCACACCCTCATTTTTCAATCAAATTGATTGAAATTTTGGCCAAGCAATCTTCGACAAAGGCCGGACTTCGGTATTGCATTTCAGCTTGGTGGCGTAAATATTAGTTTATGACTTTGGTCATTAAAAATCTGAAAATTGTAATTAAAATTATTTTTTTATAAAACGATCTAAATGTACGTTCATCTTATTCTTCATCATTTTCTGATTCCAAAAACATATAAATATGTTATATTCGGATTAAAAACAAGGTCTGAAAATTAAAAATATAAAAATTATTATCAAAATCAATGGACGTCTACCCACAACACGCCACTGGATGCCGCGTGGTGCCAGTCGTGAAAACCAGGTTCTTTGTCCCACAGTGAGACATTCAAGTTGGGGACTTTGTGACCGCTGACTTTGTCAGCATGGATGGAAAGGTGGAGAGATACAGGGCGGTGATCATCCCCAAGTCAACCCATTTCCCCGATGGGCCAGATCGAGAGGAGATCTGTGTGAAGTGTTTGCGCACAAAAGACAATGGGAGATACTATGTCTTTCCTAATGTTGATGACATTTCATGCTTGCCAATGGCTCAGACACAAAAAAATCCCACCAACGAACCATGAACAACAGGGGGGATTACTATTTTGACATGTGACCAAGTCTCATTTGAGCGTTCACAGTGTTACCTGAGAATAGCACACCCCCTTGAATTGGGACCAAAGAAAAAGCGTTGTATATATGCATTTTGAATGCTTTTCTAAAGTCATAAGTTCATTTGTGAAAAAAATAAATTTTTAGGGATTGTTTTGCTGAATGCATGCAGTTAAGAAATTGACCCCGTTTTCAAATTTAGGGGGTAGGGTTGCCCCATAGCCCACGTATGTCTGTGTGACTGTGTCAAATATCAATCTACTTTGCGTACAAACTGTATAGATGTTTGTTTTTCGATTTTAGAATGATTTCTTAAGCTGGTTAGAACTTCTGAGGTCTACAGGAAACGATAAAGATAAAAAATGTACAAAATATAAGTAGCGTCCTTTATCTTACCATTGTTCTGATCAATACTGTCCCTTTATTTGCAAGTTAACCGTTTTTATTAATGTGTTCAAGGAGTATGTTAAAAATTATTATCAATGGTTGCTTTAAACAGCACCTTTGGGCAGTTATTATGCACTGAAGTTGTAAAAGCATGTTTTGGGGGTTTTAGGATATAGCGTCTTGGAACGCCAATCATCTTGGAAATACGAATGTTCATATACATTTTTTTACTGTTTTGGATAGATAAAAAGTTGAACTCTTGGTGCAAACTGTTTTTTGGCCCCTGTTTGACTATTTATTATTTTGGAATATTGTGTGTGAGAGGGAAACTGCAATCCTCAATATCATGAAACGTGCTTGTGTTGTTGATGCTGAAAGATTGTCCCAGACAAGAGAGTCGAAGGCTGTGGTCAATCGTATCAAATGCAGCAGAGAGCGGAGATTTTGTTGTGATCAAGAGCAGTGAGTAGGTCATGTACAATGCGCAACAAAGCAGTTTCAGTTGAGTGGTTCGCACAATTGGCGGACCGGTGTACGTTCAAAAGGCTGTTTGCTTCAAGGTGTGCATTGAGCTGATGTAGGACAACTTTTTTCATGATTTTGGACCAGAATGGCAAGTTTGAAACTGGTCTATAATTGGTGTGGTCATTTTGATCAAAGGACACTAAGTTATAATGTTTGTCCCACGAAAAGACCATCGTGTCGAATTTTACTTCCAACGTGTCAGACAATTTAATATCACTTATTCGATCACTCACTCACTCAAACACCTACTTAGGCGTTCTTACACACGTACTGTAACTATCAGATAAAAAACCTAACAAAACTAGCAACACCATTCAGGCTTTTATTTGTTCATAAACGGTGCATCTTTATACCACACTAAGCAACACAAACTTTGGTAGTTCATATCTTTGAGGAAAAAAAAGCCCAGACATGGCATTTAACAACAGTCTTTCATTTGAATATACATACAACAATCCTTGTTACTCTGTTCAAAACCTCAGGATTAACAGTGGGGAAAATTCCCCCCTTACCCTCGAACTGACTAGCGCCGGTTGGGCTTAGCCTCATTGGAATTGTTTTAATCGACTAATGTGTGTATACCCAAGCCCCCTCCCATCACGGCAACAATACATTTATTGTTTTTCTCTAAGTTCGGTTCCATCACATCAAGAATAAAAGACAGGCATCTTTGTTGCTGCTATTACTTTTCGGTTGAACAGTTACAATTCATGTACATACTAGCTTTACGCGCGAGAATAACCGCATGCGAACGCGTATCAGTTGCTTGCACACCAGAGTACTGGCCATGTATTTATAATATCGGAATTTCCCCGTCTGAGGTTGTTGTCAATAATGTAAAAGTACTTATTACGTTATATTTTTTGCACACAAAAATCTGTGCCATTGTCGGGTCGTTTATTTATTCTAAGTAGGTCAAGGCAAAAGGCAACGTCAAGGCCCCAGGTAGGGATACAAATAACTACTGATTCATCTGACGCTTGCTGTGATTTTCTTCTGCCTAGGACTCGAGAAAACGGGGCGTTATGTCTGTCAATGTATCGGTCTGTCAATGTATCGTTATGTCTGTCAATGTATCGTTATGTCTGTCAATGTATCGTTATGTCTGTCAATGTATCGTTATGTCTGTCAATGTATCGTTATGTCTGTCAATGTATCGTTATGTCTGTCAATGTATCGTTATGTCTGTCAATGTATCGCTATGTCTGTCAATGTATCGTTATGTCTGTCAATGTATCGTTATGTCTGTCAATGTATCGTTATGTCTGTCAATGTATCGTTATGTCTGTCAATGTATCGCTATGTCTGTCAATGTATCGTTATGTCTGTCAATGTATCGCTATGTCTGTCAATGTATCGTTTTTCTTTCTGACTGTCTGTCTACTCATATGGGACGCACCACATTCGGAGGCACTCTATCTCAACCATGCATAGGTACCAGACCCTGGTCTGCTAAATGTATCAAGAGGGTCTACTTGTTTTTAATCAGTGAGTTTGGTTTGCAGAGCCCCCTCCGTTGGAGAGAGGAGGCGACATTTTCGTGCAATGTTGTGGCAAACGAGCGATAGTCGCGAATATAAACAGATACAAACTGCCGTTCCTCTATTTTTCCCTTTTCTGTATTACACTTACAACAAAAAAGGAAGATACTGCAATGATCTAAAGTTGTGTCTTTCAGATGTTTTTAGAAAATAATTGCACACGAAGTAGTGCATGCATAAAGTACCGTCCCCAATATTGGACGATGGGCCCAAGAGGGGTGGGGTTTTCACATGCACCAAAGAAGGCTCCACGCACTTGCTATCTTCCTGGTATTTCATCGTGCATGACGTTTTCAGCATGTTGGAAGATAAAAGAACCTTTTAACAACAACAACAGCAACAAAGTTTTCGGCGTGCTTCAAAGTTTGTTTTAGACACACCTATGACTGGGCATCGATAATTCATTGTGACATACTTCGCAGGCATGGGACCAAACACTTCATCCGTGGCAAACCATTGATCCTGTTGCTACATTTTGTTTCTGAGCAAACTAATAAGGTCTACATAGTCAAGGTGGATCTTGCCCACTCCTGTAGGCTAAGCTGGTCAGTTTGAACCCTACCAAGGAGCAAGGTGACGCCAATCAGGTCTCAGAATGGGATTGGGTTAGTTGTTACTGACCTCATTGCTCAGCTGCAAGAAGAAGCATCCAAACGGCATTATTTTTTTCATCCTAACCTTCTTCTCAACTCCGAAGCTATTGGATTGTTTGAAAATAGCGTGAACATGTACAATGTGGTCCAACTGCACTAAAGACACAGGGGTGCGAATGAGATGCGGAAGACAGCACGGGAAATGTTTAACTTTGCTACAGGTTCCACGTTGGAACTCGTGGTTGTGCAATGGAATGTCAAGAACATCCTCAACATTTTGTCAAATCACAAACAAATGACATTGGATGGGGTTGAGGAGGTGACGGCTCTATTCTTGTCTACTTGTAGAATTATGTAGTAGCATGAGTAGGCAGAAGAGCACACCCCGCCACCAAACCTATGTCAAGATCATGTGTGTCTAATGCAGTTTGAGTACGTCAACTGCAGACAGCAAAACGTTGGTCAAGATCAGTTCGCCGTCTGGTGCAAATTTAACATCCCTTCTTGACAAAACAATGGGACGAGCTGACCCGAAAGACCAAGATGTTGACAAATACCTCATAGCTGTGCGTTCAAAGAGATTCTGTTGGCATATGTGTGCCTTTTTGTGGTTGTCAGAGTCCAGGAAATCTGGCATCTGCTCAGGATCACTGAAGCAGCCAACAAGGCCACTGTAGAGCTCCTGGCAATCCGTCCTGTTATTACAAGAGCTTACCGGTGACGTGCCTAATGTTCAGGGCCCGCTTGCCCGATCAGCTCCAATCTGGCACTCGACAAGTGTGTCCCCGAAGAGATAAGATATGATTGGCTCGATCATCTGGTGAACATCCGACCAATCCAGCAGGGTGCATTGATCGAAGACATAACACTGGCATTTCACATGAAAAATTGGTGTGCCATCACCGATGTTCTCGCTAGTTCAACTCAAAGCGACATATGTGCCTGAAACACTCAGGACACTGCAAATTCTCATTTTCACATGTGGATACTTGTGTTTGGTGAAACTGTTTATGCTGAGCAAGATTTTGTTCTGACACTTTAGTTTGCAAACGTGCTAGATAAGAGTCCACCGAAGCATTTATATGTGTTTGCCTCCCAAGTCTGAACTGCGCACGATGTTGTATTTGTTGTTGTATATGGTGGTGTTGTAGTTGTTGTTTTAGGAAGACACGTTTTATAGTTAGAATGCGTATACAAGCGACAACAAACACGAAGAAAAAAGATAGATGCAAAGAACGTTTGCTCACCTTAGTATTCATGATAAGCTGACACTCACAACAACTGACTGGAAGTTTCACAAGCACTTTCTTATATTTCCTGTCCTTAGACGTTCGCGTCTGATCAGGTGCGATACACACATGAGACTGTCTGCTAACAGAGCCCAAGTCCTTCCAGAAAATGCATGCACAACGTTGTACACGCGCGAATGGATACATCTGAATGTACATATGAATTGTTAAGGTCATCGATATTGCTGGCATCCTTCCATACAGTCGATGTCAGAACTGACTGCACGATAAGAAAGGTACCTATTTTTAGAATCGGGAAATATGTATATGTTATGTCAACACGGAAACATATAACCTAATCTCTACAACAAAAATAGGTTCCTTAAAGGTATCCAGGTGAGTCGAGTCATACACAACAGACCGCTTGAACAGAACAACCTTGGAAATGCATGACTAATTCCACGTAGTTAGGTTGCTGACTCGCGTTGTGCGTCATAACTATTGGCTTTTCTTACAATCTGTCCTTGAAACTGACAAACACACACACACACACACACACACACACACACACACACACACACACACACACACACACACACACACATACACACACACACACACATACACACACACACACACATACACATGCATACACACACACACACACACACACACACACCTGCATAAGTCATCTGTGAATACAATCAATACAACAAAAGAGAGAGAGAGAGAGAGAGAGAGAGAGAGAGAGAGAGAGAGAGAGAGAGAGAGAGAGAGAGAGAGAGAGAGAGAGAGAGAGAGAGAGAGAGAGCCTGAGAGAGAGAGAAAGAGAGACAGAGAGAGTGAGAGAGATTAAGAGAGAGTGAGAAAGAGCGACAGAGAGAGAGAGAGAGAGAGAGAGTGAGAGAGAGTGAGAGAGAGAGAGTGAGAGAGAGTGAGTGAGAGGGAGAGAGAGAGAGAGAGTGAGAGAGTAGTGAGAGAGAGAGAGAGAGTGAGAGAGAGAGAGAGAGAGAGAGAGAGAGAGAGAGAGTGAGAGAGTAGAGAGAGAGAGAGAAAGAGAGAGAGAGAGAGAGAGAGAGAGAGAGAGAGAGAGAGAGAGAGAGAGAGAGAGAGAGAGAGAGAGAGAGACATCATGTTATCGTTAACATTTTAGGAACTGTAACCCATAAACACTTGTAATCATGTCTACGTTTAATGCGATTTGTGTTCATCAACGATCACTTCTCTGCGTAGGCATGTATATATTTACTGTTGTGAATGGCGTCTTTCTAAAAGATATGTTTCCCATGATTCTAGTGCCATGTTTTGAAATGTATAATGTTTTGAAGAAGCGTACCCTACGAAGCATTAGCCGTTTAATCTGTTAATTAATAACACTTATATTTTGTTTTCAACTTTTTCTGGCACGTTTACTTGCGCGAGAAATAATGATTCGTACATGAAAACAAAAGCAACATATTAGGATTTAAACATGTGGAGCTGGCTTGTCTTGGTCTGATTGACATTACATTTTATACATCACTGTACGTAAAAACATGTAGTGTGCAATACGTGTGTGATATGAGTACGAGTGTTCACTTTATTCTGTACATGTGGGCGTATGTGCAAGTGGGTGTTTGCAAATATTACGCAGGATAAAACAGACAGACAGACAGACACACACACAGACACACACACACACACACACACACACACACACACACACACACACACACACACACACACACACACACATACACACACACACACACACACACACACACACACACAAACAGACACACACATAAATACACACACATTTTTCACTCTGGAATCAAAACGTCAGACAGCAAACTGTAGCCATATTCCACGATGTATTCGCAATCAGTCACATATAATTCATTTCACTGCAGTAGAAAAGACACTCGGTGTCATCGAATGAATAATAACTGAAATGAAACAATACGGAACAGCGTTCGCGACAACCGGGCGTAAGTCAACAAAAACAGTTCTAAGATGCATGCTGAAAACAGAAGGCCGGCCAAACATGGCAATATGTGACCCTCCACCACAAAATGAGTCGCATGTCACCTCGCGAGGTTCTGCGCTAGGCTTAATGTAAGTCCGGGGAATGTCTGGTAACAGTGTGAGGGTCACCTTAGTTACAGGCTTATAACTCAAACAGTTTTTGCGCTTTGCTAAAACGGTTTTTACCACTGGATAGAGCATAACAAAGTCTTTAGGAAGATGAAAATCATGCAAAGGTGGCATGCGACTCATTCCGTGGTGGAGGGTCACATAAATTATATTGTCATATATATATATATATACATTTTTAGAGCTTTTGAGAACTTTATATCAAATTGGAGTTTTTTGCTCTTCTTCAGAATCTCAAATAATAACTAAAGAGGTTATTTGTTTGTTTTTTTACAACATTGTATCCTGTATGCAATTTCTCAACATTCTGTAAAGTTTGACCTGAATTTGCACAAGCATGCATGAAAAAGTTCCTTTGCACAACACAGTTTTGAGTTGCATACTCGAAACAGGAGTCAGGCCAACATTTTTTTTAGCCTAACATGTTTTCAGAGCTTTGGCAATCTTCATATCAATGGGTTTCTTCTTCTTCAAGATCTCAAAGAATAACTGGAGAGGTTAATTTGTTCACAATATTGTATCCTGTGCGCAATTTCTTTCAATTCTTTAACTTTTGACCTGAATTTGAACAAACATTTCGATGCTTGGCATTATGAAAAATACAACGAAACTGTTTTTTTTTGTTTTTGTTTTTTGTACCTCCATGTGATTTATGCTTCTTAGCTCTCGTGCACTGTAAACTTGAGCGTACGTTCTACTTTAGAACACACGTTTGGTAGCCATTTGTGAGCAGTGTGTGACGAACTACACTACTCACAAAAAGTTAAGGATCACTATGAGAAAACAGGTGCTCAATAAAATCAGTTCGCCACTGTTATTTATTTCTCCGTCAAACTAAATTGTTATAAATTCGTATTCAGCTGCAAGTGGGCGATGTTGTGTTAGTGGGAAAATTGAACGGGATTCTCTACTACTGAGCTTGGTAGCAAAAGAAAAAGCGGAAACTTGCGAAAAAGGACCTTGTTTTGGACCGTTCAGCCTGAACACATTGCACAAGCCACATGGAAAAACCATTATGCACGTGCAAGCACTGCTGTTTATGTGTGAGATGCTGTCACTTGCTTGGCTTTTTGAGAAGACATACCACCAGTTTTAGGCATTATCTGACAATGCTTCCACGACAAAAATTGAACGAGTTTGAGAGGGGACGAGCTGTTGCATGGTTCCAAGATGGTGTCCCCAAGCGAGAAGTGGCCAGGCGACTTCACGTGTCCATCTCGGTCATTGTCAGACTGATTCAACGTTTCACAGCCACTGGGAGGGTCCAGGAAAGACGCAGACCTGGGCGACCAAAGAAGACAACTCCACGTGAAGATTGTCTCATTGAACGACTAGCCTTGCAAACAAGAACAGCCTCTTCCAGCATTATTCGAAGGCAGCTGAGGGTGGCTACTAACACCAACAACAGCCAACAGACCATACGGACTCGCCTTCATGGGTTTAACCTCCGTTCTCGTCGCCTAGCTGTACGGCCACGTTTAACTCCAGCCCATAGGGCAGCACGCCGCCCCTTCTGCAGACGTCACGTGAGGTGGACACGTCAGCAATGGTCCCAGGTCCTGTTCAGTGATGAATCACGCTTCACCCTGAACCACAACGACGACCGACTGAGGGTCTGGAGGCACCAAGGGAAACGCTACATTGACGCCACTGTCCAAGAAAAGGTGGCCTTTGGTGGAGGTTCTGTAATGGTCTGGGGGGGCTTTCAGCCTTCACCACAGAACACCCTTGTTTCATGTACAGGGTAACCTGACTGGCCTCCGATACCGGGATGAGATCCTTCGACCGCTGGCTGTGCCTACACTGCAGCAGATGGGACCGCAGGCTGTCTACCAGGATGACAACGCTCGCCCCCACAGGGCAAGGGTGGTCAACGACTTCCTGCAGCAGTCTTGAGTCAACAGAATGGAGTGGCCAGCATGCAGTTTTGATCTCAACCCGATTGAGAACCTCTGGGATGAGTTGGATCGCAAAGTGAGGAGCAACCACCCCCCTCCCAGGGATGTCCAGCACCTCTACCAGATGCTGCAGGCTGAGTGGCAGGCGCTTGCACAAATGATCTTCACCACCCTGGTGAACTCTATGAGGACTCGCTGCGTCGAGTGCCAGAACAGCTAGGGCGGTTACACGCATTACTGAACTTTTGGGAGCATCTGAATGCCATGTCTTGTGATTTCAACGACTTTGTGAAATCAAATTTCTATACGTACACACTTTGATAAAATGTACAGACCAAACGATTGCTCGAAATTGAAGGAAATGTTGTATCGTTATTACTAAAGCATTGAATGAAACGTTTGCCAAATACCAACGGATTGGCTTTCTTATTTGGAAAGTTATGACTTGGTGTGCAAGTGATCCTTAACTTTTTGTGAGTAGCTTATATTTTTACTGGAACAGAATGTAGCCGACAGTAAACATGTGTGCTACTTTTGCTAGTGGATGCATCAGTATTTCACACACTGTTCACAACTGGCTACAAAAAGTGTGGGTAGAAGTGAAACACTTTAGTTTACATAGTACATGTCGTAAAAAAAATGTGTGGCGAGAGAACATATATACATGGTTGTCTTGGCTGCTGTCACGTATTTAAAAAAAAATCAACTAACGTTGTAGATCGCAGTATTTTGCAACGAAAGGGCGTTGCAATGATAAATGTGAGAGTGAGATTCCTTGTATTTAAATATGCGGATGTTCTGAAACAAGCCGAACACATTGGCATCGTGTAAAACCCAATACTTGCGATAGCGAACAGGGAGTTCATTGGAGATAACATACAGAAGGAACAAGTTATGTACCAACGAGCAATACTTTTACAGTACGTCAAGCGAACGACAATTATAAACAGGCACACACATACACAAGGTCTCGCCAATATGGAACATAAACTAACTAAACGGTGAGACGGGTTATTGAGCAGAACCAGATACCTCGTATAATAACACACACACGGCGATACACGGACGAGTTACAGTTATCGTTCAAGTTTCGCAAACAGATTGTGTTAATACATACATCAGAACGAGAAGAAAAAAAACGCCCATAGGAAACACTGAGCCTCCCATGTACTAATACACCTCTACACATGTATTAGTCATTCTCACAGGGAAATATACTATGCAAATGTATGACTACGGTTGGTGTCTTTTATGTACACACACACACACACACACACACACACACACACACACACACACACGCCCACACACACACACACACACACACATGCATAGATTTCCCGGGAGAGCATTACAAAACACCAACAAACCTACATGTACAAATGTCATCACCAATACAACTATCATTCACCACAGTTTCCAATTCTTAGTCAGATTTCAACACAATGCTCAATTCATCGTCTGGCATATTTCTCTCTTCCTTGCCGTTTCACTGGGAAGTATTGAGTTCATCCGAAGCCAGCAGAGGCTGACAGTCCTTACGATCCAGCGTAGGAGTTGCGTAAAAGTCACGTGGTTTGCGAACAGACTTGAGACCACTCTCGATGTCCACCATGACGTCACGGTCAGGCTCGGGGGGTTCCTCGCTGAAGGTGTTGTTCTTCGACATTTTTACATAATTCGTTGGAGAGGATCTGGAATCATTGAAATAGGCAAAGTGGGAGAACGTGCAATGAGTATAACGTTAACGAATGACCTCTCATGTAGTTATAGCTACAGCTGGTGACACGAATTATGACGCTTGTGGTGAGTTTAACAGTGATAGTGAAATGATGCTGGTGATGCTGAATGTGATGATGACAATAATGATGATAACGATGATGATGATCGATGATGATGATGATGATGATGATGACGATGATGATGATGATGATGATGATGATGATGATGATGATGATGATGATGATGATGATGATGATGATGATGCTGATGCTGTTGCTGAATATGATACAAATGTGACTGCAACATTGTGTAGAATTAGACACGTTTCGTAAATACCAATGCTAGAGGATAACGTTTCCGATGCCAAACCCGATGTAAATTATCTCCCTTCACCTGTATAGCATGCAATACTCGGTCATAAAAGTTTCGGACCTCATGGACAAGAATGTGTTCAATAAGTTTTTTCTTCGAAAGTTTTCTGTTTCCTCCAGATTACTATCATATAGCACGGCCCTACCGGTTTCCCCTCGAGTACTTCACATTGCATATTCTTTCTCAGGCCCTCAGACTTTCGCAGTGATCTTGATATCTCTATTGGCAACATCCGGGATATAAATATCTGCCCAAACCCAGGGTCGAACACAAACTGAGCTATGCTAAACTCATATTATTGTCCCGGGTACTAGTGACTATTTACATAATTATGACGAGCTTACCTGAGTAAGTGAAGTCTAATTGTGGTTTTATCGACCACAATGTAGAGAGGAAAGGGATTACGTGAGATAGAACGCGGGAATACGTCACTGTTTAACGACGTGTAAATGGTGCAGAAAAAAGAGAAAGAGAGAGGAAAGGGATAGGGAGGGAAAACGGTTATCAGTATAACTCTGAAGACAATTTAGGGCGAGGCACGTAATCCCTTTCCTCTCTACATTGTGGTCGATAAAACCACAATTAGACTTCACTTACTCAGGTAAGCTCGTCATAATTATGTAATTTTATCTCCCACAATTCCGAGAGGAATGGGTCACGTGAGACTTTAAAGTCTGCAACATTTACACCCTAGCACTGTCGATGAATTGAAATACTGTACATATAAACCTACCCCAATTCTTCATGACAGAACAGCCTGTCCAAAACTCCTCCCACTGTCCACTGGTTTCTTGTAAAAAGTTGTGAAGGTGTTAGCCCGACGCCAACCAACAGTCTTCAGAATGGTTGCCAGAGGAATTTTACTTGCAGCTTTACTAGATGCAGCGGAACGAGTTGAATGCGGCGTAAATATTGTCATGTCAATACCCGCTTTTTGTAATCCAATCTTTGTCCATCGACGGATAGTATCTCTCGACACCGCTTTGTGAGGGGCTGTCCAACTGATAAAGAGTCTCGTTTCCGTTCCTCTAAATGCACGAGTTCTTTTGACATATTGTTTCAAATAATGTACAACACAAATTGCCAAATCAGACGGAAAAGCACAAAATACCACTTCATTCTGATGTTTGTTTGGGCCAGAAGTTTTGAGCAAATCCCCAAACCTACATCGTACATCTTCCTTTGTCCAACTCATGTTACGCAAGTCCATCAACCAAATCGCCTGTCCCCTTTGACTAGAGACCAACAAGCACAACAGCACAGTTTTAAGCGTCAATTGCGCCAGCGATAAAAATTTTGCCGGTGACCATTCTTTTAAAAAATTTAGCACTAGATTAGCGTCCCAGGTCACACAAGTACGGGGCAAAGCAGGCCGTCTGTTGAAAGCTCCTTTCAAAAACTTCTTCACCAGTGGATGACAACCCACTGAACAATTATCCTGAAGGGACAATGCGGAAACAGCGCTTCGTGCCATGTTCAAACTGCTGTATCCTTTGCCTTCTTGGAACAGTTTCGTTAAAAACCTTATCAACTCATGTGGAGAGGCACAAAAGGGATCTCTATCCCGTTCAAGGCAATGCTGAAGCCAGCGTTTGAAATATGACTCGTAGTTACGCTTTGTACCCTCTCTCCAGGCTGACATGATAATTTCTGTTGCTTCATCCTGAATTCCCTGTTTCTGGAGGGCTGTCCGGACAAGGAACATGCTACTAGTTTCATCTTCTTCAGTAGTGGATGGTGCTCCCCTGTCAGTGGATGACTGAGTAAGTTTTCTTTTCGGGGCAACAGGACCGGCAGTTCTACTAGTAGACGCAACAGTTTCGTGAACCACACTTGCGTTGTCCATAATGGCACCACCAGCACACACTCCGCCTCTAAGACTTCTATCCTTTGGAGCACTCTTGGAATGAGACTGAAAGGCGGAAAACAGAACGCCTTGAACAATGACCAGTCTAAGGAAAATGCATCAATGGCAAATGCATCTGGGTCAGGTTTCCATGAAACATACTTTCTTAACTGTGCGTTAACACGAGAAGCAAATAAGTCTACATCACAGAGACCAAACCGATTGATGACTTCTGCAAACACTTGTGTGTCCAAATGCCATTCAATGTTGTGTCTATCTACACGGGATTCTGCATCTGCCTCTATATTTAGGCAACCCGGTAAGTGTGTTGCTGTTACACAATTACTATGTGATAAGCACCACAACCAAATGTCTCTGGCAATGTCGTTGCACAAAACTTTTGTGCTGCCCATGTTATTAATACAAGCAACAGTGGTGCTATTGTCTGTAAGTAACTGAATGTAAGAGTGACATAATCCCCTGCAAAGGGATTTCAAGGCAAAATAAGCTGCTTTAAGTTCCAAACAGTTAATATGTTCAAAAGCTTCTTCCTTGGTCCACATTCCACCTGTGGTGCTACCCTGACACTCCGCCCCCCACCCTATTTTCGAAGCATCTGATTTTACTATTACAGTAGGTATGCCTCTGCTAACAGGGGAAGGATATTGCTTTACATTATCAATCCACCAGAGAAGGTCTGAACGAACTTGTTCTGAAACCACAAGTTCTGCATCAAAGTCACCTTTCCTAACAGCAAGGGCTTCATTTTTTGCGATCTCTAATCGTTTAAAAAAGAGAGGTGCAACCCAAACACCCGGTTGGGCAGCCACTAAATATCCGATAACTTCAGCCAACTGCCTAATTGTACATTTCTTTCTTCCAGCCAAATCAGCGCACTTAGTACGAATTTTATCAACTGTCCGGGGGGTCAGAGAAACTAACATGTTCTGAGAATCAAGCTGAAACCCTAAAAACTCAATGCATTGAGTAGGTGTAAATACTGACTTCACAGGATGCACAGTAAAGCCCAAACGATCCAACAAAGCACATGTATCTAACACTGCTGCCTGGCATTCTTCAAAAGTGTCTCCTTGCAAAAGGGTATCATCAATGTATATCAGAAGGGTATGGCCAGATAAACGTAAGTGGGCCAATACAGGCTTTAGTAGTTTCGTGAAAATGCGGGGAGAATCACGATATCCCTGTGGAAGAGCCAGGAACTCAAAAGTTTTGCCATGAAACTGAAATCTGAAATATTTTCTGAACTTGGGAGCGATGCGTATGGAGAAATATGCATCTTTTAGATCAACTGAGGCAAAAAAGCAATCTTTTTTCATTAATGACACTGCGTTTTTTAATGTATCCATCTTGAAGTGAATCTTTTCAATTGTCTGATTCAAATTTTTTAGGTTTAAAATCACCCTTTGACTACCATCTTTTTTCTGACGCAAGAAAATACTGGATAAAAGTTGATCTGGCCGTTGATCCACCTCTTGAACAATCTGTTTCTCCACTAACTTCGCTACCTCATTAGCCACTAGCTCATCCTCGGAAGAAGAAAATCTAATTTCTTTCCTGTCTGGAATGTGTTCACCAGTGATCATAAATTCAATTTCAATTCCTGCGACTTGCTGAAGGATCCATCTATCAGAGGTTAACTGTCTCCAACTATTCAAATGATCAGCGACTTTTCCACTATGAAAGTTCTCAGGAGTATTCACAAATTTGGAACTGACCTGTTCCCAAAAAATAGAAACCGCTGGCGCACAAATATTAGATTCTAATCCCGTTTTGTTTTCTTGGAGGGAATCCCGCTCTGTTGGGAGTGGAACTTGGGAGAGAATTTGTGTCCTGTCTGTCGGTTGGAGACACCTCTTCTCTGCTGGTACTGTTGTCTCTGCTGAAACTGTTGTCGAGGTCGCCCTTGGTAGAACTGACGACCTCTGGTGGCGTTTTTTGAAAGGGGCTGTGACAGTGTGGATGATAATTTCCTGTTCTTCACTGCATCGTCGACCCTTTTCGCTAGATCCTCCCCAAACAAAAACTCGTTAGACGTCAGTTTGAAATTTAGCTGCGCATTGCATAAGGCCCTGCAGTCTTGGCTAAGTGTCGGCCTGAGTGCTTCGCGCCGCACTTGTGACAGGTCCTTGTGTGAAGCCATAAGAAGTCGAGCCGCATCGGCCAGTTTGCTAAAGCTGTCACGCTCACTCAACTTCCGACTTGCTGGTTTTTCTTTGAGGTCGGACATAAGCTGAGCGATAATTTTCAGCGTACAACCTACTTGTTCCTGAACAAAGGACAGGTTCGAGTCTCTTTTCTTTGCAAACTTGTCTAACAGTTTGCCATCTAATTCACGATTGAGAGTCGGCGTTCGAAGCGACGTGACATTTTTGGGCCGCGGATAGTTCTGAAGAGTGTCTCGCACACGTGCCCGATCTGATGGAAGAAGAAGTCCTTCTTCAAAACGATCTGCCAGAGATGGATGAATCCCCTCGCCAACTGTATCCACTACTATGCCTGCGTCAAAATCATTGTCCGAAGCAACATCCGTGTCTTCAGCCGAATCAAACTCATTTTCGAACTGCTCATGAGCAAATCTAACCGAAGCACCGTCTTCTCCATCCGCTTGCGACTCTTGCGCCGAACTGCTTTCGGTTCCATGCGACTCGGTTCCACGCGATGTTGAAGCAACAGGCGTCGCATTAAGCTTACCAACTTTCTCCAAATCAGATAGTCTGCCAGACAAGGCAGTCATTGTCTCCAAAATTTTGTCCATTTTCAGAGTAACTTCACAATCACGTGGGCCAGACGAGCTCTTCTCTATTGAAAGAGACTGATCAACTCCCGTCTTTTCTGACGGTATCACTTCAGAAGGTTGTGCTTTCGCCGGTTTCTTGCCGGTTTTCTTCCCGCCAGCAGCACATTCACCACCTCCCGAGTCCGCCATATTCCGAACAAAAACCACACGAAAAAGTTATATTGATTCCTGGGGACGAGCAAGCGCCCCGTTACAGTATGAAAACAATTTAAAATCCACTGCAAAGATTTTCAAATCTTCAATGGACTAGTGCTCAGCCTTAGCACAGCGGACCTTCTGTGGCCCATAGTTCGCCTCAGGCGATAGTAATTGCTGTAATCGAGACAGCTGCTGAAAAAACAAAGAGGCTGCTTCAGCAAATCGTGACTGACTATGTCAGCAAATCGTGACTGACTGTGTCAGCAAACGTGTACTTCATTTCCGTAGCCAAAATAATATGTCATCCTACCAAAACAAGTCACAATTCCGACTGACCTTAGGTCACACGTGCAAAAACAAGTAACGATCCCAACTGACTCAAATATAGTAGGTCACACCTGCAAAAACAATGAACGCGCCGACTGACGCCTAACATTTCCATGTGTTAGCTTCGACGAATAAAATTCATACGCGAAACAACAAGTTCCCGGTTCAAAAAACCAACAAACACCGAAAACTCCAAACTGTTTCCTTACCTTGCAAGTTGACACAATGATAAACAATCAAAATAGTCAATACACTTCAACTAACCTACAACTAAAACTTGTACAGAGAAAGGTTAGAGGAAAATGAAAGCAAAGCAAGAGAGACAGTGCACCAACACGTCTTCACAGGACGGAAACCATTCGTTCAGTGACGTATTCCCGCGTTCTATCTCACGTGACCCATTCCTCTCGGAATTGTGGGAGATAAAATTGGGACATGATTTGTTGATAAGCTAAGTCCCAAACGTATAGCGGGGAACGTGTTTTAAAGCCAGCGCGTTACCGATAGAGCTATGTGCAAAATGTTTTCATTACAAGATGGAATATTTCAGAATAATCACCTCCTCAGCTAACAGAGACAAAGAGGCAGGTCATGGGATAAGAAGTAATAATTATTGGTGAATAGAGGGATTGACGGTTTCAACAGTTGATGAATATAAGTGTCGACAGATATATATGTTGTTTACGTGTACGTAACATTTAGTTTCTGTAGTGTGTAGTGCTCTCTCTCTCTCTCTCTCTCTCTCTCTCTCTCTCTCTCTCTCTCTCTCTCTCTCTCTCTCTCTCTCTCTGTCTCTGTATCTGTCTCTGTCTGTCTGTCTGTCTGTCTGTCTGTCTGTCTGTCTGTCTGTCTGTCTGTCTGCCTGTCTGTCTGCCTGTCTGTCTGTCTGTCTCTCTCTCTCTCTCTCTCTCTCTCTCTCTCTCTCTCTCTCTCTCTCTCTCTCTCTCTCTCTCTCTCTCTCTCTCTCTCTCCTCTATTTTCGTTTTTCATTCTGTCTTTTCGATATACAAACGGACTCACGGTTTGGATGACACGGGTGTTGCTGGCGTTAAGTTGAACAGTGGCACAGAGTCAGAAGTCAACGGTGTGGTAAGTTTGTCGGTGTCCAACTCATGTTTAGGTGGATCGTCTGCGGATTTCGTACTTCCATCAACATTTTCAGAGTTGTCTAATGTGTCTCCATTCTCAATTCTGTCACTGTAAAATAAAACAAGTGGCGTGAAACGAATGAATACTTTTAGCAAGATTACAATACAAATGCGAACAGCAAAATGAACAATTAAACACGAACACGTACACAGGATGCCAATTATGACTCACGTTTTATATTTCTTTTAATACATGATCGAGTCAATATGTAGGCGCTGTATTTTCCTTAATTCCTTTTTTTCGTCCATGGGCTGACACGCCCACATTCACTTTTGATTTTGCAAGATTGGAGTTTTACGTGCATTACGGTTTTTAACCCGCCATTTAGGCAGCCATGCACGGATTTTGGGGTAAGCAAGCTGGGTGTTTTCGTGTTTCTATAATTTACCGAAATCGGACATGGATTACACGATCTTTTTCATGCGTACCTAATATGTTGCTTGCGTGCACACACGAAGGGGAATACGGTACTGGCAGGTCTGTACATATCAAGGTGACCTGTGCGATCTATAGGAACTATCTCCATCTTGTACCCACCAGGCACGACCGGTGTAACACGAGAAAATTACTCCCACGAGATTTTTACTCCGGAGTAAACATTGTGTACGAAAAAGTTACTCCCTTTACGAAAGCACTCCCCCATTGCACGAGAAAATTACTCCCCAAGACAGGTGAGTTCCGAGTAAACATTTCGTTCAAAAATGTTACTCCCCTGACGAATAAATAACGAATAAATTACTTCACCCCAACACGAGCAATTTAACTTCCCATGCCAGGTGTACGAAATTTTTACTCCCTTGTCCCCTGTTAGTCTTGGTGGTGGAAGGGGTGGAAGGAGGGTAGCGCGACATTCGTGTGCGCGAGATCACTTATTGGCATTATCCCTTCGCCCGCATCCCATTTTTGCGTACGAGATTTTTACTGGAAGTAAAAAAAAATGGGGAGTAAAAATGTCGTGGAGGGAGTAATTTGTTCGTGCCTTGGGGAGTTCTTTCTCGTACGAAAAGTGTACTCGGAGTAAGAATTTCGTACGACATTTTTACTCCGGAGTAAATTTTTCGTGGAGTAAAAATTCCGTGTTACACCGGCATTGAACACACGACCTTCTGCTTGGATGGCCAGCGTTTTATCCACGAGGCCAGTGTGCCCGTCTATAGTTGTTCTTATAGTATAGTAAGACTTGTAATCATAAGCTGGCCGAAACCGCACCGATTCCAAGTCTATCCAAGAACACTAATTAAAACATTTTGTAGTCAAAACGTTTTGCAGTCTATTCTCTAAAACATAAAACGCTATTTGTACATGGTATATGCAAGGACAGGTAGGATGGCAACTAACACTCATAACATACTAACAATAATCAACAATTTAACTACGCTCTCATTGTAAACTCGCATAAATACAAACTAGCAATCAACCCACTTACAGTTGTTCTTCCGACAAGTTAAGAAGAACCGCAGTCCCAAGGTGTGTGGGGGGAGATTCTGTGGACCAGGCACGCGGTCTTGAGTTCCCATGTTCTGTGTGGGTGTGGTTTGCACCGGTCTCCCTGTCCTTTTCAGCTTCACTAGTACGGCGAACTCGGGTGCTGTGGAACACAATGAT